>NC_090658.1:5050131-5363289 GCF_013368605.1 Nyctibius grandis
AAGTGCACACTGTGGGTGCACCTTTGGGCAGCTGCCATGCCCCCAACACGAGCCAGGGCACACGCCATCTGCTTCTCTGGCTGGGAAGGGGCAGGATTCAGACCACACCGTGCGTTTCCAGGATCGTCACAACAGCAGAGGCACCACCACATACATCGCTTCCTACACACTGGAGCCAAAAGTCAGGCTTAGGAAGTACGCCAGGCTCTGCAAAAGCCACAAGGCTATGGATCAGACTTTCTTGGCTTGTGGAAATTGGTGCAGCTGAAGCAAAAGCTGATTTAAAGCAACCAACCATCTGCTTGCTTATATTTCAGAGGTATCTCAGAGTTTAAGAGAAGTTGGATGTGGCAAACCCCCTGATCCCAAATGTCCCAAGCTTAAGGGAACCTTTAAGCCAAACGTGTACTTTACAGCTAATCCCTGTCATCTTATAAGGTCAAACGAAAAGCTTGGCACTGAATGCCCCACTCCACCTCTAACAGAGCACAGAACTGAAGCCGTATTTTTTCTGCAAGAAACTCTAATGCAATACATAGGGTGGATTTTAATTACGCTCTCCTTTGGAAGTGATGAAAAATTTACCAACTCCCACCCAAACCGTTGCCGGTACGCCAAGTTCTCCTAGCTTGAAAACCTAAGAACGTTAAACGCAATAATCATATGTTAAAGTTTGAAAATGTTAAGTGCACAAAAGTCAGGAAATTCCAAAATTAAGTTATCTACCACAACCGTAACTCAGCCCTAGTAGTCAGCCTTATTGTACCCCTTGACTGTACATGTTGTTAGAGATTTATGCCTTAAAACGTGGCCAGGCCACAGTATCGGTGGGAATTTTTGTTATGAAACATACTGAATTTTGTGTGTTTCTAATCTCGCTCTTAACATCGCATTAATATGTTTGCACTTCGCAGGATAAAGCTTCAGAGTTTCCTCCCTGCATAACCTGGGGCCAGAAATAATCCACAAGAGCTGCCAAAGGACAGGACAGCACCAGCGCGTCCCACCAGACGCCGCTTCGCAAACCAATTCAAGGTATTCGAGCTCCATCGTGTGGAACGTGCCTGTACATACAACAGGCACAAAATCTGGCTTCCTAATAAATCTCTTGGGAAGGGGAAAAACGTATCCCCAAACATACTATAAAATCAGAGAAATCTGCTTTTACAGAGATCGCTGCTGTGCTGCAGCCTAACACGGCGTACATCGCTGTGACGTGGCTTTTTAACGAGGATTAAGACCAGCTCCCACTGCAGGGCAGGTAATTAGACTCACTTCACACTAGCTTTCAATGCATTGGTCAAGGATGAATAGCTCAATCATGCACAGGATATATATTCTTTTTTTAATATTAGCTATTTAGGTTTTGTATCCTTTTTCATTCTGTCCTAGAGCACTGAAACACATCAGCTCAAGGCTGTTTGTATGCAACAGGCACACCAAGTGACCTCTTTCTCAGATTTTGTGTCATCCTGCAGCTCAGCTTACAGGAGTAAGAAGGTATTTCACACCTGAATTCTGGTTAATATCCTATTTCTCGCAGTGTTTTAGGCCGCAGCCTCCGTGCTGGCAACTTCTTTGGGCCCAGAGGGGCCCTTATCTCACTGGCTCCCTGGGATGCTCTCAGAGTTCTCTCTTCAAAGCAAGTGTTTTTCCCAGACAAGTAAAGGCTTCTGAATTTCTAGAAGCAGTTCTGTAACAGGACGAATGTTACCACGACAATATACATAGTTACATTTATAGCATGTATAGAAAGATAGAGAGAGATAGATGTAGTTTTCAATTTTGTATTTGTTACAAGTGATTCCCCTCTTACATACTGCATTTCTCATCCCTGTTTCATAGCCAGGCAAAACCCACACACAAAACAGGCAAAAGAAAACAGTAAAAAAACAACCAAAAATAAACCAAATTACTCTGAGCAGCAACTCAAACCCAACCTGGCCACAGCATCAGGAGCAAGAAACCAAGCCGGGTTTCACAACCAGGAGGCACAGTGTTCCTCTGTTCATCTCTAACTCGCTGCAGGGGGAATTTGCACGGTTTACCTTTAGCAGTAGCCGTCTCCCCGTCAGCGTGAGCCAGGCGCTGCATGGCCGTCGCTCCAACGCAGACCGGCATGCTGATTTTCTGCCCCAAGACTGAGGTTGACAGGTCCATTACCGACACATCCCTGAGCACCCGGGGATACAGCTTCCATCTGACACAGAAACAAATAAGGAGGATAAAAAGCCTGCATCATCGGGGTTATTTACAGTTCCTAATGGGCAAGAGCAGATTTTCCTGCTGTCAGGAGAAGCATGGTGAAAGGTGTGTTGGGGGTGGAGTAGAACCTCATTGCGTGGCCCAGAGCTGCAGCAGGACCCATGAAATGCACAAAGCCAGGATGGAGCAGGCAAGGAAGGACCAAAGTCCATGGAAGGTGAAAGAGGCAAAGAGCCTTTGGACATCATTGGCTGGTATCACCTGAAAGAAAAGACAGGAGCTGCAAAACAATAAAGTTCACTGTGAGTCTCAGCCTCCTTGAAAGCCTCGTGGCAGAACTGGATGACAGAGGGTGTGCAGGAACAGGAGTCATCAGCCCCCCTCAGTTACTCCTTCTATGGACTAGGGAGACAAAAGACACAGGATTTTTTGATTAAACCAGCCTGGCCAGCATGCTGAGCCCTCCCTGTCCCTGTGCTACGGGTCTCTGCAGTGAGACTACACAGAAATGCACTGCCCCGTGGGAAGCGGTGGGCAGGATGGCTGCCCTGGCTTTCCTCAGCTTGGGAGGTGTGGAAATCCACTGCACCGCATCTCTGCTGGCACAGAGATCAAGTCGCTTTGCTCAGAGAGGTCCCATCCCTGGCAGTCACTGGCTGCTGTGCCACATGCAGTCCCTGGGACTACAGCTGCTGCCCCAGGGACAGCCCATCGCACCGCAGGGACTCGAGGCTTCCAGGAACAGACCCAAGGCAGCCACTGTGATTTGGTGCAGGAAAAGACCAAGTAGCACAACTGCTTTCCCAATAGGGTAAATTACAATGTAGCCCTTGAATGACCTGGCCCAGCATCTGCTGAACCATTCCGGACCCTGCTTTGCCTTCTGATGTCTGCCAGAAACCACACCAGCCCAGAGCTGGGCTTTATTCCCCACTGGGGTCTTCAGCTTGGGTGAAAATGGAAGCTGACTCCAAAACAGAGCAAAGTAAAACACACTTAACCTGAAATTACAATTTATTGCAGTCAAGCTGGACACCACATGCTTGCACACACAGAAATGTATCTTTTTCTCCCCCCACAACAGCAGCACAACACTACCACGATCTCTCTTATGACGGGGTCAGCTAAACGACCCCGCAGTATCCAAAATTATCTTAACAGGGTCATGTTCCTGGGGGTACCTGTGCAATTGGACTTTTTCTGAGCACCCAGGCGATGTTGCAGTGCAGCCGCTGTCAGCAGAAGCCACGAGAGGGTGTGCGTTAGCAGGGGCTGCCTCTCGACACGGGTGTGCGCTGAGCAAGGGCAAAGGCTCTCTGCAAGCGGTAGTAGGGTACGCATCAACCTCTCACTAAGGCATCCCTCCCTCTGAAAGGACCCTGCGCTTTTAGATGATGGCTATTGAATTTTAATTACAGTAAATAATTAAAAGCTTAAGCTCTAGTGCTGCTGAACCTGACTACCTGCTCAGCACCAGAAAGCCTGGGACTGATATTAGTATTACTAGGAAGCAGAGAGCAATCAGCACCACTGTTACCCTCAGACTATGCTCTGACAGTGAGTAGTGGTCAGCTGGAGCTTGCACATTAAGCTGACAAGGTTCGGAAAAAAGACAAGACAGAATCTCTTTGTTTTATAGAAAGATCAAGAGACGTTTCCATAAGAAGCCTGGGACAAAGCCAGGATGAGACCCAAACTTCTGAAGCCCTAGAGCACAGCGCTGTGCCAGCTCTCCAGGAAGCGCTCCCCAGGGAGGAGAAAGATAGCTATGATGCTTGGAAGGACACACGTAGCTGTGGGAGTCAGCTGTATCATTCAGTGCCAAGACACACACTGCAAGTATGTCTCCTCAGACTTGTTTTCAGGCTATTGTATTGGTTTGTTATTCTTCAGGGGAGGATGGGCTGAGGGTGGGACAAAGTAAACGTGACTTTTTTCTCCCCCTTTCTTCCTAACCCTTATTCCGAAGGCTTTCTCCCAGCTCTGAGACATCTTTTCCCAGCAAATATAAAGAAAACTAAAATCCTTTAACAACCTTGCTCGTTTTTACAGTCAAACTCAAAAGCATAAGGATTCAAAGCATCTCTCTCTTCCCCAGCCTCCTAGTTTCTCTGCTGTTCCACACAGGTCAGATTTTTACTCGGTGCAAACCCCTGCCATCTCAAAGCAAAGGCATGAGGGGCAGTTCTGGAGTACCAACACTGTGTAGTTGTTTTTAGCTGGGAAAAGAAACAGAGAAAAAAATCCTCCCAACAGTGTATGCAAGAAAAGTGATGCTGTTTCAAGCAGCAATAAACAGCCTCCTTCCCACTCACCTTTATGTACCATCAAATTACTCCGTCCATGAGCTTTTCGGGGTCCTCGGGCTCATGAGCTCCAGACTTTAAACATAAACATCTCTTCCACTGTCTCCTGTGGCTTCTCTTCCCCTCGCACCTTATCAGGTCACATCCTCTAGACCAACGTCAGGTCAGTACTCATAACCAGGACCCATGAAAAACACCAAATGGATCACTACCTTAGTATTACACCACTACCTCAGTATTACACTCTTTACGCAAAACCTGATCTCCCTTTTCTGGATGTTTTTGGTTGTCAGTTTGCCATATACTTGAAGTGAGGCATTTTCTGGACAAGCCATGGGGAAATGCCCTTCACAACAGCAAGCAAAACCCAAGGGCAGTATTTCCCAGTAACCAGAGCATGCGATCATCAGGCTGCCACACACCACCTGCTTCATCCAAGTCTTTGAGTGAAAACATTTCCTGGATATTTTGTAAAAAACTTGAATTTTTGTACTCATCATCTCCTCACCCACATTCTTTTCCAGCCAAGTCCACACTCACATGCCACAATCAGCGATTGCAAGCGAGCACATCTTTCCTCCCAGCTGGAAGCAGGGCGATGCCGCAGTGGGAAGGCAACAAGCACTCCCGATTTGGGCAACTTCAGCTAAATGCTGTTTTGCAAGAAGGATGAACAGAAAGGAGGGAAGATTAAGCAGGTTTTTTTTTTCTTTTCCGTCTATGTTCAAAAATTTCAGAATGTAAATGATCTTGCAGTTGGGTAAGAGAGAAGCACTCTCTGCTTTCCACACTCATTTTCAGCTGTGAAAAATGCTGAAATTTTCAAACTGCAACACATTTTGAAGCAGTTCTTCTTGTTTCCCTTCCGAGTCTGTGCTAAATAATCCCTTTGTGCTGCATTGCAAGCAGCACCTTTGGGCAAGGACCATTCCAACACCCTCCATCTCAACTTCAACCTACTTTGCTGCCTTCATCTCCCCTCCAGCTCCACTTCCCATCACCTGGGGTACGTGCTAGGGCTGTGCAGGGCTAAGCAACAGCTGCTTTTGCTTGAGGAAAATCAATTTTCTTGCCCAGGCAGTCTTGCCATCCACACAGCAACTCTTTTCCCAGCACTCCACGAATCCGAGGTGAAAGACATCACAGACACGTAACCAAATTATTGTTACAAGCATTCCTGTCCTTTTCTCCCTCCCTACAACTTCACATGCTTGGTTGACCCCAATCACATTCTCAGCCTTGCTTTTTTAACTGATATTTAAGTTATTTACGTGCCCAGTCACTTTAACACCCTTAATACCTAGCTACAAACAACGATACATCTGCAGAAAAATACACATTGATGCTGTCACGGATAAACAAGCGGCTGCTGTTCCTCATACACAACAACAAAATGCATCTTCTCCGAAGGCTGCTGGGGAGTCAGTGACAGAACGTGTCACGGCAAATTAGCAGAACCCTGTTCCTACACACGCAGACGTCCCCCTTCATTAAAATGCCAAAAGGGAAGATTTCAGATTGATTTCTTGAATGCCATCAAGCTAACGACGTCCCGACCTTGTCATAAAATCTGTTCTCCATTCAGGCCCCTTGGTTCCTTGACGACTTGAGAGTGAATTTAATCGCCAGACAGCACGGTGCAGGAAGGACACGCAGTGTTCTGGGACACAGAGCAAATACAATGTGAATGCAGTCAGATGCCGTAGGGAGCAACGTATGCTCCGACATCCCAAATCATCATCTTTGGCCTTAATGCCTCACTGACGCCAGTGCCAGCTCCACGTCATTTGAAAATCATGAATAAAAAAAGTAATTATCTGGCCTCAGCAGGAACACACCGATGTTGAAACACAAGCTCCGGTTCTCCCCTCAATTCCAGAAGAGCTGGGAGCTAGAGAAGAGTTACTAGAGGTATTTTATGCTCTGGTATCTGATTACAGGTCCAAAGGACTTCAAGCTCCTGTGCTGTCAAAAGGCCAGGACATTCATTTTATAATCTAATGAGCAAGGATTGCGCTGCTCCAACAATTGCACGTGTCATTCCAAAGGTATTCCAGCATCTATCGAAACTACCATTCATTTGCTAGATCATTCCTTAATAATAATATTTTTATTTCTCCATAAATGCAACCATTCAGCTGCCAAAAAAATAAAAGAGCTCACAGACAAGCCCCACACTGATTTTTCTCCAAATACCATCCGTCCTAACTGTCTCGCTCACCTGAATAATCTTGCACCACAAAGGTATGGGCTAACAATTCATGTTTCTGGTTCAGTTTCATGCTTTCTTCTCTTCCATTTAAACATAAACATTTATACATATATCTAGAAATATTTAGATAAACTGTAAATGTTCTTAATCAGGCTAAACCCTGCAGCCGAGCTTCTGACAGTGGAAATCAACAGGAGGTCTCTGGCAGTGGGAAATGAAGTTGAACGTACTCGTTTCTTTCACAAAGTCATCCCACTTTGTGGCTCGGGGGTGTAAAGTCCATCTTACTTTATATTTACCCACAGGCTGTGCTCAGGAACAGGGAGAAAACCAGTAACATGCTCAGAGACACACAAGGACTGTGTGAGAGGCAGAGTGAGCAGTAGCCCTGCATCCTTAGCAATCAGGCCATGCTTCTCCCAACAGCACTGACGAAAATAAAGATTTTAAAAGTTGCTTGTGTCAAACAGGTCTCACAAACCAAAACACTGAAGTCTTTATACCAGGTTTCTACCTTTTCTAGATGAGTTGCCAGGAAGCCATTGCAAAGACAGTCTAACAAACTGTTACTGGCTCTGACCCCAGCTCTCCGCTGATCCGCCAGGTGACCGTCAGCACATCACCGCGCTTCTCTGTGCTCTGATGGACACCCGGAAAGAGACATAGATGTAGAGCGATGGAAAGGTAACAAGCCAAGCTTTGACTGCAGCATTTCTGCCCCGTAACCTCTCTCTTTGGCTGTCAACAAGTTCTGTTGTTTGATGATTTAATAAACCAAACCCCATTTGTCAGGTCTTTTAGATTTTATTAACTGCCTTTTTGGAATACGTTTAAACAGCCTAAAGCTACTGCAGAAATTAGATCTTGTTTTCTTTAAGACAAATATACAAAGGGAGGGGGAGCAAAGACAGAAACACAGCTTCCATCCCCTTCATACCTTCACTGCTAAGGAGCAGGAACCCAGCATCGAGGGTCTTTTAGCCACACCAGGACCTAGCAAATCTGTTTGTTTTTTTGTTGTTTTTTTTTTTTTTTTTAATGTCTCAGATTGTTCAAGGCACTGCTAATAAATACCTCCTTCAGCTCCAGGCTGCCTGCAAGCTCCACAGTTCTGAACACCTCAAACTGGAGGCTCTTACTGGAAGCATGATAGAAGATACCAGGAAAGAGGAGGTGAGCCTGAACCCCACAGGTGACCAGTCTGATACAAGGAGGTCTTCTTATCAGAGGCATCTGCCCCTGCAGTGGGAAACAGCTTCAGAGCAGAGCTGCTCTTATCTCACCACTAACATCTAGCTCCACTAATACCAAACCAGTAAGTGGACATACCCAGCTTTTTGTTAGCCTGTCTCTGGGCAGTTCAGATCCAACTTTTGTATAATCATGATCAGCTCTAGCAGTTAGCAGTAAAAAGTTCACCACTTCTACACTTCATTGCCTCTGAGCACTTCCTTTGAGTGTCCTTTCCTTAACATCTCATTTTGTTTTCATGAGGACAAATAACATCGTAGCACCAGGAAGTGTTAAAATAAAATAATAATTAAAAAAAAACAATTAGGTGAGCACTACTACATCCCCTCCTGTTCCTATTTACTCCTCGGAGACAGAGCAGTGCTTTGGCTTGTATTTGAGCAGCCCCAAGCACAAGGGGATTTCAAGTCCGTGATGGGGCCTTCTGCAGGGAGCTAAGAGGTCTGGAGTAAGTGGTCACATTGGAAGTTAGTTTTCTCTTTCTCCTGATGTTATAAAGGTTTTCTGTACATGTCCCTAAAATCAAGGTTCTGAGCAGATTTCTGCAATCTGACCTTTGAGATCCCACTAAATGAAATACCACTGAGCTTCCTACAGCCTTAAAGTTATGTGGGATTTCCAGCTGAATTGCTCATAGCCTACGGAAAGGCAACCAGAGCAGTAAGTAGGATTGCTGCTCTAGAGCAGAGAAGCAGAGCAGGGAGGAAGAAAGATTAAAGATAAATTGGAAAAATCTTGTTTTGGTTTGTGAGACTCAGAGGGATTTAAGACAAAGCATTCAGAGATGAAGAAATACAAGTGCAGGGGGGTTAAATGTCTGCACCAACACAGGACCCAAAGGAAAGAGAAGCCAGCAGCTGTTTCAGCAGTTCCACCAGCTCAGCCAGGCTGAGGCAATCAGCCTCCAGCTGCCTTCTTTCCACTGCAGCGCCTGGGCTGATGCTCTGGGGGCAGAGCAGCAGCAGAGATTGAGGGGATGGGGAACCAACTGATGTGACATGAGTTTTGACACTCTTCCACTGAATCTGACAGCAAATGTCGACTTAATTTGTGTTGACCTTGTACTTCCGAGACAAAGGGCGACCTGAGTCCAGGTTTTGACAACAGTTCAGGGGGCCAGTCTAAGTCAAAACTGGTATGTAATAGTTCCCATCATTTACAATATTTCCTGGTGACCTTCTGCTGGAGCCCCCCCGAGCACAGCTTGGCCACCCAGCAGTGAGCCCTGGCTGTCATGGCTCGCTCCAGAGCTAGGCTACACAAATCCTTTCTGCTGGGCTATGCAGCTCTGGTCTAGCAACGCTGCACAAGCGCTCACCAGGGAAGGCTGCCTAATTCATTCGGTTTAGGAAGAACAAGCAAAAGGCAAAACTGACTCAGGACCTAAAAGGCACAACCCCCACAAGAATCCCTTGCCAGCATTATAGCTCAAAACGTAGAAATTACAGTTTCATCAGCTGATTAAATATTTGAGCTGAAGAACTCTAGAGAATTTATGTTAACAAAAGAAACAAAATGCACATAAAGCTAAAAAGATGCTCAAGGATTTTAGGGATTGCTTTTTGACAGAAAATTTTAGGTTGAGGTGTAAAAGGGGAGAGACAGTTGTTCTGAAAATGAATTATTTGAGAGTCTTTTTGGTAAAAAAGAAAGAAGTTGCAGAAAAATTGAGTTTTGTTCACACAGAAAAATCTAATATTGCACCACATCTACTAATAAAGCAGAATTTACACCCTCTAACTCCCACCCCAGCTTTAAATCATCCTCCTACCTTGAAAACGCTGCTACGTTATCTGCTAGCGTTTCCTGGTCATCTGCTCCAGATCGGTAATAATCATACACTGATTTGGGGAGAAATTTTTTAGCATATTCTTCAAAATCAGCAATGCAAACTGGTTTTCCAGACATATTTGCAGATCTCACAGGGTCAGTTTATTCCTACTTCCCTCCCTTTTAAGCTCTGTATTTTTTGTCTGTAAATCATTAATATGGGACCTCACCGGGATTCAACTTACCTCCATACCAAAAAAAATACACCAACTTCTTGTGTCATACTGGACTTCAGCACCGCATTTTATTACATGTGGTCAAGGCCAACCTAGAACATAATGGAATAAAATATGGCAAAAAGAAAGAAAATGAATCAGCAAGGAAAGAAATACGTAGGTGCAGCATGCATGACTTAAATCTGCAATGAGAGGAACGTACAGTCTCTGGTGTATGCCTTTATCACCCAAAATATCCAGGAGACTGGAAGAAGAAAGATGCTGTTTATGCTCAGAAAGGAAAAATCTTGATTTAGATGATTTATAAAAGAAGGTCCCAGCCTGGACATTTAGGACAACACCTAACACAAGTGAGTTTCCAGTTATTTCCATTAAAATCCTGGATACAGAGTCAAGTTGCAGGGACTCGGCTGCCAGGCAGCTCGGGCATCTAAGACATCCTCGGGCAAATGGCTCCTGATTTTAACGTGATTCCACCTCCACAACCCAGACTCTAGTTATTCTTAAAATGTTACGAAGTCAGATGCACTTCGCAGCTGGAAATAAAACCAGCTTATCAAAGAGATGACACTCATTCAAAGTGTAACTGACTCACTTAAGTTTTCTTGATTGAACCTTGACTTAAAATTTAACAAATATACATCGTTTGCAACAGGTATATGGTATTTGTTTGACAGGGAAAACTTACAAGTATATCACATGTGTATATAGTCCAGTTTTCCAGCTGTGCACATTTCAATTATTAACAATGCCATTTTATTAAAACCAGATTTTGGGGAGTAGGGAGAAATCGATATCTTAATTGGAAACAAACCCCCAAAGCCATCTTCCTCGCTGCTGGTTTATAAATAACAACTCGGAACACAATATTCTGCAAAGAGCAAGAAAAACGCTGACGATTCAAAGGAGATTGTCAAAATATCTTTGGAGGGTTATCTCAGGGGCTGAGGCAGGAAGGATGGTGCCAGCTGTAAGCTCAGTCTCAGGAATCATTTAAAGGCAATGATGGCACTAGGATTTGCAGCTATTTCTCTAACTGCTTTCCCAGATGAGGGCATCTCAGATTAAGTCGTACAGGGTGTGCAGGGAGTCATTTTTCTGGCTGGTCAGAATATTCATGGGAGGAACTACTGGAAATGAATATCAACATACATACAATTATACCATGAGGCATTTATCACACATCAGTGTCAGATACAATTTAAATGCAAACTGGTTTAATATTGACATTTCTCTGCACTCTCAGCACAAAACCGGGGACACATCTGCTCTCATTTATCTGAAGTTTGCATTGCCTGTGCTAAAAACAGGTATTTATCCTAGAGCATGAGACAGTAAGCACTGCACAACAGCTAAACATTTTAAGATGTCCATCTGAATTCAACCTTAATGAATTCAAAAGCTTTTAATGTTGGAAAGTTGCAGAAAAGTTCCTGAAGTAGCGATAGTGTTTCACCACTGGTCTCCCCCACCCTTTTATGTCTATATTCACTTAAAGAAGAGTTAAGCTCTTTGAAACACTTCCCACCTTGATCTTTCTCTTTTTCCACTTAATGTTCATTTGCCACATGCACACGATATTGGTGATTTACTTTACTCATCATTATTTGCCACTTGGGCTAAAAGTTCCTCTTCCCTCCCCTAGCACGAAGTTGCTCACGTCACCCTTTGAGGACGCCCCCAAATGATCCAGCCACACACCAAAGCCCAGCTGGGGGCACTGACTTCTTGCTGCAGCCCTGCCAATGTGCCCTGGGAAGCTCCACAGACCTCAGGAGTCCACCAGGAGCTGAAGACTCTTCTACGCAGCAGGACCTCCCGCTTCCCGCTGCTGGCCAGTTTATGACCTGAGGTGCGGTGGAAGGTGCCAGTAACAGCACAAAGGAAGCAAAACAAGTTTAATCTGCTGTGAACTAGGACTACTTGGTCTCTTATGGGTGTAACCCCTAGGAGAGCACAGCCAACATCTCCCCAGCATAACTGACACTGATATACAGACCAGCTCTGAAATGGCATCTGTCCAAGTAATTGGCTCCTCATTTTAATGAATCTCTCTGGATGAGAGGTTTCCTCTGGCCACTTAATGAGACATCACCTGTCTGAACTTTAACCTTGAAGGAAAAGAACAGCATCTGAGTTAACAGCAAAAAGTTCGCCCAAGCAGCCACAGCAAACCTCACTGATAAAAGTCAACGCGCGATTCAATCAAAACGGTCAGATGCAATTAGGGCAGAGGAAAGAAAAAAAAATACCACAACACAACCCAGGTAGTGTTAACATCCTCACCCATATCTACTGCCTCTCACTTGTTCCTTTGGCAGGTCACTGGAGAATTACCAATGGAGAATGGTGTCCTGTAACTGGAGCTTGGCTGAACCAGTGTCTGCAAAGGAAACTTTGCACTTTAGTTCAAAAAGGGGTATCACAAATTCCAGATGAAAAACCACACAGAGGGCTAGTAAACACAGAGACACAACTTCCAGCTTAGAAAGCGCCCCAATCAAAAGGCAAAGAAGCATTCTAAGAAATACCACATGCTTTTCCTCACGTATGTTATTTGCTAGAGGGAGATCACTAGGCAGCATTTTAGTCTGAACCACTGTGTCCTACTGCAAGATCAGAGAGACAATGTCGATGGTCTCCTGTCAACGTGCAGAAACCTCCACAGGTGAAGGATGAGTCAGCTGGGATTGTTCTCACTTCTGTTAGCTGCAGTAAAGATTAACTGGAAAAGTTAACTGCAGTATATAATTAAAATATTTCAATGTCCCAGTGACTACCTATTTCTCAAGGCTGTAGTGCAAAGCTGGTTTATCAAGTAACTTCACTTACAGAAGTAAATGGTTATTTTGAGTTCCAAACTCCCCATGAACATTGTGAACTTCTCCAAATAAAGTCAGAAAATACCTGTTTACAGATTGTGAAACGTTTTCAGCGAGTATCTCTCACCAGTCAGAGCTGAACCAATTTACTTTGGCCCCTCCAAGTCAGTCAGAAGAATCAACAGAAAATGTGTGGCTTTTTTTTCCAGCAGCCATCTGCAACTTCAGCGTGAGACCGAGTCAAAAACAATGGACGTGTTGCAGGGAAGAGGACAGTTTCTCAGCCATTCAGCACAGACAGTGAGCAGGTGGCCCGAACAAGCCCCTGAATGTCTATTTTGGGAAGTCAGTCAGGAAATCTGGGGACCGCTGCAGTGGAGGGAGACTGGAGCATCAAATGGAGGACCAGCTCTCCTGGAGGATCTGGATGACTTTGAATACCATGAAAACAAGCCAGGGGAGATCTACAAAGAGGTTCTCAGTGCCATTTTTGCCCTCCCAACTGAAGAGTGATAATCAGACATAAAAAAAAGCCCTTATCAAGCATGTTCATGTCCTTGCCGTGGGACTGACAGTCAAACACTTTGAATAACCGGTTATTTCCGCACCCTCTGCAAACGTGTGAGCTACTGGCACAGCCTGTGCCGAGATGATCAGCAGTGTCTACATGCAGCTCTCACACCCCACTGGAATCCAAATTAACAGATGTAAAAGCCTAAAGTACTAGCAGGCTCTGAGAAATGCTAACGAGACAAGAAAAATGTTTTTTCCATATAAAATAGACATTTAAATGAAAATATTTGATTACTAAATCCCCATTTGTTCCCTGTATGCTTAAATGCAGAGGTTTCCTTTCTCCTCAGGGAAGATGAAGTGAAAGTAAAGCACACAGAGTTTTTAAAGCATTTTTCTACTGGGAAAGAAATGAAGACGTTTGGCTAAAAGTAGTTGTCACTACAGTCTTCATTAAAGTAAACCAGAACACTTCTTTTTTTCCCCTGTAGGGAAGGGAACGAAAGGCAGGCATCAGCAGGCTTGGCTTGCAAGCTTACAAGGGAACTGCTGGTGCATGATGGATGAGGAGGGGATGGATAAGCAGAAAATTGGAGAAAAGGCAGGCAGTTCCAGGAAGAGATGCAAAAGCATCCCAAGGGACCTGCACCATTTCCTCCTGGGCAGCCCTTCCCAGCCAAGCATCCCGCTGTTTGCTCTGTGTGGGGGTAATACTCAGAAAAGGGAGAAGGAGGGCATCCGTTTCCTTCCCACTACCCCACTGCAGCTAAAAGACCTGCTGCAAAGCCACGCAGCTTTCCATCTTCAGTGTGTGGCCAGCTCCCAGGTGGAGGCACACGCTACTTGGCAGCCTCATTGCCAGAGCTGGGAGTTACCCCTGGTCCAGTTCAAAATTCCAAGGTAGAAACTCAAGCTTTTCTACCGCTCCAGTAACAGCCATCAGAGAGTTATCTTCATATTTCCTCTATTAATATAGAGCTTATGTTTGTCTGATTACTTCATTTTCAAAACGCAATCAGATTTTGCCTGCAGTATTCCACCTGCTTGTTTTCATGGGGAAAATTTTGTATCCTTACACCGTGAGACAGAACAAGGAGCTGATGAAATATTAAAACAACAAAATGCTCGCAAGGGCTTCATTTGATACCACTCCCCCTTCAACTGTACATGAGGAAATCAATGCAATGGGAAAGAAGAAAACCCAAGCGAGCAGCAAACCACCCCACCCACACAGCAGTTCTGTTCCCAGTGAAAGGCCGTTCAGGAAACTCACCTGAGGAGAATGAACCTGTGTACTGCATCCAGTGCCTGTTCACATCATCCGAATACGTTGCAGCGATGGTTCCTGGGAGCCACTTCTCCCTCCAGCACGCCTGGCCCTCAGGCCTATTTCTCTAGCAATGACTGCTCACTGTGAGCTACAACCAGAAGATACGCCATTTAGATCTGCACGCTGCTTTTTGAACCCCATCAGCAGGGAGAAATGTACCGCTGCCCTTCAAATCCCAGAGGGAGCTAGCACATGATTTGCAGGGAGTTAGACAGAGGATTTCTCAAGAGGGGAAAACCTAACCTACCATAGACGTGAAGCCCTCGAGGGTTCAGACTTATACTGGTTGGCCCAGCAGCCTCCATTTGAGTCCCAGCTGCATTTTATATCTTCAAGAGTCTACTGTTCAGCCCAGAATCGCTCCAATGAAAACCTCAGGGTAGGTGTGCTTCCAAGCCTTTGTTCACTCAGGTAACAAGGAAGCAACTCATTAGTGGACAGGTTTGTTTTAAAGAACCTTCACAAGTCACAACCTCTATTATATAAAAAAAATAATCTTTTGTTAATTACACAGATGAGCCATCTACACACTGAGAAAATGAAAACTAACAAGAGCATAAATAAAAAATTTATATGGCATTTCTGTAAAAATACCCACAGTATAAATTTGCAACACTTTCATATAAAAGACAATCCTGTACAGCATTTCCATGAAGAAAGACCACACAGCAAGTGTTGCCCAGCACAGGTGCAGTATATACAGAGTATTCCAAGTCACGCATACAAGTTTCACACCGATCTTGAGGACAGGAGATTTGCAAAGCTGTAGGTATTTCTAACCACTTTAAAAAGTAACCCCCTGGATTTTTTGAATTACTCACTTTCAAGCATTCATGTTCAGATCCATCAGGGACTGGGTTTCAGAGCGGCGTGCATCCCATTTGAAATTTAAATTCAAAAATCTTAAGTCATTTTTGACACACAGCTCTAGTTTACAAGCCTTACAGCCTTATCCTTAATCAAAACATTTTGAACAGTGTTAGCAGCAGCTTCTCCAAGGACATTTTGTCTATACTGAGGTTGCAATAACAAGTTCCATTTTTTAAAATTAATCATAACAGAACAGAGATAGCAGAACACTCAGATTGTACAAAAGGTTGATACTGACTTTTTTTTTTGGAACACACCAAGTTTAATACTATTGTAATAGTCTAATTAGTACTAAACTTACATGATTCAATTAAAATGTGTTTTAGTGGAAAAAACCCTGATTCTGGAAGGTACATTAACATTACACTGTTACTGCATAGCCAGTGGTCTGTTAAACACAAATTTAGCCTTTATGGTGTTTGCTACTTGTTGTTTGCCCAATAAACATCAAAGTTGAGTATCTCTAGTATCATGTTACAATATTTTTCGTACAAATGTAAAACTAAGTTGGATATCAATGGTTGCACAGCATGTTATTCTAAAGTCTTAATCACAATTTAGTGATCTTTGTAAGAAGATACTCCAATGCATGTCAAATACAGTCAAATCCATGTTAGCATTGGTATTCCCTACTTTATTAATGAAAACACAGGAGCAATGGCACACATTATGACGTTCAAGAAACCTTAGCAGCCTAGTATAGCTCATTGCCAGATTCACAAGACAGATCTATGAAGAGATGAACTGCTGAAACTTGCTGCCTGCTTACTTAATCCCTGCTCATCAGAGGGGTCTTACAGTTAGGGCTATTATGATGGAAAATACTTCATATCTTCTTTTAAATACTCCAAACTTAACAGTGACATGTAAAACCAGAGAAAATGTAAGCAGAGACCACAGAGAATCATTACACAAAGGAGCTTCTGATCTTTCTCACAGCATCTCATAAACCCTGTATCTTATAGGACGAAGTGTCATTTGTGTTTGTGTTTTTGTTTTCTTAAATTCAAAGACACCGTAACAAAATCCAACCCTTGTGAGAACATCTTATTTGTCTAAACATTCAAAAACCCCAAATACCTCATCTTGAGCACTGAAAAGAAGTATGCTTGACTTTTTAATACTTCATATTCCCAACAGCATACAACAAAGCCGCTGTGAGTTATAAGGATGTTCTGTACCTTTTAAAGTTAAAACCTCTTTAAACAGCTGAGGAGGATATTAGATGACTGGCTCCATGATACTACAAAAGTGAAGAGAAATTGAATCAAAATTTAATATTGACGTGATCCCTCCTACACACTGAGTATCCCAAGACACATCCTCTTTGGTACACAAGCAAAGTCACCACTGCCCTCAATCTGTGCTGGATACAGTCCCACATATTTTTCAGTGGCAGTTTTGGATCCATGACTGAGCAGATATATCTATTCTTATCTTATGCAAGTTCACGTAACTGAATACACACACCAGCCCCTGCTTGTCTCATGAAATACAGTTCAAGTCTTGTTTTTCTTTTTGACTTTTATGAGCTCCTGATGCACAGATAATGAAAAAAGCAAATACATGGTGGAAACAACAAATCTGTACTCTGAGCTTTTAGGTGCACAGTTCTTCCCTACAGATTACAGTGGTCACAAAGTTTTCTTAATTTTTGCAAATAAAAGCTTGGCTTGAGTTTGGGGTTGGTTTTGTTCTGTTTTGTTTAAAAAAACCTGCTATGTACCTCAACTGCTACTGAGTTCTGCTGTCTGGAAGGTTCTACAATTGCTCAGTTACACAGGACAACACCCAAATAACACAAGACAAACTGTTCTCATTATAGTGCAATGTATATATATTATCAACTGTATGTTTCCACATATGTAAAAGCATATTTACATGTGTCCACTATATGAAATTCAAGCTCCAGAGAATGTTCCTTAAGAAAATTCATATTTAATATATGCAGTGTAACTTTGTTCTTTGCACAGCTGTAACAGACAAGCGCGAAGTTTCTACCATATAGTTCCAAGACACAACATGCAACAGGACATAGACAGAAAAGTTAAGCTTTCTTAGTAAATATGCTCTTTATGAGCATTTAAAGAAAAAAAAAACCACAAAATAACTTTCAACACAAATTGGCCCTATTAATCTCAGTCTCAAAGGAAACCAGCATTTTGCACTTGCAACTTGTCTCTTCTCATGACAGATGATTTCATCTCTGATTACTATTTATTCTTGAAGAATAAGATGAAATTCATGTATGTTAGCAAGGTTTTTGCAATATATATATATATATAAAAAAAAAATCAAGATTAAGACATCTTATGCACAAGATCACACATCAATAAAATAGGAACATACAGGATCTCACTGTAGATATTCCTTACCAAAACCAGTGCCTTATATATTAACCAGGTCGAAGGACGGAAATACTGATATCTTTAATGACTTGAGTCTTCTAACCACACATACTGTTGTCTACCTGGCAAGTCATTTTCACTTTACACAGTTCTACAGTCACACGTTTATCTTGACAACAGTAGCAAAACCAAAAGCTTCTCCCCACCTGTGCCCCTCTCTTTTCCGAACGTGCTGATTCCAGTGACAAAAAGCAGAAGAGCAATCAAAGGTAAAACCTTAAGTGCCTCTTCGGTGAATAAAACTAAAGCAGTTTGAGTTCTACCAAAAGTATTCCGAGTTGGAAATGGCAGAACTGCGCTGCATACGACAAGCTTGTATTGGCAAAAAATACACAACTTACTGACTGCAAAGTGAATACTTCTTGCCACAATCTCTTGAAGAAGAAAGAAAAAAAAGTCATGCTTTGGCAAAAATTCCCCCCTGACCAAAATAATTTCCTTTAAACCTTTTAGAAGTTCAAACATATTTTAAACATTTAGCTGCCACTCTTTCTCGGCCTGAGGTTTTCAATTACTCAAACTCCTTGGGTCAAAAAAACTCAGCTGACAAGCTTAAGCTGTGCAGCATGACTCCAAGTTACCAAAACCTGAAAAATCTGGGGGCACACAGTGTGCTGTATGGTAAGTTTTCAAAACAAACATTAATAACAACGAAAGAGAAAAGTGCTTCAGTTGAAAGTGATAAAAATAAACCCACCATACACATTTTTGATAGAAGACTAGTAAGGTGCCTTCTTTCACTACTGTATGACTTATCTGGTGCTTCTGTGGCATGTAGAAACAATAAACATTCAGACAGAAAAAGTCACAGTGCTGCCAAGCTACTGTAAAGAGTTAAAAGTCCTGATCTTGCTTAGTTCAATCCTTACAAAGGAACACAAGCGGCGGTGACCATTTTATAGCCAGTGAACTGAGACTGTGACACTCCTTTTCTCTTAGAAGACTTCAAACAGGCAAGATACACTTATTTTGATTGTCATGGCTAAAAGTTATACAACACACAGCATATGTGTTTACAAAACAAACCCAATGAGTGAGTATTAGCTTAAAAAAGAGAAGCCTGCTGACAGAGCAGAGGTTTTGCGTAAACACAAACGACAAATCAAGTGTAAGCTTCAGCTTCAGACGAAGGGTCTGATACTTCTTTGGTCCAAGTGTACAAAATACACCACCGAAACCACTATAGTCCATTATCAGCCACCTGACTTTTACGCTGTCTTACTGAGCTTTCAGTCTCTGCATCAGCTAAAGGTTGTTCACTTAAGTCTTCCATTTCTTCTTCCCCTGATTCTTTTGCAAGTGCTAAATCCTCCTCTGAGTCATCAGCACTTGAATTTGCTGCATCTTCTCCATCTGAGAGATCTTTTACATCTGCAGCCTCTTCTGCATCATCTGTGGAAAGCTCTGCAGCCTCCTCCGGTTCTTCTAATGCTGCATTCTCCACATTATCCTTTGTAATTGCTTCTTCTAAATAAAAGAAGAGTTTCAAATACTGAAGTTAGACTGAATCTCAGCACAATGTCTTTTAAAGTTACATCACCATGTATGTATTCTGAAATATTCACGAACGTCATTACTGAAAACTTGTACGGGACTACATTTTCCTTCTTTTTAAACTATTTAAAATAAGTCTTCAGTAGTATTTCTCTTCCATTTTCATACGTTTTTCTCACATATCGGGCGTAGACAGCTTTCATTTTGTTCCACCAAGTTACAAACTAAAGACAGATCAATTTTACTTGGCTCCTTGAAGAGGTTTAATTATCAGTGGGAAAGTGATAAGACACTGGTAAGCTCTCTCAAGCTGCTGCGGAGTCAACCAGCCAATGGGACAGCATACTGCACAAGCACGCATAGGTGCATTTTTCTTTTGATAGTGATGAACATCTAAGATTTTGAAGATGGTAATTTTGCACACTTACGAATTCTAGATTTGGCTAAAGTCTTATTGGCAAGTGTCACAGATGCATCTTCATTTTCAACAGCAAACCAATATACACAAATGTACATAACTAAAAAATAATTTCTTAATTACAGTTAAGTTTTGACTCCACTTAATAGCACAAACGTACCAAAAGGTGTTCTGGAGCTTAACACACATCTGCTGCTGACAAGAGACTTTATTTCCTGTGCAAGTTATTGCCTCCCATGTTCACAGGGAGCAGAATACTATTCAGAAGCCTTCTTACTAAGAATTAGAAAGATGTATGTTTTCTTCTTTTATTTGAAGGAGATGCAACACCTTCCCCTGTCCCCATACCTGCAGTCTCTAGATTAATTTGATTCCCTCTATCTGCTCCTTTCCCCAACCACAAATTACATACAGAACTTTACAGTTCAGAACGTTTCATCTCGTAATGCAATATATAGAGTGCGTATCAGGATGTGGAAGTGTCCTGCCAAAGCAAATTCCTTTCTATATTTAAGCAACAGGTCTAGTGAATATGCACCTGCATAATATACACAAACCCAGTATCTTTCTTCAATCTTCCTCACTTTGAATGCATTTAGCCTCTTCACAGTTGGGGAAGCTACAACAAATTACTGTTGTTGTGGGGTTTGTCTGCTTTGCTATTGTCCAGGTGGATGCTTTGATGTCAATATTTTAGAGCCCAACATATCACCCCTCGTCAGTGTGACTAAAATGAATACCTGGATTATTGATTCACATCTAACTTCTTGACATTGGTTCACATCTAAGTTCTCCCTCCCACAAGCACACATTTAAACCTACAGTATCTCACCTACTTAAGAGCTCTTACCAGATGTTTCAGCTCTGTATTTTGACTTGGATGGGCAAAGGCAGTCTGAAATCAAAACCAGTATCTGTGTAAAGCAAAAAAAGGCATCTATTAGCAAACCATCCCAGCAGCCTCTGTGCTACTAAGTATTTTCCTACTCATCCATTTTAGATAGACATACAATAAAATTTAGAAAATTATATTATCTTGCTTGGAGATAAGAGCCATCCTAAGGAGCTATAAGCTAAATAAAAACAGTGAAAAGAAGTGCATTCTCAGTGTACACCAACCAACATTCTCTGCTTTCTACTCCAAATTTTCTGCCTCCTACTTCCCTAAATTTATTCAGTATTGAATTTCAGGTTTGCACCTTAAGAAGAGAGGCCCAGAACACAGTTGAGGAATTTTTATTTATTTAAAACTTATGAAACCTTCTTAGTCAAGATTTTCTATATTTTGGGATGTTACTCAATTCCTACCCCTGACTCCCCAATACACGATGTGTACTTCCACCTTTTGTGCTTGATTTTTTCTTTCAGGTTTTTGTTGTTATTTAAAGCAGCCTAGTGTAGAACACATACAATCAAAATGCAAGGAAGATACTTGTGTCTCACTGTCATGTGCTAAGAATAATGCAAAGGAAAGAAGAGAGACAGATGATACCATGTTAAAGAAATAAATTTAAATCATTGAAAAGCTTTTTAGAAAAATATAAGAGATTAACTCTACATTTTTTCAGCTTTTTCAGTTTTGTTTTTTTTTAGTGAAGGAAGAACGAAAGGGTTTTTTAAATTACCATATTCATTTGCTCCTAGTTATGCTAACTTGATCTGAACTCATTTTGTGATGAAAATCCACAATCTAGAAAAGTGCAGCCATTTAAATTGTATAACGAAAGACATTTGCTGATATATACCAATTCCGTACACATATTATGTATAAAAATGTTTTTGCCTAAATACACACATACTGCTTTGAAATCATGTCCCTCTACTACTGAGAAAAATACTCATGCAATTTTTCTTTCACAGAATCACAGAATCACAGAATGTCAGGGATTGGAAGGGACCTCAAAAGATCATCTAGTCCAATCCCCCTGCCGTGGCAGGATTGCCTAGACCGTATCACACAGGAACGCGTCCAGGCGGGTTTTGAATGTCTCCAGAGAAGGAGACTCCACAACCTCTCTGGGCAGCCTGTTCCAGTGTTCAGTCACCCTCACCGTAAAGAAGTTTTTCCTCAAATTTAAGTGGAACCTCCTGTGTTCCAGCTTGCACCCATTGCCCCTTGTCCTGTCAAGGGATGTCACTGAGAAGAGCCTGGCTCCATCCTCTTGACACTTGCCCTTTACATATTTATAAACATTAATGAGGTCACCCCTCAGTCTCCTCTTCTCTAAGCTAAAGAGACCCAGCTCCCTCAGCCTCTCCTCATAAGGGAGATGTTCCACTCCCTTAATCATCTTCGTGGCTCTGCGCTGGACTCTCTCTAGCAGTTCCCTGTCCTTCTTGAACTGAGGGGCCCAGAACTGGACACAATACTCCAGATGCGGCCTCACCAGGGCAGAGTAGAGGGGGAGGAGAACCTCTCTTGACCTGCTGACCACTCCCCTTCTAATACACCCCAGGATGCCATTGGCCTTCTTGGCCACAAGGGCACACTGCTGGCTCATGGTCATCCTGTTGTCCACTAGGACCCCCAGGTCCCTTTCCCCTACGCTGCTCTCCAACAGGTCTGTCCCCAACTTGTACTGGTACATGGGGTTGTTCTTGCCCAGATGCAGGACTCTGCACTTGCCCTTGTTATATTTCATTAAATTTCTCCCCGCCCAACTCTCCAGCCTGTCCAGGTCTCTCTGAATGGCTGCGCAGCCTTCCGGCATCTCAGCCACTCCTCCCAGTTTTGTGTCATCAGCGAACTTGCTGACAGCGCACTCTAATCCCTCATCCAAGTCATTAATGAATATATTGAATAGAACTGGTCCCAGAACCGATCCTTGCGGAACTCTGCTAGACACAGACCTCCAACTGGACTCTGTCCCATTGACCACCACTCTCTGGCTTCTTTCCTTCAGCCAGTTCACAATCCACCTCACTACCCGATCATCCAGACCACACTTCCCCAGTTTAGCTGCGAGGATGCTGTGGGAGACCGTGTCAAACGCTTTACTGAAATCGAGATAGACCACATCCACAGCTTTACCATCATCTATCCACCGGGTAACATCCTCATAAAAGGCTATTTTATTCACTTTATTTCACTAACACTAATATTTGGGCTGCAGAGCAGAGATCCAAGTGCCAGAAACAACCTTTACACTTCCTACACAGAATAGCAGTTTAGCAGCTGGTTAAACCAGTTATCAGTGTAACTGTTTTAAACTGTCTTTGCAGTTGCAGAACATGCCTGTGGACCAAGCAACTAGTCTGTAAGAACTTCTGTTCCCCTCTATATCTCCTTTTCCAGCTCAGTTTCTCATTTAGTATTGATATTGGAGAGGTCATCATTCAAATGTTCTGGAAGGAAACAATCCCAGCTCCACAGGTAAAGCAACTTTGAACTGTTTCCACCGAAGAAAGAACAGAGGGCTCAGGATATGGCCCTTAACATTTGCATACGCAACTAACAGGTTTGTTTGAATAACCTTCCTGATGTTCTGGAGATGGATACATAAATGCACCAGTTCTGGTTAGTAACAAGAGAGGTCAGATTTTTCAATTACTAATGAGAACTCAAACCAAAAGATCATGGGGGAGAAAGAAGTGAAGTCAGGTTTTATTAAAACCAAGCTGTAACCACAAAGCTATGCCCTGGAATAGAGTAAATCAATTAAACCCCCAAATCTTCAAAGCTTTTTAAAAAAAGTACGTACATCCTTTCATTTTGAGTAACAGTGCAGCAGCATACTTACATTGCTAACTCCCACAAATACAATCCCACTCCAGCTAATAACAATCTCTCCACAAAGCCTGTGTTTTTAGAGAGTTGGAGTCTTTACATAATTCTGACCACAGGCATTCAATCCTTTAGTACAAAAGTCTTAGGTACAAAAGGCCAATACAAAAATTACGTGTTTAGTGGATGGGCTAAACAAATCTAAATTGAAACATGACTTTCACAAAAAGGTTAACTTATTTGAGTGAACTGGTCTTAACATCTACCAGAAGCCAGTAACAACACTGGAGAGTGGATCTGCAGTACTGAATACTTAAGAATGTGAATAGAATAGACTGTTTCAGTTGTAAGGGACCTACAACAATCATCTAGTCCAACTGCCTGTCCAATTCAGGGCTGAACAAGTTAAAGCACGTTATTAAGGGCACTGTCCAAATGCCTCAAACACTGACAGGCTTGGGGCATCGACCACCTCTCTAGGAAGCCTACTGCAGTGTTTGACCACCCTCTCGGTAAAGAAATGCTTACTAACATCCAGTCTAAACCTCCCCTGGCACAGCTTTGAGCCATTCCCACGCGTCCTATCATTGGATACTAGGGAGGAAGAGATACATGATTAAAATAAGGTACTTCAGTATATCTTATCAGTGAAGTTTATTCTTTTTTTCACAAGTTAATGCAATGCAAAAGTTCTAGGTAACTAAGAAAAAGAAAGTAATACGCTTTCTTACCAAACCCAGGAACAGGCCAATCAATAAGGTAGCTAAGATGAAGATGGCATAAGAAATCCACACATGAATTCCAAGAGTGCCAGTGAGGTAGCTATGAATTTGCTGGAAATGAGAAGATGATACTTAATAACTTCATATCTAACATCACTTATTATTTATATTGCCATCACTATTACATAAATTGATATCTAATTAAGATCTTTAATTTAACAGTATTTATACTAAGGTCTTCCCTCTCAAGCCCTAGTCATCCTTAAATGTCATACTATAATTCTTTTGATACCATTAAATCTAAACCTTGTTTTTCTTTACTGAGTTGTTCACTTTAGAAGGCTTTTTAAGCAAAGGATGCACAATTCCTTCTTCCTAAGAAACTCAGCATTAGAGATGCCATACGCAATTTGACTGCAGATATATGTAAGAGGAAGCCTCAGAGCACACAGGAAAGTATCCAACAGTCTTCATCCTTATATTCTGTAAGAAGGTGGCAACTGGTGGAGACAGAGTATTGGGCTAGATGAACCCATGGCATGAACCTGTACATTCGTTCTTACGGCCTCTGTCATAGGAAGGAGACCATACAGTAAGCACCCCTGATAATGGCAGTCTCAGCACCAATAGAAGTCTATGCAGCTGACTGTATGAAAAGGTAACTTAGAACTTAAACATTTCAGAAACAAAAAAGCAACCAAGTCAGGCTAAAAGCAAGTGTCCTTTTATACCCACTTCACAAGCACACCACCACGTGAAAAAAAAATGTAACTTCACACAGAGCTTTATCCCCATAACTACATCTGGGAAGCAGAGTGGTAGACACTTAAATCTTGCACAAGGTCAAAATACATACTTAAGTTTGGGAATTCATTCATTAACTAAAATTGAGCCATTTAGTTCTTACTCAAGTTCTTTAGTTCTTAAAAGGAGCCACCCATTCTAAGCAGACCCTGAATAAGTGATTTCACTTATAAATTTAAAGAGAATAATCCAAATACAATACTAAGATTTCTTTGAAACTGAAGTCTGTTATTCAAACCTACAAATTCAATTGACTGAAACAAGCACCACATTGAGTGAGACCGTCTGGTAGGAAGTAAATTATGCCATTAGATCTCTTCCAAGAGTATATCCATTAGAAAACAAACCACAGTCAAC
Organism: Nyctibius grandis; assembly: GCF_013368605.1. NCBI lineage: Eukaryota > Metazoa > Chordata > Aves > Nyctibiiformes > Nyctibiidae > Nyctibius > Nyctibius grandis. The sequence goes on from NC_090658.1 coordinate 5,075,574, forward strand.
ATTTACAAAAGTTTAAATATTGAAACTCTTGGGTCTCTATTTTTTTAATGTCAGAACAGCTTCCAACATTTATTCAAGCATATGCAAGGACAGCACAGCCAGAAGAGTGAGGAAGTGTACAGCTGAAATATTCATCAAAGCGGAAAGCAAATTAGAGAAGGTTTCTTCCCAGAGCATTTAATCTTTCAGGAAGGAAACTAGACAGGGACAACACCATTACACAGCAGCCATGGAAGAGAAATGCCAGAAGCCTATAAAAACTTAATACTATCCAGTGAAAAAAATAATCAAAGATAGCTTGCACAGGAAACCTAATAACTGAAAGTTTTGTTTGATTCCGAGTTAGATGCTCACTAGAAGTGACTCTGTTCAAACTATTACATTTATTTTTCGTAGCACAGGTTTCAATAGTAAGACCTTTTGCTACAATCAAACAGTCTCTCAATCATGGCTACACTTGAAGATTTTAAGAGAGAGTATGTTTCCTGAGCAAAACCAGAAAGGTCTGAAAATTTTCAGTGTTTGCATGCTACAGGAAAAACTTTGATAGCTCCCAAATGAAAGTGTCTTGAAATATTTTTAAGTTCAAAGCATACTTCAGAGTACACTAAGCATTTCTCCTTTACTTCTGATGATTACTGTTCAAATTTGTTGTGTTCCTATGCAAATAGCATTGACAGTTTGAAATTCAGATGCAGAAATTCTCCCTAAAAAAATAAAACCATTGCCCTCTCTTTTCCTGTACAATACACTAGATGCCAATGAACTGCAGAAGAGCATGATTTACAACTCTGAAAATGAACCTGGACATAATCTTTGGGAATCTTATTAAGTGAGAGAACCTGGTAGATACTAAATGAATTTCTGATGTTTACAAACCATTTTTGCAGCAGCTCTCAAAAAACTACTTTATCATGTTAGCACGCTTTGATTGAACATTTTAACTATATCAAGATAAGAATGGTAAACATTTTCAGTATTGATGATAATCTTTACAATCAAACTGCCATTTTTTGCATAGTCTATTAGTACTACAAAATTTATACTGCAAAGATACTGTACATCCAATGTACAGTATATGTAAGGAAAACTTAACTCTCATAAAAGGGTAATAAAAATATTCAGTTAGGCTTTGACTCCTAAACAGACTATTATTCTAAGCATAAACAGGGGTATGGAAAACACTACTAGTTACTTACCCTGATCCATCCAGAGAGGTGAAATAGCCCTGCCATACCATGCATCCTAGAAAACAAAGAAAAGGAAGGAACAGCTTCTAAGACAGATAGGAGCTGAGCTACACTCAGATTCTATCTACAGACTTTCAATGCCATTCAGCCCCTAGTAATGTCAGAAGGAGCCTACTGCAAATAAATACGTTTTCTCTGTATTATGTTCATTTAAGCCAGCTGAGGGCAAAACATTGAAACAGTGACTTGAAAGATGACATTTGAGCACAATCAAGAAATACCAATTCCAGTCCTGTAGCTGCTCTCCCCATTACCAAATATTATATAGCTCTTCCTCGTTCTCAGATGAAAAGGACGGACACCCACTGGATCTTTGCCATGCACTTACACGTAATAGCTTTAGCCAGAATGAAATGCAGGCCATTCAAATCTTTATTCCTCCTTTATGACATGCAAGCACTCTATACTATTTCAAAGCAAATTCAATGCTCTGAAGACAAATTCTGATATACTGTGTAAGCGCTGCACTGTTTCCCAATCCAAAGGAGGACACGACTTCCTTGTAAACAAATAAACAAGAATTCGTTAAAGCTAAAGGCTGCCTGCCCCAAGCAGCCAGAAGTCATGAAGTAATAATCTATGCAAGTGTGCATTTGATTCCAGTACTCAGCAGACATGAAAGCTGACACTTACATAATGCTCAGTGCCTGTACTTTTTTTCTTTATATATTTTCAAAGATAATATAAACAAGCCTCCGTAGGCATGAACAAAAGCAAGTGCAAGAAAATAAACTGTTTTTAAAGGTGAGAGACTGGAAAGCAGGCTGTCAATACAGATTGCTTCTGCAAAGCCTACACATCCAGGGAATAAAGGCCTTTTGTCTCTAAGCTGTCAACATAGCACCCTTAATGAATAATGAGCTATAAAACATGTTTCTTGTTAATAAAAACAAAGTGTTACATTATAGAAGATGGAGACTTCCATCCTGCTACAGGCTCCACAGCTTCCCATTTTCTCTCTAAAACATAACCTTGAAGATCTTCCAGTGTCCGTGAGCCTCGGTATCTGCGAAATACTCCATCGTTTGCACTAAAAAAAAACCCACCAGAAATACGCATTAACACAGACATTCCTTGAACTGTATCTACTGTAAAAAACAACCAAAACCCCATATACATTATAGATTTGACTTGCTCAGGAAGTTGAACACCTAAGCATTTTCAATATGTTTTGAAAATGTAATCCATGATGGAAGGTCTCAGTTTTTAAACAGCATGAGCTTTTGCCATTCATTAAAAATGCTACGTTTCTTAAATATCCTCTCGCATTACAGCAAATACAAAGCACATGAGGTCAACAACCAAATAATTTTTTAGATACAACTCAGAATTAAAAGAGAGTGTGCGTGTATATATATATGCACGAGTATCAATACCGTAACTTAATAAGGCGTTCAATATTAGAAGGATGACATCTTTTTATTGGAGAAGAGATACAGAAAACATCTTTCCTGATCTGTTTTTAACAGTATTGATAACAGGGCAACTTTAAAAGTCACTTAAAGTAAAGAAAAGCCTCAGATGAGGACTATATCAATACAATCAAAGCTCTAAACAATAACCTGAACTCAAATCGAGTGTCAGTATTCCTTCATTTTTACCTGCATTTCAGAGTTACAGTTTAAAACAAGTGACAAGTAGGAGTCAACAGCTACGTCCTGGTACTGAGTCAACAGATGAAGAATTCTAGCAGTAAGAGAAGCAGTACAACAAACAGTGGAAAATATCTGTACTGTTCTACATGCGACCTATGCAGTCAGTTATTCAAATGAGAAATTTTAGTGACACTTATATAAGGTCAAGTACGTCTGCTTGCACATGGTCAGGTTTCTAGAAGCCAATGCTGCAAACTTGCACCAATTTTTACAAACGCTATTAAATATCATTTCCAGACTGAAAAAGCATCACTTTCATCTAGGTACAAAACTGTTTGTAGGAGAACCTCCCACCATAAGTTAAAAATACACACTTTATGTTCATTTAGTACACTGAGCTCCCAAGAAATGTTTTAGAGATTGATAAAAGTGAAGTAAGCCAGTTGTTCATTACATCTTCCAGCCACTGTTCAAACCCAACAGGAAAAAAGAATACATACTGAAACAGACAACTGTTTCTAGCATGACACACTTACTGGTAAATTGTAGGAAGTGTTGTGACAAAGAAACGACCACTCAAGCCTGGAAAGACAAGAAAAAAACACAACAAACGGTTAAGTAAAACTGAAACTTCTCAGCATTCTGACTTATCTATAAATACCTACAGATCTGTATTTGTAGACTAGAAAGCAGCAGACTGCACAGCTTTTACCTTTGTTTTGTAAATACAGGTTTACAGTTTGTTTTCAGAAATGCTACAAACAGTAACAGATACTAAATACCGTTGACAAATTAGGGGAAAATGCTTACCTTGAAGAACATTTACTAGGAAGTAATTTTTCTACGTGGATTTCACTAACCAATGTTTGCACACAGATGAAGTTTTTGACCAGACCAGCAGCATGCACCTCCAACCAAGAGAAAGAAGAGCCACACAAATGCACCCATATTCCACAATGCTGTGTGCTTGTGTCTGTGCGTAGTATCATCCAGATGACCTTTGTTTCATCTAGAAAGCTGGGCCACTAATGATAGCAATGACAACAATGGCTTACAAACTCTGGCTGCTGATTTTAGTTCCTCCTCTACCTGATTTTAAATGATTTAGAGCCACACATTTCACATCGCGGGTACTTCAAGTCATTAAATAAATTAATCTTCATATTTGCTTGTTTGCTGCTTCTAAATAATCAACATACATGGCACAACCAGTCTGTTCTTATATCCTCTAGGAAGGCTCAATCTCTCTCAAACATGACTATAGCAAGACAATGTTTTGCATGTTTCTAGGTTCTTATCCTTCCTTTCCATACATCATTCCTCTCTAGGTGAATACAAATGGTATGCCAACAGATTGACAATAAAGCTTGGGATGTTTCAGCATTCCATTTTGTAAGATATTGCAAATTTAAGCCATAAGAATAATTTTTCACGCCATCTAGAAGGGTGGGTCATGTCAGCATTTTGAACATCAGACATAAGACAGCAGAAAGGACAAGGAAAGGCTGAAGCAGGACTTCAACAGTCCGACTGGAATTGATCTCCACACTGAAAGTGGGTGTTTCACCAACTGGCAAATACATAATCATGTTTTTACAAGTATCACTCCGGACAGTGACAACATAACGCAACTCATAGGACAGAAAAATTATCCAAATCATCAAAAAGCAGCTTGTGGAGCAGAAGGTGTTTGAAGTTCTCTAGCCTTGCACTCAGTACTGCTACAGAGTAAAAGGTGCAAGTCCTTCCAGCTTCACTCCTGTGTTAGGTACACCAATGAAAATCTCCCAGTGTATGGCTTCATTGCAAAAGAGTCAGCTGTGAAGCAAAAAAGCTCCCAAACATCCCATAAGCAGGCTGTCTGCACGACTCAGCTAGCTAAGCTGTCAAGTGAAGGGAGGCATCACTCTCCCCCTGCTCCCAAATTTGGGGGAAGTCAGAGCTACTTGACACTACCACCTCCTGACAATTAGAAAACCTGCAAGTGAGAGAAAGAACTCCCCTTAGTGCTTAGTAATATTATTTACTATTCAATACATCCAACTTAAAGACCGCAGAAAGGAAAAACGTGCTACTAATGCAGTCTATTTTGGTAAAAAAAAACAAAACAGCAGACTTCAGAGGTTATCAACCCCTAGATATGCAGTCTAACTCCATTAGTAAGGACTGCATTCCTCTAGCTAGCAACTGCCATTCATATAAAGCACCAAGGTAAAGAGTACAAATCAGTTATCTAATTTTTCCTTTTATAAAGTTCTGTGATAATCTTTTGGGGAACTAAGTCTTTATTCAGCTTTCAATAAAGTAAACAGCTTTCTGCATCAGGATGCTAGCCATGGAAAAGTATTATAGTCAAAGAGTTTCTGCCTTTGGAGACAGAGATGTGCCAGACTGAACCACGGCAGGTATTTTTAAAAGTTTCAGTAGTAATGCTTTTCCTAGTGTGAATTCCCCTATGGAATAGGCAAAAAAAAAAAGAGTTGTGGGATTTTTTGTTGTTTGGTTTTTTTTTGAAGACGTTTAAATCAAACAAAGTGCAAGCATCTTTGAAGTTCCAAAAAGGAAGTCATCTTCATTTCAATTTTCCAGCTTTCTGCCTTTATTGCTATGAGAGGCAGAGTGGTAGAAAACTTTATCAAAGAGCTAAAAGCTGTGCCAGCACAGGGAGATATAAAGTAAACAAAACCACAAGTGTAACAGTAGAATTAAGCAGAAAGCACAGCTGCACCAGAAAAAAATAGGTGGAGAGCCATAAAGAACATAATATGCTTAAGAGCACAGAAAGTCATGGGAACACTGAAAGACTCTCTGAAGTTCTTATAAACGCTTGTCAGGCAAACAGAAAACAAAATAGCTTAAATCTCTCTTACCAGTAGCCTATCCTAGAGCAAGTACCACCAGTCTCAGAATGAACAATTAAATATATAAATTATAAAATATAAAATCTGTTGCCAAAATGCATCTAAGTATCCCCAAAACTTCAGTTGGAGGTCTGTTGCTTATCTAAGGCACCTCCTTAGACAGTAAAACCAGATGTGAGCCAGCTACAAAAAGCTAAGAACAGACGGTAAATTGTTTTGGTGCATGTTTCACACAAACTTGAACTGGCTAGTAGTTTAACTTGAAATACAGTTAAGTATCTTCGTTTGCAAATCAAAAACTGACAAACATCCACAATAAAGTCAACAGATAAATCGAGAATAGGAAAAAAAACTTCAGTATTTGTACACACACACCAAAAAACATAGAGAATATGGGTGCCATCTACAAATAAAGCTGCTTTCATCAAACAAGTACTCAAAGATTACAGAAGACCAAAGAAGGCTTGTTTTAAATCCCAGGTAAATGTTGTGATTGGGAGCTTGAGAAAGACACCACAAATATACAGAACTTCGAGATCCAGAAGCGCCTCCATTACTTGCTCTTGAAATGCTGAATGTTTCAATAGAAAAGATGAGGAAGGAATAAGCACTTTAAGACTAGTGCATCAAGTGACTGAAATATGCTGTAAATCCATTAAGGCTCTGGTGGATTTATTCTTTGTGCACCTGCTGTAGTTAAGCACCATGAATGGCTACTTTCTCCTGCAGGTTTTGGAAGTGCAATTTTATGAAACTCTGCAGTCACCTAGTGGTTGCCCCCTAATTTAACACATTTTGGCTACTTTCAATTTGGTGAAGGGGTTACAGAACCAAAGCTAATTAAGGTACCATTGTGCAAGCAAAAACAGGAGCTAGAGCACTTAAGCACAACAACTGAAAGAAAGGCTGAAGCACAAGCCTATAGTAAAAACACCTCAGTAACTTTGGAAAGCTTCCAAAAGGAGTTCATCTACCTTCAAAATTACATCAGCACCAAAGGTCAAATATGTAATAAATCTTTATTTTCCAGTTTGAGTATTCATTAGTTTCAGAAGTGGCTACAGTTTTCATGCTTTGTGCTGGACTGGATATTGTAGGTATATTATGCATGCATTGGTACAGATTCATCGTTTTGGGTCAGTCCTCTGACTTGCAGAAGTCAAACAGTCTCAGAGGTCAAGACTCTCTGCAACATTAGAAATTCAAGTATTTAAGGAACTTCTGGTTAAAAGTCACATCTAAGGTCTTAAGCATCTGGCATCACTCAGCAGTCAGAAAAATTTAGACCAAAAGAAAGTACCAAGTACCTGACCCCTTCAGGTCCTAATACTTCCATTCAAGTTCTTTACCAGGAGGAATAATTCAAGATCTCAAGTATTTCATTTCTACAGCCTCACTTCTGGAAGTGCATTTATAAGTTACATCCAAATGCCACAATAAATATTGAAATCCTTTTATTTAAACACTGCATAAGCAAAAGAATCCCTGTCTAATTGGGAGAAAATAACAAGATAGGATTATAATGGATCCCCATCTGAGCCTTAATTCCAGAGTAACCACTACTTTGTTAATGTGCAGAAGCTGACTTTAAGTTTATATCTATGCAAAAATTTTTAATATTCAAACTCATCTTTTTAATAAACTGTTAATGATTAGTATACGCACTAAAGGAGAGACCCACATCAACAGCGTTTTGGCATCAGTTCTTGTATACTCCTAAGCTCTTAACAAAACATTAGCCTACACAAGGCCTAGAACAGCTGGCATTTTCTGGTCAACTTAAATTGCTCTGAGACCAGAGTTTAAGTCATTTCCCTGCTGTTAACTTGATAAAGCTAACTTGTTTGGCATGTTTTCAAATAATAAAACGGACATATTTTCCACACACTTTATAAGGGGGAAAAAAAAACAAACAGTAAAGCTTAGCCTTTTTATTTTAGTAACATCTCTTCCTAACTCTGTCAGGCTTTTGATGCTGCTGATAAGATCTTTTATCCCCTCAAAGCCAAAATAAGCATGAAGCATTCCCAAGAGATGCAGAGGTTTAAAAAATATTGGTACTGCTTACACAAACACACATTTAAAACTTTGAAGGGAATCACTGAAGGAATAAATAAGATTGCATTTATGTTTCTGTGGATAGTTAGGAAGCCCTTTTTGTAAACACATTTGCCTATGTGCATCACCAACAGAAAACCACCATAATGTCTGTACTTCAAAGCACTACTACAATTAAACAAGACAATAAACCAGCACCATCACGGAAACAGTTAAGAACTTATTGAAGCAGGCTCACACTGTGGTAATGCTATCCCACCCTGAAACTCTTGGTAACTAAAGGCTACAGAACAGGATTCTTCTGCAGACAGTTTGGAGGAGAGAGAAATGAGACAGGCAACAGCTTTCAGTGAAGCACATTAAAATAGAGAATAAGCCACTTTTAATACATTATTAAGCCAGATCACTCCCCCCGTTCTTTAATCGTTCAAATTGAGTTTACAAACTTAGGCACACAGATATGAACTATATGGAGAAACAAAATGTGACTAATGTTATTTTGATTTAGAAACCTCTCTTCTGACTTGGCTGGTATCCCAGGTACTCCAGTAAAATAACACACACTCCTAGATACTAAGTGGTACTTACGTTGAATAATTCTCTTTATTAAAACAGTCTATTTCATACTATACCTGGTTCTTGAGTGACATCCACCTTTCCCACAGCGATACCTAGATGTTCGCTTTCCTTTGCAAAACTCTCCCATGTCAATTCAATCTGTTGACAAGCTGGACACCAAGGAGCATAGCTAAAGGGGAAAGACAGGTTAAATATTTTAATAGTCTTACACTTATAGACATCCAAATTGATTTACTGTACAGAGAAAATACAAACACATCTATCACACAGGAAAAAAAAACCCTAAGGTTTATCTTAATCAAGTCTACTGAATAAGATAATCAAGTAGTTTCGTATCAATCCCTACGTTCCTCTTCACATTATTAAAACAAAAACAAATCTCCACAGACCTGAGAAATTCATATCCAATCCCCTCATCACTTATGATCTACTTTATTTACATATGAAATAAATCGATTTCCATGGCAGATGAATTATTGAAGCCACACTGCCCTCTGAAATGGCATCCTTCAGTATAACATTTTGCATTGATTTCCCACACCTCAGAACTTCCAGAAATTACACTTGCCTTAGCCCACTAATTAATACATCAAAGCATGCCCTTTTTGATAGCACTCTTTAGAGATTTTTAAAGAGAGTGCACATCAAATTCCTACTGCCCATACTCCCTGTCTTTCTCGAGTCTTGTGGTTTTTTTTTTCTCAGAATTAATTTCAGCAAAATAAGAAAGCATGTTTCAAGAGCTGAGTTTTCTATACTACCAATTGGAATAATCAAACCAAGTTTGCAGTTGTTATTGGTAATATCAACATGGAGACAGAACAGCTAATATGAAAGGATAATAACAGATAACACTTAAATGCTGATAAAACCCCATTTGCCGTCTTTATGTATTTTACCCTAACTTGGTTGACAAAGTCTGTGTCAAACTTGTGCAGCTTGCAGTGGTCTGTCATATACACAGTTAAGGTAACACAGAACAGCTAGGTATAGCGTGCAACGGAGCCACTGCAATTGCCCATGCACAGACTTACCCTTTTACAAATGAAAAGAGACCTTTACATGCTTTAACCTAATTCATTGGGGGAGGTGGAAATGTATATATGCAGGTTTCTGATATTTTAAAATGAAAGGGAGCAAAAGTAGTGGGTCTGGAGAGTGGCTGTCTTCTGATCAGGAATGTTTACTTTCATAGTGGCTGCAGACAGAGATCTTCCCAGCCACCCACAGATGTTTCATGTAAATAAGACTGAACCTAAAAGACGTTATTACTCACAGAAGAGGTAGAATTAAATTTATTCTGAGTGCTTTATGGTAGTTTTGAAACCTAAGTATTTAAAAAAGGAAATCTTGTCATTTAGAAGTTAAAAGGATCCAATTTAAAAATGTGTTGTGTTTTACTGTACTAGGAATTCATTATTTTAAGTATGAAAGCTAATCTGTGGTTTTTTGAATCAACACCACTTCATGTGAGAATATCTGAAAAGAGTACATATATCTCACCCTGCCAAGAAACAGCCCTTCAGTATCTTTTAAAAAGATGCTGGAAACAAGTCTCACATGCAGAGTTGTTCCCCATTGCGTTGCTGGCCTATAGAGGGCTTTTAATAACAGTTTGACAGATACTGTACTTTATTATTTAACTACAGTAGCTTGACTGGTAGGTAAGAAACTGCACACATCCATCAGATCATGCTGCTGATGTTGCTCTAAAATTAAAGACAGAAGTTGGAACGTTTTCTAAACCCAACTTCTCTAATGTGTCCAACTCATGCCATGAGATTTTGAAGATTAATATACCCTTTAGCCTGGTTAAGGTACTATCTGATCTTGAAATAGAAATTTGGCTCGTATCAACATTTATGTTTACATTTCACATTCATGAGCACTACTTCTAAAGAAAATTAAGCAGAATAGTCGACACACATGGCTAATATTCATACAATTATAAACATTTTCTTTAGCTCAAAGCAGCATTAAAATCTGCCCATATCACAGTTTGGCAGTGACAGACCATAACAATGAACCTCACCAACAGCCTTAGTTGTTGGCTTCCTAGTTTTTGTAACCAATATTGGAAGGGGGATGGCAACAATCACATATGAGGCTACAAGATCCAGCCACTCAAGCTGAACATTAGCACAATCAGGCTTAAAATATTTGCTTTACATCCCTGAAACTACACATTCATTTTTTGCCAGCCAGGGAACACCCTGTCCCCACATACACAAGAGAGAACTTGCAATAGACATCAGATTTTTGCAAAAGTTGTCACTGCTGTTTACTTCAACATCCTTGCTGAACCTTTAATGTCCACATTTGTTATGCGGCACTCGAAGCACTAGGAGACATTCAGGAGTGCCTCCTGGAAATAATAAAAACATTCTATTGCCAGAGCTTTATTTTTCCTCCTTCTCAGTCTTACAATACCTCTTCTTATACTTTCTCTTTCAGTAAGATATAGAAGAGTAAAATACTTCACACTTAGGTCACCTTTAGCAAAAGTTTCATAACACTTTTTGCACCCTGAAGAACTGAAGCTTAAGGAGGTACTTTATTTCTATGTAGGCTTCTAATGAATCCTTTAGAATTGTGGCTGATTCACATTCCTACCAGAGCCATGGTACAACTGCCATTGTATATTCCCCAGGAAAAAAAAAAAATCTGTTGGAGCAGGAAAGCAGATCCATGTGTGTGCAGTGAAACCAGTCTTTGTTACTTTTCATCAAGTCACAAGATCCAAGACCAGGTCACTTACAAAAGTAGATGTAGCCAAATTTCTTTTGCCATACTCCACAGACAGACCAGGATATAATTAGCACCTCATCAACACCACCAAATTTAGGGCTGTGACTCCTCCAGCACTCCCTTTGCACAAGGGGGTACATTTAGCTGTTGTTGTTTGCACTGTGCCCTATGCCCTACAACCGTGCCAAGAAAACAGCACTCAGGTCTTTCCAATTTAAAAATCAAAGTCCACTGGAATTGAAATCAAGACTCAGGCAGTTGGTTAAGGAAAGAAAGTTTTCAGTAGCCTGTTACGCATTAAAAAGCCATTTACTGATCTCCACTATTTAAAAATCAGATTGAAAACACCACATACCTATACATTACACATTGCCAAGTCTCAACATAAGCAGGTAACGCACATCTCTCAACATACACCCCAGTTGTGGCACTACCAGACCTCTTACACTGCACAAAGTTTTACAGCTGAAATATCCTCATGCACTGTCTACCCTCCATAGATGAGGCAACTAACATCTGCCTACTGGTCAGGCCCACTGTAAGATCAACTGACTTAACTGGATTAAAATAACTATTTCAAAGTAGCCAGGTGTTTTCCAGTTTACTCCAATCCATTCCAATACCTGAAGCTTTTTCAGAGGGCATAAAGAAAGCAATCCAAAAGCAAAATTTTAAGCTCTTAAAAAGTCAAAAGCAAAGTCTGTGTCTATGTCTGATCTAAAGCACAAAAGATCAAGCTTTGGCTCTCAAATACCAGCAACTTCACTGATGGCTGCAATACAAAAAAAAAAAATATATATAAATACTTAAGCTAAAACTAGTTTGAGCAAACACACCATTCAGGCATATCACTACAGAACTGATCAGTAAACACAGAATGACTTTACCAAGATTTACTGATACACAGTTTCCAACTCCAAGCCACTAATCTTCTCTCTTCTTGTAACTGCTTGGCTAGGGAATTCACCAATTCACTCCTTTGCAAATGATGTAACTGACTCCTTTTATCTGCTTTTTTACTACCATTATCAGTAACTATCAACATTGAACAGATGTAACCTTGAATAACATTCTACAGTTTGCTCTGACAGCAACTTCACAAAGTTGCAAGAATCAGATACAGGCATGAGAGGATTTGCTGAAGAGAAAACAGCAAAACATTTCGTCTAGTTTTTCTCGATTCAAGACACAGGTTTTACAAAAGGTACTGCTTACAGTGAATCAAGCTATTTGCTGGATTTCAGATTGGGAGTACTACTAAAATTAGAGGTGCAAATGTTGAGACAGTACCTAACAGAACAGTAAAACCAATATCAGAATGAAATAATTATTACTTCTATTCTTTTAAGTAGTTTTGCCATAAACATACAAAAAAAAAAAGACAGCACCTGATGTCTTTGTGTGTTACCTTAAGACTATCATTTGATTCATTCTTGTTCCTAAATACAGATAGGTCTTGAGGCAGGATAGGCAGATTTGTAATTTCAACAAAAGATAAGCTTCAGAAGGTCAACTTCATGGTTTTATTCTACTTTTCAAGGGAGCAGGTGGTAGCCAAAGATACAGAAGTTAGTCCCTGTAATCTACCAAGACCTATATCACAATAGCACATGCTCTGCAAGCTGACAAAAGGTTTCCTCCAGCATGCCAAAAGCCCTCCAAAACAGCCAGGCAAGGCCTCCCAACCCAAAAACAGTTGCTCACTCAACAAACAAAATGTATTCTCTAAGATAACATTTCAAGTGCTACTTTCCACCTGTTCTACAGCTCACTAATGAAATGCACTTCAAACTTCCAAGAACAAGATGAAAAGCAAAGTAGGATATATCGGAACTATTCAGCTCTCTAGTTTCAAAAACAAGAGAAGGATAAGAGTATCATCTGCAATTAAAATAAAAAAAAGACCCCAAAAACTTTCCGTTCACAAGCATTTTTTAAAAGATGGAGAAATTATTTTTAAAATAGCCAATCAATCACTGAAAAATTATGTGAACTCTTCCAGAACTTCAGCAGATTAAGTTCCATCATTGTACATGGTTTTGTCCCCTTCTATAATAGTAAAGCATCTGCCACCAAGGATATTTCAGTTTCACATTTTGTCAGTTTCTGTTCAGTCAATGCACAACACAGTAATCAGCCACATGGTCAGTTATCAAATAAGAGTCCGTAGAGAATTTGGTCACTTTCTCTAAACTCAGCCAGGAGGGCCACAGAAGCTTCAGAATCAAACTGGAGTTTTGGTAACTTGATTTTCATTCCCCCCTGTTTTCTGGGGTGGGTTTTTTCGAAGAATAGGACAAATAAAAGCCTGGATATTAACAAATCAAAAGGAAGTAAGAGACTATATTCTCATAAGTGACAGAAAATTCCCAATCTTACTGAACTTTCAATCTAAATTACAGTAATTGTTAAATAATTTATGGAATTCTTCAGGAGTTTATTTACACAAAGTGTTTCGAGCCAACTGTTTAAAAGCATTAAACGATGTACATTACAAAACATTCAGCTAGATTTTTAGCACACTCCCTTGAAACTACAGACAAAAGTGCTAGCGGGAGGACTGAACCCTTGTGATAATCTGGCCTACTAGATAGTAGGGCAATGTTTAATGATAAATAACAATGAGAAAATAAAGTATGGGCTTATGTTATAGGTATGATAAGCTAGCTTTGAAAACATAACTATTACCTACACTATTCTCATTTTCACCTGGCTAGAATTAAAATAGAAAATTAAGACATTCTTTCTTAGGTACACACAGCACTAAGTCTGTGCTGAAAACAAAGGGGAACCAAAACATTTAACACCCTGTGTGGGAACTACACTAGAGATTTTCCTGATGGGCAAGTACCTAAAGTACTGCTGGTGCAACAGGACCATATTAAATAGTTCCCTTTGTAACCAGAGGCATAAAGGCAAGAAGTTTATGGGGGGGGGGGGGGGGGGGAAAGGGTTTTTTTTTTTTAATGTACTTCAAAAAGAAGAGGATGTTAAATTAAGATCAATCAAGCTTGGAACAAGCTATATTTACAAATGTAAAATGCACTTTTAAATAAACAGATCACAAATTAGTTTTCTATATTTATATTATTTATATTATAGTGTCTATATTTCTATATTATAGTGTCTATATTTCTATAGACACAATATTAAAAATAAACACACAAAAATATTCCTCATATTAACGAATCTTTATCTTGCAGCTACAGACTAGAAATAAGTCAATAAGGAAACCTTTTGTAACGGTTCATTCGAGCATCATGCTTGCAGCACTTCAGCGAGGATCTGCGTGCTGCGATAGTAACAGGAAGCAAAGAGTGGTGTAATGTCTTTCAGAGACACAAAGTTATCCAGAACATTTTTATCAATGAAACGCAGCAGCGCTTCCAGTGTCCGCAGTTTTGCCAGGTATGAATAACTGAATATATACAAATGTCAGCCAAGTACACACACTTCAGCGAGGAGGGATGAAGGAAGAAAAATTCTATTTCCACTACAAATCCCGCACACAAGTAATTTCTGACTTAAGCTTCTCTATCTGTGCACCTGAGAACAACAAAAAGTGGCAGCATACAGTAATTCACCTACACTACTTCCACAAATAGAGAAACTGACATTCAACAGAAGCAGTAGTACCCATTCCTACCAGGGCAGTAGGCTTCAAAACAGTGATCTAGAGCAACTGACCAAAATAAATATTTTTTTCATAGAGATCCTATAGCAACATTTGCATTAAAACAAAAAAACAAACAAATACTGCTTGGAAAACAAAGGTCTTATAAACAAACAGGAGGTTCTTTGAGCAATTTGTTTTGATGAACAATATTGCAGTCTTTGCAATAGGTCTACCACACAGCATGGATCATAGTCACAGAATCAATCAGGTTCTGGGATCATCGAGTCCAACCGTTGCCCTGACACCACCATGTCAACTAGACCATGGCACTAAGTGCCATGTCCAGTCTTTTCTTAAACACCTCCAGAGATGGTGACTCCACCACCTCCCTGGGCAGCCCATTCCAATGGCTAATAACCCTTTCTGAGAAGAAATGCTTCCTAATGTCCAACCTGAACCTCCCCTGGTGAAGCTTGAGGCCATGTCCTCTTGTCCTATTGCTAGTTGCCTGGGAGAAGAGGCCAACTCCCATGCAGGACTCCTGTCCCGATCATCGGCTCTAAACCAGATAAAACCCAGTAGAAGCCAAAATCCATCAGCATGAAAACAGCTGCAAGAATCATAAGTCATCAATACTAGATCTCAAACTCCTGTTTAGACACAATTGGGAATCTCAAACTCTCACTAATTCAAAAACAGCAGCATCGAGTTAGCATCTCCAATAAAGACAAAGGTTCCTTCTCAGTTAGGAGAAAAGTAGAAAGCACTAGAAATGCACCACAGAAAGTAGCATGGAGAACCAAGGATCTTTCACATCAAATCCTGTACATAAAATAAAAATAAGTCTAATTTAAGCAATGCAGCAACATGTACTATACTCAACTAGCACTGAAGATAACCTGTCACCACTGCTATTGTCAGCTACCTGTCACTCCAAACCAGAGTGCCATGTTTCAAGTGGAGTAAAGACTCGCAAAGCGTTTTAACTGTTCGCTATCCCAACCACTTCTGATTTCAGTTCCTCCCTTCTTTCTTCCTCAGGGGTATGCATCACTAATTATTTAAACATTTTCTCTTAGAAATAAAAACTTTGCATCACCATAAATAACCGTTTTCCTCAAGATTCACCAACTCGTGGATGAATCACTAGCTTCCGCATAGGACTAGGATGTCAGAAGTGGAAAAATTTCAATTTAAAAAATAAATGTATTTTCTCCCACTCCAACATCATCTCTTCCCCCACCTTTTAGAATACAATAAATGAAAAGGGTAAAAGAGACTCAAAATCAAACCCAAGTCTTTAGCCACAACACTGTGCATCCCCAAGTCCCTCTATCAGCTATTTCAGGATTGTTCCCATCTATTCACTGATTAACACCAGGTGACCATTAGGATCCTGAGCAGTAAAGCCCTAGGGGAAGTGATAGTCCTTCCCCCTAATAAGAGACTGGAGATAATGCAAATCCAATACTAAAACAAAACTTAAAGCAGCTGGGTAAGTATTTATAAGGGAGAATGAGTTCAGACGTTGATGGGCAACCTAGTCTGTTTCACAGGCTACCCCATCTGTTTCAAACTCAAACATTTCCACAAAGGAGCAGCGCACGTACCACAATAAAACCGTATTTCACAGCTGCACAGCACACATATCATGTGAGCTTACAGCATATATAAACTACTTTTTTTTAAAAACTATGTTAAAAAAACCTCCTCAAGTTCCTTTCCCCCGCTCTAAATACAAAGAGGTGAGATAGCTTCCACGCACAAAATGTCACGTGCATTTCAAGAACAGTATCATGTCACAAGTGAAGCCATGACACCACCACAGTTAGTTAAAACCCTGGCGGGCAATAGGCAAACCTCTCTAGCTGTCAACAGGGTAAAGCAACAGCAGCACTGAAAAGTTAATGAAATCTGATGCATCTTCCTTGAGCAACAACTCCAGAGCAGCGCGGCTGGAAGCGAGGGTGCACCGCGGTATTGTGTAACACCACTTTGCAAACCTACTCCTGCTAAATATTACCCACCAAATCCAGCCTCCCTAGCGTGCACAGAATCCAGTGACAGCCCCAAATGGGTAAGCAGTGCAAGGCGCAGCGCCTGACACGATGCCCCAGCAGGTATTTGTCTCGAATAACACCGCTGCAATGCAACCGGTGGCACCGCGGCTTCCTGAGCCGTGCCCCGCTTAACCCTGGGGCACTCGGGCGCTCCGTGCCCGCACAGGAGCAGAACCTGCAGAAAAGCTATTTTATCAGATCGTCCCAAATCAGGTGAGCGTGTGCCTGCAGGCCAGGGGCTCACCGTGCTCGGTGGAAGAGGGGATCACACGCATTAGGTGTCCCTGCGCGGACGCCGCCCGGCGCCTTCCTCCCTCGCCGCCCCGGGCCAGCCATTGCAAGGGCGGGGAAGGTGCCCGGCTGCTCCCGCACGCCGCGGGGTGGGAAGGCCGGCACCGCCCGGCCCTTCTCCCCCGGCACCGGGACAGGCATTACCGGCCATGCCCGCTCCCCGGGGCGGGCTCCGAGCAGAGGCCGGCTGCCCTAACAGGGAAGCCCCCCCCGCCCCTCCCCGGCACGGTGCCTCTGAGGCGGGCGGGAAAGCGGCCGTTACTCACAACTTCAACATCCACTGGCCCTGCAGCACCAGGCTCCAGTTGGAGCCGCCCAGCACTTGCACGCGGCTCCGCGGCTCGCCGGGGCTGCCCGCCCGGGAGGAGGCGGCAGGACCCAGCACCGCTGCGAGGAGCAGAGCTGCCGCGGCGCAGAGTAGCCGCCACCCTCCCCCGCGGCCCGCCGCCATGTTCCGCCCGGCCGGCCCAGGAAGTGAGGGCGCGAGCGGCCGCCGCGGGGGCGGGGCCTGCGCGGGCGGGAAGGAGCGCGAGCCGGCGGGCGCCTCCTGAGGCGGGAAGCGCTGAGGGGGGGGGGGGGGGGGCAGTGCTGAGGCGGGGGGGGGCAGTGCTGAGGCGGGGGGGGCAGCCGGGTGCTCTGCCTCCCCTCACGGGGAAAAGGCCCCGTTGTCACAAGCCCGGAGGAAGCCTAAAGCCCGAGCTCCCGTCTCCAAGCAGGGCCACAGGGCAAGCGCTCTGGCTCTAACATCGCCGTGGCTTCACTGCTCTCGATCAGGTGTATAAGTCTTTTCTTGTTTTGGCGTGCCCATAAAGGGATGCTGTATTCAAGGTGCCAGGTTATGAGCACTGAGTAAAAAGCCATAATCGCTTCACTGGGATGCTGTCAGCCACCAGCCCTGTCAGGCTGCACTGTGGGATCATGTTTAATCAAGTGTCCACCAGAGCCCCAAGGAACTGTCTGCCCAAGCCAGGCAGCCTGTCTACCCCAATGTACTATTTAGCCCATCCCAGCCACAGAACTCTGTGTTTTTCCCTGACTTCAATGAGATTCCTGTCAGCCCCATTCCTTTTGGCATGTCCAGGTCCCTCTGAACAGCAGCACTGCCCTTGAGTGGAGTGATTGCATCTCAATTAATGGTAAGTACAACAGTCAACTTCCTAAGTTAGCCTGGTAAATTGACCAGAATAAATAAGATCAGGTACAGGTCTGAGCTGCCTTCCTGTCTGATACAGAAATTAGTTCTTGTTTGCTGAAGACTATCTTGGCTTGGAAGTAACTTGTGTTGAAGAATTTTTTCACAGTTACTCCAAAGTTAATAAGACGTGTTGTTAAAACATTTACACACTTTTTTGTCCCCCAGTAGAGGAAACAGTAGGACTTACCAACTCTGGATTTTGTCATGCTTTGCCAGTTTGTCTCATGACGCCCCTTCACATTACTCCCACGTTTCTCCATAGCAATCTGGGCTTTGATCAAACCATTCCATAAAGCCTGAGTATAGGTCTGGCCTTTACTTATAGACACTGAAGTGGGCTCAGCATTAGCATCTGGGGACAAAAGCAAAAGATTACTCCTAGCCAAGAGGAGGTTAGCAGCAGCTGTGGGCTTCCACTGTTCCTCCAGCACTGAGTGAGCAGGTAGACAGGCCTGCCTGTAGCACCACTCACGCTATGCAGAAATGAAACAGTGACAGCAATTTTCCTCATTTGCTTCTTCTCAAGAGTAGACCACCCTCCCAATGACTCAGTGATATTCTCTCCTCACTAGGTATTCAAATAGTACCTGCCATTACCGAAGAAGATTTTTGTGGACAGCTTCCCAGCATTGTAGAGATCCCTGCTTTTCTGAGCTGTAAGCTTCTTGCCACCACCATTAATGCCAGCTGAGGATTAAGTAGGTAAGAGCCTCACAGAACACATTTATCTTGTAATATCTTCCATGTGATACACATAGACTGAACTTAAAGTCTCTATATTACAATTTTTCTAATCCTTTAGCTATTCTTGTGGTTTGTAAAAAAAAGAAAAAAAAAATCTTTCTCTAAGTTATCAGTGCCCTTCCTGAACAGATAGCTTGAAAATTGGATGTGGTGTTTTAGCAGTATTTAGACCTGAGATATGTAGTGAAAAGAAAGAAATACAGCAGTAGAAATTATTTGAGAAGACATACACTTGGCTGAAGTTTACTTCTGAGAAGGTAATACAGAAAGGACTTTTTTCTGCTGCTCAGTTAGAACTGGGGAAACATGCTAGTTTTTCTGTAGATTCTTTGGGGAAAAAAAAAAGTGATTGGCCAAAACCAAGAGGTTTGAGATCTAGTGGAGCCAAATTAGGAGAATTTATGTGACAAAGAGCTGATGTGCAAAAGAGAGGGTTGAGGAACATTTTATCGTGTGGTACAAGGTGCCGAATAATTATATTTGTGTCCTCAAAGCACATGCGAATGAAGGGAGTAGCAAAACAGATCTCTCTGAAACGGCTAAGAAGGAATATGTAAAATGATGGCTCCAAACATATGGGAGTGTTCCTGTGAATTCAAAAGGACTAGGAAAGAAAGTCTTGAGGATGAAAAGACCAAACAACTTACTTCATAAGTAATTTATAAGTCATTTCTAGCCACATTCAACACAGAGGATGTCTGCAGTTCACGCAAAGTCTGCTCAGGAACAAGGCAGAGTTTCTTTCATTCCTAAAACAGAACAAAGCGTTCCTGAAACAGGGGAGGCATGTCACAGTGCTGCTAATCCCTCTGAAGTTGGTCAGGCTTGCAAGGATTGAGAAGATACACCTCATTTGAACATGATTAGGAGCATAAAATGAGAAATGGATAAAAAGAGAAAACAAGGAGGGCCAGTTAGAGAAGACAACTGTCTGGGCCGGACCACTTATTATTTTCGTGATTACTTCAATTACTCTGCCCTTTACAAAGCTTACTCTCCTTTAGCTTCATTGGGCTTCTGTTAAACCTGTACATCTTCAACTTTTACCCTATATGTGCGTGTTGCTCTGCTGGCTTTGCATAGATCTTGAGAGTTACAGTTTTCCAACTTCCATGCTCCCACTGCTGCTACAGAAAAGGTTTAGGAATCAAGCTGTCAGTTTAGGTTTGGACAGCTGTTGATGGAAGTGTATCCATTAACCACAGTTAAGTTTTGGACAGAATTTGGGAAAAAAAAGATTTGAGTTCACTTCTGTAGCTGTTTTAATCTTGATTATAAAATAGGAAGTTCAACTATAATATGGAAAGAACAGGTAAGTGCGGTAGATCTGAATGAAGGGAGAGACACCAACAACGTATCTTTCTCCTCTTCTGTGATACTGCAGGCACTCATATCACAAATATTTCTGTACTGGAATGATAATTTACCTTGGTGGCCAATCCTTGCTTTGCACAGAGGACACCACCAAAATACATTGTTTCCTAGACTTCCCTACCAGTAATTTCAGTGTTTCTCTTGAAGGACCTGAGGACGTCTGTGCTTTGTGCTCCGTAAGTATTTTCTCTGTGTCGAGTCTTTACGTTCACTGAACTAAAATTTAGCCTCCTGTGACAGTGTGGTCTTCCACTGGAAAAAGAAGGGAATTAAAACTGATTGATTTTAGGTGTGTGGTACAGAAGGTATGGTTAGAAAACTTTTTCTGTAAATTTGTTTCAATGAAGTAGAAAATAAACCTAATGGAATGTTGTCCTATTATTAGTTTGTGTGGATGTTTTGTGGCAAAGAAAGGTATTCCAGCATTCTTGACATGTTTTCTTTCACTGTGTGCTGCTATAGGTTCATGACACTGCCTAAAGCGGAATAAAATTTTGTAACACTTGTTTTCCTAAAATATGCCTAATTTCACCATCTGTGTAATTTTTTCAGTTCTATACTGGATTTGCGGAACTACCCTCCTAAACTTTTGGAATTTGTTTTTGATGGGTTGTTTGTAAAACTCACAAATAAGAGGTTATTATTACGCAGCAATTTTGATATTTCCAATTTTAATTTGTACACGTGCCTAACAAAATAATAGTTGCAATATATTATTCACTATGTGAATGGTAAAAGAGTTTGCAACTTTGTTTATAATTTAAGTCAAATAATGTAGTAGAAAATAAGCAATATATGGCCAGAAATAAGTATTCTGTGTGTATTCTAACATGGATCTATTAACCCTAAAGCTTGTTATATTTAAAAATGGTTTAGTTTCAAATAGATAGATCAGTAAATACACAGCACTGTAACTAACTTGGAAACTCACCATGGCTCTGCCTTTGATGTCTATTTAAAATGAACAAAAACTTTTATACAATAGTTTGACTTTTGACCAGGCATGTTCATATCTGTCCTTCATAAATAAGACTACAAAATGCATTGGAATATTAAAAGAAATCTATAAAGAGCTTTCTTGTTCATATGAATCTAACGACTACCCACAAAAACGTAGATATATAATGACAACAGGAAATCATGTTTTGCACCTTCATAAAGAAAGCCAGTGAGGGTACCATACCTATAATACTACTAGTTAAATGTAGTTTTCAAGAACATCTCAGACTAACTTTGAGTTTTGCTGTCCTGCATAAATGTGAAGAACTGGAGTTGTCCTGTCAAGCACTCCAATTTGAAGATAAGTTATCAAAAGTATTCAGCATTAAAAAATGTATTTTGTTATCAAAAAACCTCACCACTCATTTGTTGTTTATGCTTCTTGTACAGGGAAATTAACGTGCATCACTACAGGCCCATTAGTGTGCGCTAACAGTTCTGCCCTACCTTCCTGCATGGCTGCTCTTGATCTTGTAGCATTAAATAACATAATATAAAAAAATATGCTTTTTCATCTTGCCTGCATGTCCAGCTACAGAAGACACTTGGCTACTGAGGTGAAGTTTGTCATACAAAGACTAGAACAGTAGTGCTCAGTGTACGTCGTGCAGCCAGAGGCATCCATAACCTCCAGGGAGCAGAGATGCCAGAGTACCTGGTTCAGGAAGCATAAAATGCCTATGTGGGAGCTAGAGGAACAGCTTGCTTGCTGGCTTTGAAAAGAAGACTCCTCAGCAGGGAAACTGGGACAGAAAGAGTGAGATTTGGAACCTGAAGGGCCACCTGTTTCTGGTGAAATGTCTCTGTATTGGTATCTTTACATATCTTCCAAGGTACAAAATGGAAGGACAGGAAGTCATTTGCAAGCCTTATGTAATATCCAGTCCTGTAAAGAGGTGCATGCTGGAGGATTCCTCTACCCACACAGCGCTCCACGATGCAGGCATGCCTCCGCATCCTTATCTTTGCATAACTCAAGCATAGACCTCCTACAAGATCATCTCCCACCCTTAATGTACATCTGTTCCTTTTTCTGCCTGTCAAGACTCTTCAGAATTTAAAAGAAAGAAGTTGCAAGAGATAGGAGAAGCAGCTTTCAAGTTTGAGTGCACCAGATCAGGACAGATCTCATGAGAAATGTGAATTTTTGTTGCCTGACTTCTTTTTCTTTTTATATTTTTCCAAAGTGGCATTCTCCTGCTGTGTAAGGAACTGTTTCTTGCAATATATTTTTCCTCAGCAATAAAAATATCTCCAAGGCAGAAGTACAATTCTCTTTTTAGACCTGACACCTCCAAAGCCTGATATATGCAGCTGAGTGAGTTAGATGAAAAGGTATTATTAGGTTTTTATTAGATTACACTGCAAGCTCAAGCTGGCGAGGCTTGTCAGCCAGTAAATCTAGTGCAAACATCTGCGGCCAAATTCTGCTCTCTTACATATTGCTGTTTGTGGTCAGTATTTCTCTCTACTGTGACACTGGTTCCCTTCTATTAGTTGCAAGAAGGCCATGGGCGTAACAGGGCATGATTTACAACATAAGCAGTCATTGACACAGAATAATTCTGTTTGTGCTCCCAAACTAAATCAGAAATAATGCTATTAAAGGCAAAGGAATTATTCTTCCTTATACAATACATGAATCCAAAATGCAGGCCTTTATCACAAGACTAAGATTTGTTAGATATGGCATGGTTATTTATTTATGCACAGCTTTTTACCATCAGTGACTTCTTGTTTCAAAAATAACCCTTTTTCAGCTCCTTTCTGGCAGCTGCATGTTGTGTTAAAGTGAATCAAACTGTGTTGAAGTCAGGTGGACATGGAGATCTTCTATTGACTTCAGCAGGGACCGCACAAGAATTGTGTATCTGAAAGCTGCGCTGGGCACTGTGAACACAGCAAGTGCTTTTTCCGTTCCAGGCAGAGCGATAGTCTCACTAACAGCAGGCAGCTCTCTTCACAGTATGTCATACTTATTTTAAACCTGCTCCGAAAGCTGCAGGAGCTCAGCAGCGAAGCAGGCTGCCCAAAGGCTCAGATGTAAACGCAGGCTAAGCTCACAGATGTTCTATGGCAGAGTATCTACAGTGCACTCTGTAACACACAAAATATACGCTGCAATTTTTTTTAAAGGTCACAATACTTCATGACTTCCTGCGAAAAGAATAAAAGCTCACCTGAAAAGATGGCATGTTTGAGAAAATGAAAACTGTCATACCATAAGCTAAGTTCTTGCTTGTAGTCAATTTTTGGTTAAGTGTCTTTGAAGACATATTGCAGCAGAACCATGAATCCAGATGCCATTGCATGTAGTTCTCAAGCCAAGCTTCTACAAATTCCAACCTTTGAAAATGTCTTTATATATTAGTCTGAATTTAGTGCTGAGATAAACAACTTCAGATGGAAGCAGCAAGATATACATGAAATAATAAATATTTTGCAAGGTATTGCTGTATCTGCATTACCAGAGTTTGTAGTCATTCTCTCCCACAGTAAGAAAATATGTCTTTACCTAAATGCAGCGAAAAATAGTATTTCTGGGACCCATCTGAAAAGTTATGGGTATGTTGGCTTGATATGTGTGCCAGTATTCGAGATTTCTGTGGGAATGGTCTTCTCTAATAATTTTCAAGTAATAAAGTTCATCTGTCTCCTTTGGTATTTCAAAACAGATAAAATCCTTATCCTGGACCTCCTGTTTAACCGGTGATTACCTACAACTATGGGCATGTTTCTCCTGCTCCTTTCCCACTGACCTGTGCATTATGTAGACCAAGGACAATGGACAAGTAATGCTCAGTTTTGTTTTGTTGGTTTTTTTTTTTGTTTGTTTGTTTTTGGTTTTTTTTTGTTTTTTTTTTTCTTCCTGGCAACCATTTAAAGAAGGTAAACAACTACAGAAAACATTGCAAGGCACTGGACAAACCTACCTATACAGAGAAACTTACTGAAAAACACAATGTAAGAAAACTATAATCTGCCATAGCTTAGTCACTGTAGTTCTCCTTGCTCTCCCATTCCCATGGAGAGTTTAAAATAAGTTACTTGAAAGAAGAATTACATTGCTGTATGATCTGAGCTTATCACTCATCTTGCATCACTAGTGTCCAATAGACATTTCAAGCCATTTATCATTTAGACAATGATCTCAAATTGTTCCTGGAACAAGACCACTTTCAGTTGTCATAAAATCACCCCACTGATTTTAGAGAGGTTAGTTACTTCAGTGAAAACTGGATTCAATCCAAAAAGTTTTCTGTATTGAAATGTAAAGCAAGCAGAGTTCAAAATTCTTGGTCCTGACAGTGTCTTTTTCATAGCTAAAAATCCAGATGAATGAAGAGCCAGCTAAAGGTGATTTTATTACCATCACCAGGCTGGATTGTCTCTGCAGCATTGCTAAAAACAGAACAAGAAGATTGCTTATACTTCACAGTAATTTATGTGGCCATAGAAATATTTCTCTGTGCTCCAAAAAGAGGTGCCGTGTAGATCATTAGGCCTCTGCAAGGATGTGTTTATGAATGGGACTCTGCTGTTGGTGACTAAATGTTCTTACAGGTGCCAAAGGAAATGGGCCACCCAGATAACTGCTTCCAGCCTAGTCTCCATCTGGTACCGAGCATCCCCATAGCTCACGGTGCAGCTGCTTGCATGTGACAGTTGCCAGAGGCCCATACGCTGCTGCTGTCAAAAGACCCTTTTAGGCAGTTTGTCATCTGGGGATTGCGATTGCCTTTCAGGTAGTGGGACAGTGATCATGGGCCTGCTGTGGTATTCCCTATTCAGGAAAAACTCTGTTCGATTTGGCAGGAGTTACTGCTGGATTAGGCTACAAATTGTTAGACTGAGAAATTGTATCTTGTTGCTGGGACATATGAAAGCAGAAGCCTTTTAAAATGCAAATTATCTGAGAAAAAGACTACTCAAGCTTCCAGGAAGCTGAAATTCTAGTCTTTTATTTGCCAAGGCCACAGAAATCTTCAAATATACAGAGACAATCAGCAACCAGTTATCATCCCATGATTAAATGCAACTTCTGAAGTGGCCATAAATATTTAAGCCTATTGCAACTTTCAGACAAGTGGTTTGATAATTAAGGTGATCAGCGTAAAGAAGGTTATTGATTTCTCTCTGGGGGGTTCCTGTGCAGAGCACTTAAGTGATGCAGCCCTAGAATACAAGGGTGTCAGGCACAAAGTCAAGATAATATTTTTCTTCTGAGAGAAAGAAAAAAAACTGTAGGGGGTGCACATTTATCTGAAGCATGGGCTGATGATAAAGCTTATTTAAAACTTTCTTTCAGAGCTACCCTTTTGCCAAAGAATGCATTAGCAGGTCTCTAGAAATAGGATGTTTTGTACAGAATATGAATGTGGAAGTTGGTAAGTGCTCAGAGCCTTATTTGCCAGCTTTTTCCTGTTAAGTACTGTTCAGCACCTCAAGTGGACAATGTAAAACAGATATAATCAATAAGTGGATTATGTATGGTAACAATCTAAAGGGTGCTTTAAGGATATAAATATATAGTCTTAAATGGCTCATTCCAGAAGAGCCCTGTACTGAAAGTTCATTTTTTATTGCTGAAATATTCCTATCCATGGTGCAGTGTTCTGTGTGACAAGCATTTCATGGAAAGTGTTCCTGGTCTTTCAGCTTCATCCAGAAGCTCTTAAGCCTGACTTTTCTGGATGCCTTTTCCCCTGAAATATATTGTGCACTTTTAAACGTTTACATATCTTCAAACATCTTTTTTCAATCTGTATCAGCTGATTAAGAAACAAGTTATGTTGCTTTTCAAATGGCATGTAGTTTATTATATCAGTTACTGGAGAGTCATTTTCAGGGACCCAGACCTGACCTATAATAAACTGCTGCTGGCATATGCTTGAGCACAGAGAAAGAGGCATTTTGCAAAGTAGAGATCTGCTAAGCAGCAACTGCTAAAGCAAGTCCGCTTTGGTTGTAGACCCTCCTGTCTCTGGCAAGGAGACCATAGATCCAAGTCTTACATTCTAGTCCTGTGACTCTGATCACTCTTACAGCCGGTCCCTCAAGCAAGTATACCATTTGGCCCACTTGACCCTAATTATAGCTCATGTCGCAACTCTGTTACCCAGTGGGAATGTTACTGTCCCACTGCTCAAAGCACTGGGAAAGGGTGGAATTCATATTTCTGTGCCTCGCCCAGCAGAACAGCTTTTGATCCAAGTGCTTCTGTAGCACAAGTGATGGATATTCTTTAGATAGATATTTTATATTTTATTCTCCCATTTCTGTGAATTTTTCCATGATAAATGAATAGGTAAAAATGGGAAAGCGTAAAACAACAATGACCTTCTGATATGACTGCTTGGTTTATATCTATAACCCCCCAGGCAGACATTTTGCTTCTGTCTCAGCGATGCATTAATGTAAGAAAACCACCAAGACTGTAAACCTGAAGTCAACTAAGGCCAAAGGTATCTTGAAGCAGCCACACTAAATGGCTGAGCAGACATTTATACTTATAACACTGACAGAGCCTTGGCCATAATAATAGGAAGGTTACTTTCTGATTTGGCTTTATAGAGAATTGTAATTTGGCAAACTGATAGGATATAGCTATAAATTATCTGTTTCATTTTGATCTAAATACAGATTCATATGCATGGAATATGTCCTGCTAAATCACAACTTCTAACAGAACAGCAATCTTGTTCCTTCTTTCACACATCTTTGTGAAGAAGACGAATTACATGCCTCATTGAGGTAGAAGAAAAACACTCCAGTTTAGAAAACAGTAAAAATTGTTTTAAATGATTGAACCCTCCAAGCAATTTCTTAAATGCAACCATATGATTTCTGTTGCAGAAGGCACAAAAAAGCCATAAGAATGTGCAGGGAGTCACCCAAGTCCCACCACACCCTAAGAAATGAGCTCTGCTGTCATTCTCTAAAACAGAGGGCTGCCATTTGGAAATGTAACAGACATTTTTGTAAGTCCTCTTAACTGTCTGCCTACCATTTGCTGCTACTTGTGGTTTAGTTATTTCACAGTAAAATCTGTTCTGTGAACAAAAGGCCAGACAATTAGAAACACTTTTTGGCTGGTAACAGTTGCTGGTTGCTTCCTCTGCCTAAGAAGGATTGGGGATTTTATGCCCAGAATTTCTTTTGAGGCTTAGTACTATCCCTTAATACAAATACCAGACAAGATATCAAATCTCAATAATGCTTGGGGACTGCAAAGGAGGTGTAGCCCCTCCCTTAAGGTTCCTGCAGCACCAATCTTTTGCTGTTTTTACATTCTGTGCTTATTCTCTAAGGGTCTCTGGTAGAAGTACAGATGGCTTCTAAAGGGACAGTCCTTATGTTCCAGGCTGTATTTGCTTATCAGCAAAGTAAGCTCCAGAACCTTCTATGGATAGAAAAAAATATATGTTACAGAAGGGGCTTAAGAACAAACAAATCCAACCACTACTTCTAGCTTCCAGAAGTATGTTTGACTAGGTAGAGAATCTTAGAGTTACAAGCTTCAAATGTGCAGAGCACTATCTGCTAGTCCAGGCTCCATAGAAAAACAGAAACCATTGTAGTAAGTAAATGAGCTAAAAAAACCCTAATGTTAAAAGCCATTGCAAGAGGTACAGTGAAGAACCATAGCACTTAGAAAAGAGCATTTTCCTGCTCAGAACTACAAAATTCACTACACATTCATACAACCAATAGTGAGAACTAAGATTGTTGGCAAGAGCTCATAGCTACTGACATAGGTAAAGGTTTGGTGGATGCAATAGTAAACACAGCTATGAAAAAGCAAAATTCAATTACATTTTAACAGAACACATCAAAAACATGCTGGAAGCTACAGCCCACCCTACATTCAACTGCTCCCTACATACCTAAAGCCTCTCTCCCAGACAAAAAGGACCTTTCAGGTCTATGTACTTACAAACTTAAATGATGATTATAAGATGACTAGCAACTCCAGAGAGTCCTCGTCTTGCAAACAGCTATCTCAGGCCCCTGAGGGCACTAATAAGGGCTGTTGGCCCTGATCAGCCTCACCTGGGACCCCTGCCCACACCCCTTCCCATAAGCCCTTGGGCCCTATTTAAGCTCAGGCCTGAGCACTACATCCTGGTTTAAGCTGTACTATAGGAGTGCTAGTCTCTATTTGTGTCTTGTGGTTGGTTTTAGTACTTATATTGTAGTTTTGTTTCCTGTTGCTGTTGTCTGGCCTACCTGGATAGCCAATGAGTCTGGTTCATCTTTCTGCTGTGTCTGAGGCTGTAGATGGATCCTGATATCTATTGCTGGTACAGCGTGTCATGTTCAGGTCCTCCAGGATGGTGTTCTGGTTTGGTCTGTGCTGGTGTCACCCTCAGGTTTTGGCTCAGCCTTACTCATGGGGTTGCACTGGTTTTGCTGCTACCTGATGTTGTAAGTGAGAAGATGGGTAGCCTAGGGCTGGAATGAAACTGCAGAGGGCAAAAGTTAGTGCCATTTTTGAAAGTTAAGCTTAGAGTTTCCTGAGATGTTATTAATGCTGGGAAGCATCTAGTTTGAAAATCTCTAGAAATGGGCAATCTGCTGTTTCCCTTGTTAAATTTTTTTAGAGTTAATTTGTTCTAAGAAGCAAGGGAAGAAAGCAATATTTCTCAAATGGCAAATGCTGCATGATATTTTGTTACAATAGGATGTATGCTTGTCACTGACTCCTGTCAGTGAAACCAACAGGATTACAGGGAGTGGGATTTGCTCCTGTAGTTCAGAATAGGCTGTTTAGGGAAACAGATTACTGGATGTTAAACTAATCTTCTGAAAAAACCTACTTACTTTCAGCCTGGAGAGGAGTGGAGATTACTGACAGTTTCTCAAGAGAAGAGTGCTGAAGAAGATGTTTAATGCTCTCTATAGCTGGAGCTTCTTGTATATCTTCTATGCTTGATTAGAAAGTATGAATACAAGTGTCATATTCAGATCAAACACCTCTTTGCAGAGTATCTAGTTGCCATGAATGGCCAGCAGCAGGTTCCTGGAGAAATGAGATAAGAAATGTATATATACTGCTATACTTAGGGCAGATGCATTTAAAGCTTTTGAAAGTGTTGCAGTTTCAGTACTCATTGAATTGGATTCACCCAGCTACTTACAGTTGGGTTCTAAATAGCATCACTCTGTCTTTTTCTGCAGAGTAGTGTAGCAAACCTGGCATAATTAAGATTGCCATGCTGCTTTCACAGCTTTAACTGTCAACCTACTTTTGTTCTGAAGAAATGGAAAGGCTGTTTGTTAAAATACAAGCTGGAAGGAGAAAAAAGGTAGGGGGGATGTTTGGACTTCTGAGCTTTCCTGAAGCATGAGAAAACAATGGGAGTGTAAGTCTCCTCTACTTTCTAAGGATGACTGCCCAGTAAAAATGTCTCTTCAGGTCAAAATTTCCTTCCTCTGACTTGAAACAAATCTCTTTCCCTCTGCCAGCACATTTTACACTACATCTTGCTGTTTTGTAGTAGTTTGCAGTATGTGTTGCTATTTTTGAGCTGCTTTGCAGTCTCTGATCAGTTGTCTGTTTCTGAAGGCACCCAGGTGAGAGTAGCATTGTGAGGGGTTTAATGCTAATGAAGATAAAGGGGGAAATCAGTCTCCTTTGTAGTTTCTGGTTTTAAAGGGCTTGAAAAGGTCTGTGTAAGCCCTCTTACATGTAATACTGTGGGCACACCATAAATATATTTTTGTCCTGAATATCTCAGTAAGGTTAGTGCAACTGATAGAGATAGACTGATGTAGCCCAAGGTTACCAAGCTCATCTGAGTAGAAGAGTTAAATGTGCTTCCTTCATTGTATTGTTCCAACAACTCAGTTGTGTTTTCTGCATGTCTTCTCAGTACTTTATTTGCACAAAACACATACATACTGCTCTTCAATTTCCAAATAGCCATTCTTCATGTAAGGACACATGTTGTATTGTTGTGTTTGCTAATAGGATGTTTGCAGCTGATTTTTTATTTTGTCCTTAGGAAAGATTTTCCTGACAGATGTAGGAGTTTGGTTTGAAGCACATTGGCTTTTTTGGGGGGTGTTCTGCCTCTGTGTTCAGATGTACTTGACAAGCTGTATGATATTAAAAGTGAGCTAAGGTGTTTTTCCAATACCTCCCCTTCATTCCTGCTGCTCACTAACACTTTGTACAGGTGAGTGCATTTAGAAACACTTGTGTATCAGAATACCCTAGTGAGGGATGTTAATATTATTGCTGTACTTGCTTACAAATTGAAATTATACAAATGTCATGTGATAACTCATTGTGAATCTTTGGAGTTGAAAGAAAAACAGTTGCTAACATGAAGTGAATTTGTGGAGGAATTTCCCTTAGTTACCTGTTTATGGACTCTGAGGCTGGGTTCCTTTCTCATCTGACTAAACCTAAATATAAGAATTGCAAGTTTGGATCAGATAAATTTCTGTCAAGCCAAGGGTCCTGCCTTGACACTGGGTAGCAACAAATACCTAGGGAAAGAGAACAAGCTCAGGCTGTGAATACCATCTTTTCTATCTTGGAAACATGTGGCACTAATAAGGGTTTCTGGAGCATTTAATTTATCTTTAATTGTCAACCTATGTGAATTTGCTTATTCCCTCTTTGAACTTGTTCATAGTTCTTGGATCCTTTAGTGGTAAGTTCCACAATTATGCTTTGTATTGCAAAAGTAGTTCCTGTATTTGCTTAAGATCTGTGGCCTCATAACCAGTGGGTTGCCTCTTAGATCTAGTACTGTAAGAAACAGATAACAAATTTTTCCTTCCCCTCCTCTTTAGGATTCTGTAGACTGAGTACTGCTCCCCTGACAGTGGTGGAATCTGGGCTGCTGATTTATGAAGTGAAAGCAAGTGCCTGCTCTAGATGCAAATGCAACTTGCATTTTCTACCTCTCTCCCAGTTACTTGGCATTGTAGTATGTTAATGACAGCTTGGAGCAGGTGTGATTTCCATTTCTGTGTGATGAACCAGTTGTGTACTTATCTTTTGAAAACGTGATGACAGATTGGGAATGCATCCAGTTAGACAACCCATTTTCTCCCCAACACTTGCTTGTGTTGGTGGATGCTGTGCTCAGTCAATTAACAGTTTGTCAACAGCTGATTACAGGATAGCAAAATTAAGATAGCACCTCCTGCTAAGTAGATTTTGCTTCTCTTAGGGTATTGGCACCTTGGTAATGACATCCTGTTTCCAGGCTGAGCTTGGTTTCCTTGCTGGTACTGCTAGCCTCTCTTGCTGTGCAGAGCCTCTGTCTGAACTGCAGCCTTGTTGCTGTTTCTGACACTCTGAAGGTTTTCTCAATTTTTCTTCACAATGACAAGGAATTAGCACTGGCCCTGAAATGTCTGTGACAATCAAGCCTTAAGTCACTGTAAGACTGTGGAAAAATACTTGCTTCACAGAAGGTGAAGGGGCTATTTTAGTCATGGAGTCATAGAACAGCCCAGGTTGGAAAGAACCTCAAAAGATTATCTGGTCCAGCCTTTCATGGAAAAGGGAGCATAGATGAGTTTAGCACCCTGTCCACTTGTATCTTGAAAACCTCCAGTGATGGTGACTCCACCACATCCCTGGGGAGGTTTGATCTTGACTGAGCTTTCTTGTGTGGTCTAAGCTTATACATGAATGGCATATGTGCTTTCTCTTTAGCAGAACTGTAGGTTTTTGAGGACTTTTACTTGTCCTTGTCTCCACAAGGCGTTACTCCCAAGTGTTCAGCTGTCTCTTTAAGATGCACTTGAGGCATGTCTATAGCGGCAAGGAGAATCACTGGCTCTTTCTCCCTCCATTGTGAATGCTTGCTTCCAAATCTCTGTTAAGAAATATCCATAGTTCTAGAGACCCTTTATATTTTCCTTTAGCTTCTTTCTGATGTTAAGCTGATGCTTGTTTTTTCCAGACTCTGCGCCAATGTGGCCAAACTGTGTTCTAGTGTCTTCTATTTATTTGTAGCATTTTAGAGTGTATACTTACTGATTCAATTCTCTGCAAGGTGCAGGTACCAGGCAATTGATTATGCATTTCCTTAGCTTATAATAAGAGACAAATAGAAACAGAGTGCTTTAAGGATAAATAGTAATAAACTGTCTTGAAATTTCTGTTTCTCCACTTAGTGCAAGGCAGTGAGAGCTGTGTGGGCTAATGCTATGGCCAATATTTCCATCAATGTAGAGTGGGGAAAAAAAACACTACCAAATTGAAAAGGTGGCATTTAATGCTCACTTTTCCAGGTATTCATAAGTGCCCAGGACTCCTGGGAGGCTATTCAGTCCCTGTGAGAACATAATTATCTGATTGTGTGTACAAAGTAAAGATGGCTTTCTCAACTTCCTCTGTCTAGAAATTGTAGGTTACTAGCATAAGTTGAGTGCATGGGCTCAAGATGAGACCACTGCCTTTCTGCTCTGTCTTACATGTTGCCAGAGTAGCAATGGGAGGAGGTAAACTTTCTCAAGCCTGGAACTGGGATGGCAGCTGGAAGGCTGCCCATGGAGACTCTTCTCACTGCACTGTTAAAAGAAGGATCATAGGTTGGAGGCAGAATGCTGAACTTTGTTAACTCTAAGTGTCACTGCAACCCATATCCCTGTTTGGAGATGCTGCTGGAGTTCAGGCAGGCTCTCAAGGCCAAGTTGCCTAGACAGCCTTTTCACATCCATCCTTCCATCTCTGCATATGCATGCAACTCTGCATGGCTGAGGGCAGAAGCAGCTGTCATTTATGTGTCATTTTTTTCACTATTCATGCTGCTTATCTCCTTTACCTGGTTTGCTATGTACAATTTACATTCTGCTTTTGTTAGGGAAGAGTATGAGGAGGAGAGGCTGGAAGGAATGTTGAAGGGAAATATGCTAAGAGTTCATTTATAACAGTTCATGTAATCTGACCCAAAATGTTTTAAGACTTATTCAGAAAACTTAGCATGAAGCAATTTAAAGTGTAAAATCAGTATGCCCACATGAAAGCATATTGAACAGATGTTAGCGTACTCTCCTTCAGGGATAAAATAATCCTAATACAGTCTTAAATCTCTTGCAAGATCCATCAATTCCAGAAAATACAATATTATTCGAAGCATTCAGACATCTGACTTGAGCTTTTTAATGTTTTGAAATTTTCTGTCTTGACTTTGTTTTTGTGACAGAAATGTGGTGGTGAACCTTGTTTCAAGCCACTTTAGAAGTATGCAACACAATGAAATCTTTATTGAATACTTCACTGATGTCTCCTCCCCTCTTCTCCCTCTCTTCCTCAGTTCTTTATGGCAGAAATCACTTCTGCAGTTTACTTTAATGGGACTTTTCCAGTCCAGGGAGAATTGCTATAGGACAGGTATAAACTTGAATGATCTTTGTGTCATGCTGAGTGCTTGATGAACTCCATGTTCAGAGACACTTTGCCTTGATAGAGCTCCATTGATTGCAGTGGACTAGTTTCTAACATTCCCATTTTTAATGGCATCAAAGCAATGGGGTCACTGTCATTAGATACATTCGGCCTGAATTTTTGCTGTAGACGAGAAGTTTTTTCTTGGCTTTTTTCCAGTTGTTCACCTGCTTGTGTGTTCTGGAGAATAGAAAGTGTAAGGGACAGTTCCATGTAGGTCTTGCATTGCAGTTAAACTTTATTGACTTCACTCATAAAAATGGATGTAAGAAAATCTTATTAAAACCAAATAGTGTCTTAGTAACCTGCTGTTTTCTTCTTGGGACATACGTGATGGCTTGATGGCTGTTGCTCCAATGTATGTTCAGAAAATTCTTTTGCTGCCTCTACAGAAGTAATGAATTTGTTTTTTCATTGTGCCCTTGTACACATTATAAATGACAATCCCCACTGAAAGTAAAACTAATAAAATAACACAAACCAAATTATCTGCCTGCACCTTTAGCAATTTTGCTATTTGAAAAACAAGGGGGATAAATTGAATATGGCAAAATGTGCAATGTCTGGATTTTGCAGCTCCTGGCTTTTGACAGTCAGTCTACATTCTCTGCCCTGGAGAAAATTCACCTGCACATAAAGATAGGAAATAAAATTACTTCTTGGAGGCCTCGGTGTTAAACAATCTACGTTGGCTGAAACTTAGCAGAACGCTCACAAGCCTTCTCAACTTTTTTATGGAAAACAAAATCTGTCATTATACTGTATGAAAAATGAGTCCTCTTTCTGGAATCATCTCCATTAATTACCAGGTTAAAGCTCAGATTTCCTTGCTAAAATGAATTTGGACTTTGATAATTACTTTAAAAGGAACAGTTCCATAATCTTGTCTTGATTTTCTTGTCAAAACATTGCTTCTTAATGCATTACAATAAATTGAAGTAAAGAAAAAAAGATGCTAAAAAAGGAACATTAAAACTGTGCAAGGCATGGTGACAGATTGAGACTTGAATTATTGTACAGTCTTGGAAGGAGTGAAAATGCCCCCCTCCCTCTGCCACCAGCTTCTTCCACTGTGTGCCTGGAAGGATGGTAGGAAACGTACTTGCCACTTTCTTGCTCCAGGAGCATGGTGATAATAGTAATAAGCAAACCTTCAAATTCCTCTCCTACCCTCTCACCCAAGAGTGGGTGAGCAACCAGGAAGCTCTTATGGATATAATTTGTGTTTTTATAAAGCTCAGTGAATACTGAGCACTTTGTATACATCATCTTATTGAAACCCAAGAGAATTAGGCTCTTTGCCAGCTTTAAAAAGGTACTCAGGCTGAGCATTAGGAATGAAGCATTTTCCTGTGTGAATCTGGATTCTTAATTTTAAATATTTTTTTAAAAATCAAACACAGTTGACTTTGAATATGTTACACAAGGACATAAATGGTAAGAAGGAGCCAAAAAAATATTGTGGACTACAGTAAAGTAAAGCTG
The DNA here is from genome assembly GCF_013368605.1 of Nyctibius grandis. Taxonomy (NCBI): domain Eukaryota; kingdom Metazoa; phylum Chordata; class Aves; order Nyctibiiformes; family Nyctibiidae; genus Nyctibius; species Nyctibius grandis. The sequence goes on from NC_090658.1 coordinate 5,110,847, forward strand.
AAAAGCTTCTGCAGGCTACTTGAGGTGTGTTCCAGCTGTAAAATAACTGTTACCAAAAATATCTTAAGATCACTGTATAATTTAGTCAGCTTTGAATGTCAGATCATACAATGGAACACATGTACATATTTTAAAGTAAGAGAACTGATAAAATTAGCCCATTTCTGCTAAGATATTACTTGAACAGATGCTTGCTGTGAGCTGGCATCTCATGTGTGTAGCAGGGGTATCAAGCTACCAGCTGGGTGAGAAGAATGGGTTCTGGTCCCTTCTCTGCCCCTCTGAACAATTCACCTTGCCTCCTGGTGCATTTGCTTCCCTGTCTGCAAATGGACTGAGGAATACAGTTAAAGCTCTCTGTAAAAATACCAAAGAGGACAATGATATACTCCCAAAGGTTTTACTGCTGTTATACTTTGATCTTGTATTTTTCATCTAGAAGAGTGTAGTTAACTAGTAATGACACAGCCACTTGGCATTTTCAAGGTAGATACACAGTATGTTCTTTAAGCGGTGTGATTGTCTGTGGACAGCATCTTAATTTAACTCTCATCGCTCTTGAAATACTTTAATGAGAAGTTATTTTGAAAAACCTCAGTACAGAGTAGCATTAAATACTAAGAAACTATGTATTCCTGTTTTGCTTCATTGACATACAAATGCTCAAAGCATCCTATAGAAATTCATCATTTCTTAAAAACAGCTTTCTCTGAAAACTGCAAACAATTTTTTGGATAAATGTCAAAGTACGTTTACTGAATGACAGTGTGCTAGGCCCTTCATCTTCTGAAAACCAGAAACTCTTTGTAAAAAGTAATGAGTTCCTGCTGCCTCTCTTCTGGAAATGGATGGCACAATTCATCCCCTATCGCTCCATGCTATCCAATTTTCATTGTTATTAAATAGAGACAAATAGTCACTAGTTCCCTTAGTGGTATGTTCTTACACAAGCAATCTGGGACTGATAGTCATGACAAAATGCTGAATTCATGGCAGAAAAATAGAGAAATATCCACTCTAGTGAAATGCTGTATGCAGATGTTGAAATGAAGAGAGTACTGAAAAATGCTAATCTTTTCCTTTTAGTCTACTTTTTGCATATTCACTGCTATCAGTTCTACTTCATTTGCTGATGTACACAAGTTTCTGCATTACAAACTGTTGAGAGGTACTTTAAAAATGAATAAGAAGTGGAAAGAAGAGGGGTGTTGTCTTCGAACATCCAAGGAGAAATGAAAGCCAGAAATGAAAATTTGTCCTGCCATACACCATCCTGGAGAAACAATAGTTCTTTTTAATAGATCCCATTATCTCTGGATAAGGGGAGCGGAACGTAAGATACTATTTCGTCTTTGGATGTATTAATTTATGTGCACAAAGCAATTTAGCCCATACAAATGGGAATATGAAAGTAATAATCGTTGCCAAACTTAAGTGAATAAATACTTGTTTTTAAAGGATTTCATCCCAACCCTACTCTGGCAAGACTGCCATTTATTTTAGGAAAAGGAGAAATGGACTAAAATTGTCTATGAAAAATTAAAACTCTGAGCACATGAGTAATACTTTTTTTTAATTCTTTGGATATTGGATACTTTTGAAGGTTTGGGAGAAATGCATTTCAGGGGAAGAAGTAGAATTATTAATTTAAGATGTGTTTTACAAATGTACTTTTGAGCTAGTGCAGTCTACAGTGCACTGGCATGGGCAGGTTTACAACTCATGGCTTTCAAGGCTTTACTTAAACTAGACTTTTTCCTTTTTGCAGCAGGTGTCTTCAATTTCTTGTGTATTGGGAATACATTAGCAGTGTGTAGGCATAAAGAGTGGTGTAAGATTTCCAATAGACTCCTCCTCTATTTTTCCTAAAAATCACAAATGGCTTATACTTTTGTCAGTGTTAAAGTTTAAGCATGTTATAAGCCTCATATTCTAAGCTAGTGTGAGGAAGCAGCAAGAACCAGCTGCTCTGTAGGGAAAGAGGATCCAGGAGTGGAGCATGATGATAATGCAGGTGGGAAGGGTGACCAGTAGGGATCAGGGTCAGACGTGGACCAGTGCCCATCATGAGGCAGGTCTGAAGCCAAGCCAGGAAACCCAGGCGGAGTGGGTGTTGGTCAGTCAGAGTCACGGAGATACAGGTCTGGGCACAGATGTACAACTGGGATGGAGCAGAGGCAGGGGCCAGCAGTAAAACCTTTGCTTAAAATCACTTCCCAAGGAAAGGAGGGGCAGGCCCTCATTCCTAGCTTTCTTCACAAAAGCTCTTATCAGCAAAGGAACTGACCTTGGCCTCAGCCAGATAAACTACTCAATTCCCCCATTTTGCACTCCTAGAAGGGGAATGTGCTCTGGGCTGCCAGCTGGGTCTTTCATTTCCAAATTATGTTGACTGGGAAGCTGTTTCATGTGCTCTGTCACTACCTCAGAACGCAGGTTACTACTGTAGAATCAGATTAACACAACAACTTGCTAACTGCCTTCTGCCGATGTTTTTAATATTCTTTGCTGTTGATGGTGCTTGGGATCCAGTTCAGAGTCAACTGAAACCAGTGGAATTTATTTCATTGACTTTTCTGAACATTGGATAAATACTGTAGGCATGATAATATTAAAAAAAATTCATACTGTATTTTTTTAGAACTGAAATATTCTGACTGCTTTTATTCCTGCCTGCTTTGGTTTTGAGTCCACAAACACCAGTTTAAACTCTTAGCAATTGCTACATTAGGAGTTTTCGAATATTTTAATTTTTTTGCAGGGTATCACTGACAAACTATGGGCAACAGTTGCAGCACAGTTAAATTGGCCATTGCCCTGTCAGCGTATTAGATTATGGTTCTCCTAAATTTTCCTCTGAAAGGATTAAAAACTAACATCTAAGACTGCTGTGCTCCAAAGCTTTGAACTTGTAATCAATTAGACCAAAAAAAAAAAATATTCTGGCAATTAATAAAAAGTTGTGGGGGGCTTGGGGGAGTGAGTTTCTTATTGTTTTTTTTCTGATTCATGCAGAGATGATTATGAACTTTTTCAAGTTTAAAAATTACTTCATAGAAAATGTAGAGGCCAAAACTATAATGATTTAAATTAGTGCTTTGAAGGTCAGTAAATTAGGCCTATCTTCACAAGGGATGAAATGATTTGGTAAAAACATTTCATCCCTAAGTGAAGTATTTCAGCTATGAATTGTCTTCGAAGTGCTTCAAAGTCATCTCTCCCTGGTCTTTTATATAATTGAAGCTGTGTAGTGGAACTTTCTCTTGTATTTTCATTTTGGGCTAATATTTACCATGTTTCAGGCATTCAGTGTTTATTCAGAAACTGTCTGCCAAAAAAAAGTCTCCCTGAAATATTTTATTTAAAGATCTGGCTTTCCCTTGAAAAATTTACCTTCTGATAAGTTTTCTGCCAGCTTATGAGTCATGGCAGATCTATTCCTTCTGAACGGTGAGACTATTCAGTGTTGTATGTTTTTATGATACAGTGTGGATTTTCTTTAACTGCTTAAGCCACTGCAGTTGTAGTTCTAGTTGGAGGACTGTCTTACCTAGAAATAGGAGAAATTTGATTCCATATGTATGATTAACAGTTAGAAAGTGTTTTTGCAGAGCCTCATACACCTCACTTAAGTTATCTTTTCACAGCTACATGTGGAGAAATGCAGTACAGTATTGGATCTAAATGCCTAGAACAGCTCAAATTAAACATAGGGGGCAAGGCAGTGATGTGTGCATTAAAGGTAGAAGAGGGGCCACCGAAGAATGTATTTTAATGGAGGATTCCCCAAGAGGAAAACCTGTTGTCATTGATGTGTATGTAGCAGCTCTAAAGGACAATGAGTGGTTCAGTCAGGCCAAGAAAAAGTCAAAGGCAATTAGAACTGGAAGCAGGCCGGCAGAATGATAGATAGCTAGTGGATTAGTCAGTACATGGAAGCTTTATTTGGCATTCATGTAGTCTTCAGTCTCAAAGAAGAACCACAGTGTTCCCTTGGGACATTATTTTAAGATCCCAAAGAATGTATGTGCTGTTCTTTAGTGTTGAGCAATTTCATCACATGCTCATCCAGCCTGTGTTTTTTTTCAATTCAGAATGACAAGTGCAGAGCATCCTCTGGATGCATAGTTACTGCTGTTCTATGGGGGGGGGAAAAGAAAGGTGGGGGGAAGAAAAAAGATATTCTAGTTTCCAGCTCCACAGTAAGTTATTAGTTTGCCCCAAGATCTATTTTGCAGCACACTACAACCTTTGATTCTCACACTTATTTTATGGTCATGAGTTCTCTGCCACTAGAAAGGCAATAGAGATCACATTTGGCATAATGTCATTTGTGGGAAATTGTTTTAGCTGCTAAATAAAAATCTAATTCAAATTAATTGTAAAACTGTTTTCAAGGTTAACTTTCTACCAAAATTCTTGAGGCTTACTTTTTAGAAGTGGGGGTTTTGCGTGTTTTGTTGTCTTAGAATTAAATCATTGGAGTAATTGGACCAAAATAGGCTTGAAGTGCAGCTGTGCATAATATTGGTATTTGCACTTGAATATCCGAGTAGTTATGATATCTGATAAGTCACTTTCTTGTGAAATACAATTTCACCAATAACATTACAGCTAAATTACAGTTATGCCAACAATATTAGTTTGCTATTAGAATATCAAACCTATAGGTTATTGTGGAGATGATGCAGACAAAAAAAAAAGCTTCACTAAAGAACATCAAGCCTACAAAGTCTTGTCCTTACGTCTGATCAGAGGTTAGAGTTGAGCTTTATTTACTCCAAAAGTTGGGGGACAGATATGTGCTGATTCAAGCAGATTAAAAGAGAAAGGGGTGTTTTTTTGAATGCTGGAACAAGAAAGAGACTTAATGAAAACACATATTCATCTGCTTGCGCTTGTTAGCTGGTCTGTATAATCAGATTACTTAGTCATGTTCACCAGGGCAAAGCTGAGTGTACTGTGATATAACATTCCTGTATGGTTCTTATAAACAGTGAGTAAAGCTGAATACATACATGAGCCTGAAAAACAATTTGGAACCTGTTGTAAAGAACTTCGGCAAGTATTGATTTGTCAAAATAAGATATTAGCTCGAATTGTTACTAAAATGAACAATTCCAGTTCACTCTCCAATCAATCTTGACTACTGTCAGTGGCTGAAGGGCAGGGACAGGGAAGAAAAAGATTCAATATATCTTTCATTCTGCCAGAGAAACTTAAGATCCAAAATACAATTCCATTAAGTTTCTGTTAAAATTAACTGCTAAATATATTGGATAGTAGATGCAACCTTGAGGTTAGTAATGTCACAAGAGATCACCCTTTCTTCTCCTTTCCTCATCATGTACTTATGCATCAGAGTCCAGACCTGAAAGGAACAGAACTGCTTGGGACCTGGGCTGTAGCCTTTTCTTGCACTGATCTGGAAGGATTAAAGCTGTGCTCAGGGTAGGCCTGAAAAATAAATGTTGTTATTGCAGTTTTGTTGATGGTGTAATGAGGAATGTGAAAATACAGCTGAGAGCAGCTGGATAATAGACTAGAATATCTGTAGTTTGTTGAAAAATAAGACAAGGAGTCCATGTGAGCTACCTGTAATATTGTGGGATGAGGCTGTGCAGGCTAGGAATGGTCAAAGTATAGTGCTTAAAAATATACAGCATCAATTAAACACATGGTTGTACTAGTGCTACTGAATAGTGGTTGTGAGTAGGCTTACTATTTGGGTAGAGTAACTGAGCTACTGGAAAATAGGTGACAGTAGCTGGTAGAAGAGTCTAAGGAGGGAAAGTGTAAAAGAAAGTGGCTGACTGTGTACATCAGAGAGAGAACTTTGATTTATTTTTTTTTATTTGGTTTTCCAACAGCAGGACCCTGTTAGTTGTCTGCTGTTTGGCTACTGTGCGTAGTGTTATGCTTGGGGGGATTATAGTCCCTGAGATGTTGACAGAGCAGCCAGGAAGTATGACAGACCCAGGGGCAACAGCCATGAGGGGCCAGTTCTGGAGACAGCAGGACTTTTAGTCTGCCACAGCCCAGGAAAGGGTTTTTTCCTTTTCTGTCGTTGCAATAACGGACAAAGCCAGCTGAGCTCGCCCTGTGGCAGAAGATGCTGGAAGGGCTCAACATTCCTTTCTCTCATATCTTTAAATTCATATCTATAATAGATTGCTGGAAAAGTAAGGTTTGTGTCAGAAACTTGGCAAGAGTGTGCAGTGTGGTTCTCTGTTGCCTCATATAAGGGGAGAATGCTATAATTAGGTGATCCTGTCACTAGAGGACATGCTGCAGAGAGCAGTGTAAAGTGACTGAGTAGCTTCTTCCAGAACCCACCCAAGACCAGTGGAATTGGTTAAAACTGGAGTAAACAAACCCTGCTAGATCCAAGTTAGGGCCATGACTGGTGCTCTGCTTCAAAGTCCCTGCCAGCTTTGGAAGCAAAGTACTTGGTTTGCACAGCACTGCACCTGTACTGAACCTGAGCTACCCCTATCCAGAGACAAGTCTCATGTCTGCATCAGAACCTATGTGCAATAGATGGCACTGTTAGTTTATAACTTGGACAAACCACCCACAGACAAGTGGGAGTTGATGGTAGCTGCAGTCCAAAAATAAATTTCTGTATGCTGGGTTGAACAGCAAGTGAAAACTCCCCTTGCAGGTCAGGAGATTGCAAGAAGCTGAACACGCTTGTCAATGAAAAGTTAACAGATGTGTAGAAGCAAGCATCAAGTGATCCTCTGAGCCATGGATGCTATAAACCTACTTCTACTGTCAAATACACCTGTGTGATTCCCTAAAAAAGATTAGCAAAACTCTCAGTGCCTGACATAAGGCAGAACTTCAGATTTGGGTTTTTGCATTTAAGTTCAAATCTAGCAAATGTTCACGCTTTGTTCCCTCTCCTTCATCCACTATTTTCTCCTGCAGCTTTAATAACTGCTTATGCCCACTGTTCTTCTCTCCAGAAAGGGAGATTTTTGAAGTGTGCTGTGATTCTCTGTTTCCAAGTGACTGTATTTTAAATTTTCCACTGCTGTGAATGACGTCAATGACTTGAGCAGAGGAATTGTGTTGCTCTAGGTAGCCAGTGTACTTATCAAATGCCATGTGTGATTGAGATACATAGATATTATGATTTCAGGACAGCTATGCTAAGTTCTAGGTGGTAAATAAACTTCACACTCTACATTTCAGTAGGTAGCTCTCTATGCAGGACAGATACCCAGTGGAGACAGACTGTTCTAATTTTTAAAATCATGAAAGGCTTTTGACACTTGCTCTATTAATTTTCCACTAAGGACTGTGAGTCCTTAAAATAACTGTTTAGCTAACCTCTGTATGAACGGGCTCTGCTTGTTACTACTAAAATTGGAAGTACTCATTGTACTAATGGATTTTGGCTCTTCTCTGCTGCTTTACCTTTATCTTTTAAGCATAGATGTTATTATTTGAACATTGGTTTTCTGAGTAAAAAGATAAAATGTGCATTTTAAATTAATCCTCCTTATCTTCTTTGCTACCCTCTGCCCTTAGAGTTTCCTCTTAAGCTCAGAACTGCTGAACAGCAGTGCAATGGCTAATGTGCAGTCTTGTCAGCTAAACCAACACTTCTGAGACTTTGCCTAGCTTTTCTAGCATAGCCGTTCCTAGGCACTGGCGTTTTTAGGCTTGGCTTCTGTGTCTTCACTCTCAGGACATGACTTTACTAACCCAGTTAATAAAGCTAGAATCCTCTATTGTGTATTATGGAGAGGTGTGTTGACTCAAAGTTTTGTGCTATCAGTGTATTGCCAATTATTTCTGTGTTAAGTATTTCATCCTATTTTGATTCTCCATTCCACAAGTTTAAAAGCTCAGTGTGAAGGCTTAGAGCTGTTTGATGGACAAAACTAATCACTTCAGTGATTCAAGCCCCCTGCCTGACATATCAAACCTCAAAAACGTGTTCACTTGCTAACCTCAAATCTTAAAATCCCAACTGAAGTATTAGCAGCAGGCTTCAAACTAATTTCCTTACTACCTAAAAGGGGACAAAAATCAGCTGCAGCTGTATACAAGGGGGCTGAGCTGAATCTTGGAGTTGTGTCACATTTGCATGCTATTAATTTTCATCTGATTTAGTATCTCAAATTCTTTGAAAAGAAAAAAGATTGCTTTTCAGAGACTTTCTAGAATATTGCTTATCTTCCATATGTCTTTACAGAAGGAGAAAGCTTGTTCTAGATCTATTGAATTATATTCTGTAAAAAACATGTATGTAGCCATCCTAACATAAGATTATTCATTGACTAAATTCAAGAAAAGTTAGATAAAAATTCAGACTATGAATCTGCAGTATTTGAATTAATGGTTATCTAAATTTTATTTGAACATTGCCCATTTGGAATCAAAAGAATTCCCAAGATGCAGCACATTTAGCAACTAATAAAAGTTCTGAAATGAAGTTATACCTCTAGTTCCTGGTGCATGCTGAGGACTGTCTCAAACGTGTTTAATGCTTTTTTCCTCAAAGATACCAAATCTGAAGGTGCTCTCAGATTACCATCGGGTCTGACAAACATTTTTTCTCCCTTTTAATGAGCCTCTAGTGCAAATGGTGCCTTGAAAAATATTGCTGTCTTTGCTTGTGTTGTGCCCCCATTTTTTCATTTCTCTCATATCACTGTTGAATTGCTGTGATGTCTTCTACACACGAAGTCAGAAACTTTTCAGTACTTACACAATCAACCCATGATTACTGCCTGCTGTATTTCAAAGTGTTGAAATTAATCTCTTGGGGTTTTCTTGGCCTGTTTCTAGCTGCACTGTTTGGCCATTACCCAGTGTTAGGTATTGCACCCAGGACATCCCTGGGCTCTTGTGTGGATGGTGTGGTGAAGGCCCAGTAACTGAGGAATTTGTGTTCTCCTGGCATCCATGGTGACTTTCACAGCACAGCTTACACCTGTAACTGTTTGTTCAGATCTGTCTCTAACATACTGAGTATGGAGGTGACAGAAGAGTAGATTCAGTACTTGTTGTAACTCATGAATACCTTTCCATGAGCTTCAGTGCATGTTAGATTAGAATCCAACTTTATCATCCTTTCACTGAAATTCAGGCTACCTATTTGGATGCCTGTGTATGATTTAGTGATACATGATCTGTGATCTAAAGAGGATCAGTGCTATAAAACAGGGCTTGCCAAACTGAGTTTGACAGGATTGCCACTGATAAAATTGTCCACTATACCATTTAGCAATTGCTGCAGCAATTGGCCCTTGTTACCCCTCTAAATGGGGAAGCAACTCCCTTCAGTCTAGCAGCCATGGCCATTCAGACACTGGTGGGTGGCTGTGGATGTTTCATCTAGACATGGGTGGCTGCCAGTGATCAGACCCTGCTGCTGGGTGGGTGCTAACCAGAGCCACGGGGTGAGTGTCTGTAAGAGGCAAAGACTCAGGAATGCCAAGTGCCTGTGTGCAGGCACTAACATGGACTCAAGCAATGTCTGCACAGAGGCAGCGGGGAACAGTTTCAGCATAGCTTTTCCACTCTCTGTGGTATGTGTGCCTCGGCCACCGATTGTGTAGATGTCATTAGGAAGCAAAGAACTGAAAAAGCAGGTCTCTTGAGCAAACTGCTACACTGACTGTTGCGAGGTGGTTGTCATCTAGCCCTGCACTGAGTGTGGACAGAAGAAATGCAGGAATAGGAATTTAGCCGGTGTTCTCTGAAGGGCTATGAGGATATTGACTATTTTAGATATGGAATAAGCACTTCAGTTTCCAAAGTGAATTAAAGCGTGTTCTAGCAGTGATAGGCAGTCCCTTAGTCAGACACTATTTACAAAGCCTGCAGCTTCTGTGATACTCTCCACTGTTGACCCTTCCTTTTTATTGTGCTTTCTCAGCTAGTCTGAGATAGGAGAGATCTGAATCTCCACTATTCTTTCCAGGAATAGAAATCATTTGAGAAGCTTGCAAGCTAACTGCCTAAATCTGTGAGCAGGAGAAAAAGTACTATTGGCATTAGGTAAAGAACTGCTCGATTTTTTTTTTCTTGTGTAGAACATGCTTTGAGTAACTATTTCTGTTAGGAAGGCAAGCAGAAATGGCCCCATTAATATCTTGTCCATTCTGAAAACTCTGCTGTGACCCTGTTGCACCAGAAAGACAACACTATTTTAGAGTGTCTTGGCCACTCACAACTAAAGCTGATGTAAAGATGATTTTCTCTAAAACAAACTGCTTGTGCCTGCAGTTAGGATGGTTGAAGGAATGGATGTTATGTTTTTACTGCAAATCACAATAGGTTTCAACTGCAAACAATAAATCCCAGCCTCCACACTTTTGTTAGTGATAGGAAATAATTTTGAATTCCTCAGATTAAAGCATTAATATACTAAGAGTTGTAATTGGGTTACTAATTCATTCCTTGCCAGTGAGGGAGCAGGGCAGGCTGGGGGGCAGCCCTTGGCCCTGGACATCAGGCACTGTTGGGGACAGACTAGGGCAGGCTGGGAAGTCAGTCCATGGGTCAGTGTCTGGATCAAGGGGATCCATGGCCAGGCGTGGGCATGGCTGTGACACAGCTGAAGCATAGCTCAGGCAGGGGACAAGGGAGAGACCTTCAGCTTACAAGAGAGGAAGGGGGGAACCCCCCCAAGATATCTTAGCAGAGCTATTGAGACAGCTCCTAGCTTTCTTCACAGAGCTTATCAGCTCACTAGCCTTTAGAAGTTTAGGGGCGAGATACCTTCTAGGGCCTGATATCAAGAGCCTGTGTAAACAGGCAGAAAATAAAAAAGAAAATCCCTGAGATTCCACTTTGCTTCTAACTCGCTGCATGCTTTCTCCTTGCACATTGTGCAGAGCAGTCATCAATCCAGTAGTATAGGCATGAGGTCTGCAGAATTTTGCTTTGCTAGTATGTAATATATACAAATCATTGTTTTAGTTGCACTAATGACAACTTAGCATGGTTGACTAAAGCTTTTGAATTGAATTTTCTATGTCTTACAGTACTAAATCAACCATTTATTAGAAGAAAAACATATTATGGGTAAAAAAGGAAGTTTCACACTGCTTCTGTGGTGTGAATAGAATTCTTCTCTTGATAATTTCTTGTGGTTGTTAGTACCCCTTTCAGACCATGTGCATGACCTTTTTGAAAAGGTATATCCCTTAGATGATAAATTTCGACTGAAATATTGTCACTAGGACATTCATTACTGCTGAGAGATCTGAGTGGGTCCCAGTCAATGGCAGCATGTTGGCTTCCAAGATAACAATCCCATTTCCTTCAGGGATTGTCATAATGAGGGAAGTTGGAGTAGAGCTAGGAATGGCAGTGACTCCTAACTGATACCAGTAGGTATGACCAGGGCAAGTGGATTAAGATGGCTTCTGCTGTGATATTGGAATTAGCACACACGACTGGCTGGTGATACAGTTATTGGGTATGCTGAATAGCTAATTTCTAAATTAGGGACTCTGGTGGAGTAAGGTACTTGGAGCCAGCAAGGCTACTGGAGTCTGGATGCATTTTATCTATGCTTCCTACCATATTAAGACTATTGTGTGTTTGTAGACCCCACAATTGTTTGACAAGCATGTTCTCAGGCCATATATCTGAAAGTACACCACTTTATAAATAAATCTGCCATATGGTTTGTCAGGTAGGTCTTTGATGCCTTTCACACTTGCTTAGTCAGAAGTGTATTACATACAACCCTGGGCACATGACAGAAGCAGCAACTGTTTTGTGACATGAAGACATGTGAAAAGTAAGTAAATCACTTATGGTTTGTATTACTGGAATACCCATCAGCCATATTTGTGTATTGGAACTGCACTCTGCTTGGTGCTGCACAAACACAAAACAAAGACAGTCCCAGCTCCAAGAGCTTAAAAGTATCAATGTGCTAGATTTGAAAATGTTCTAATATGAAAGTCTGTATGTAAGGAAGAGCCTCTCACATTATTAAATTGAGATCAGCTCAGAGTACTATAAAATATTCTAATATTCTGATCTGCTGCAAACCTGGCATAACTCAATTGAAATCAAAGTTATCACAGCAAGGTTGATCTCAACAAGATAAATGCTTTATTCTACTATAAAAGCTCAGTCCAACCTCCTCTGTTGCAGTGAGAGTCTACAAAAAAAAATAATTTTAAGAATCAGTCTTCCCTTAGTAAGCCTTAAGATAGCAGCTCAGTTGTTTTAGATGTTATTTATTAAATATTGTTTAATTAAAAACTGGCTTAACTGATTTGGAGCCTGAAACAATTACCATTAATGCCATTGAGAATATTTTATCCAACTTTATTAGCAACTAGATCTAGCCCTTAACCCTTTGGAAACCACCAACAACTGCATATTCAGGAAAAGCAGCTAAGTATTCATTTGGTTGGCTGTCTGGAGACTGCAAATGTTCCAAGGATTAAACAGATATTATTTTTTTGCCACTAGGCAAAGTTGTCTGCCAAGTTCCCACTAGATGCAAGTTAATAAAGCTGGGTTTTATAAACAGTTCTGATGCAGGGGTCAGAGCAATCTGAGTGACTCAGAGATGCTAACAGGGTAAGCAGAGTTCTTCAGTGCCTTCTCTTAGCTCTCATTTGAACTGAGATGCAAGCTGTAAGTAGTATTTTATAGTCTTTCCTGAAAATAGTGAGAATCAAGTCCATTCTCTTAGCTGGCAAGTGGCATATCTCAGAAAAGCTGTGGTGTTGGCATTACCTGACATTTTGGGGAATCCTCAAAATAGTCATGAAAGATTAATTGCCTTCATGGCAAGCAGCAGTGTCCAGGTCAGGGTGCAATGCATTGCCAGAAGAAGGTGGGAAAGGTTGTGTTTCTGTCTGCAGAAGGTGTTCTGGGCAGTTGGCGTGACACTAACAGGATGAACGGGTGACGCATACTTTGCCAAATGCATTGACAGCTCAGGCAAAGGTTTAAAAGCTGCAGAAAGACTGAGAACAGCTTTCAAGTCACACCAGTCCAGCTGTAATTTAGAAAGAACCTGAGAAGGAGATGCCTAAATCATTTACTTCCTGCTCTTAGGGTTTAACACCCTCAGCCTAAGCATGTAGCAGCTGTTAATTACAGCAACAAACTCGGAGATGGGGACTAATGAGCAGAGACATGTAGGAGGCATGCAGCTTCATTTCCAAGCCACTTCTGCTAACAGGACAGCAAATGGGCAAGCAGCTTTTGGCTGTTCTCTTATGTTCGCAAGCTCAGGTAGTGTGCATGGGGATATGGAGTGTAAGGTTGGGAGGAGGATTCCTGTGTCCTATTCTTCCTTTTCAGGGGCTCAGAATGACTTGCTCCCTGAAATTCATGAGATGTTGAGTTGCAGTGGCGAGGATGACAAGACCATTCTGTCACCTTGTGCTCTTCATTATTACTAGTGTGGGTGAGAGTCCTAAAGAATTATCGGTTATTGAAGCAAGCCCAGAGCTGAAACTGAGTCAGGAAAATCTCCCCCAACGTTTACGAGCAGCACTAACTGCCTGAAAGAGAAATTTAAACTGGCTGAGGAAATACACCCGCTGTGTGGCTCCACAAATGTCTAGGGTCTTATTTTAGAAATGAAGTCCCTCCCAAAAGCCAGAGTCCTTATTGTCTGCAATTATAAACACAGAAGTTACTGTGCATGATTGAGGCACCAGATTTTCTTGTGTTATTATGCAAGTGAAATAAAATCAGGGCTTCCAAGGCTATGCTTCCTCTCTTCCAGGATTGTTGTTTTTTTTGATTGGTCTTGACAGTCCAGGGAGCTTACTGTTAGGGACTTCTTCCCACAAACATTTATGTTTCTGTTGCAAATTGTCTGGGTGTTTTGTCTCCTTTACCTCTTCCACTACATTGTCTGCTTTTTTTAATACTAATAGCTACTTCCTTCAGAGTTATGTATCTCCATGTGACCATTCTGGAGATTTTCATTCTTGACAAATAAGATAAAACAATAGCTATATCAGAAAGGAAATCCCTTGATAAAAGAGAGCTGGAGGTCTGACAGCTAACCAACAACTTAAAAGACTGAGCAAGTTTTCTGGCTCAGTCTGGTCCTTATTTCATCTTGGGCAATCCATTTAATTTGCTTCATCCTTTTCTTTTGCTCTTTAAACATGGGGATGATACCCTTTTATAAGGATGTTGTAATCTGTTAACTCCTGTAAGGCTCTCAAGGGGCATTGCTATATAGTATCTAAGTACAACTTGTATAATCAGAACAGCATTCTTACTCCTTAACTATTTTTGCATTTTGTCTAAACTGAATGAATGCCAATTTGTGTTGCGTGTGAACCTTTCATAATTCATACTACATTAAAGAAGCAACTTTTATTACTATAGTAACTGCTGGCAAAGATAGGAGAGAATAAAGATATATATTTTACAATCTATTAATTCTGGACCATTTTAGAGAGAGCAGAATACTTAGTGGATTACTTAGGCTAATATCCTTCCTCTAGGCTGCTGAAGGTCATATATAATGGATGATGTACCTTTTTGTGTACATATGCATTATGCATGGTTTTTGGACAAGTTGTAATCAGGTCTAGGAATTATGCCAATTTATTATAGGAAAAAATTATGGTGTTTAGCACTTATGTAGCACTTTATATTTTTCAAGGGGAATTATAACTAATTAACCCTTGCACATCTACAGAGCACAATTGTTATCACAGATGTGAAATAATTACAAGAATTGATTTTTCAGAGTTAATACCAAAGCCAGGATTAAACCTCAGATTGCTTACTACTTGTGATCAGTTTAATAGGCCATGTCACTTCCTTTATCTCCAATAAAGAGTTGCTAAAACAAGGACTGGGTTAGTAGAATCCAAGAGTTGTGGCTTATTTGAGGGCTTGACTCCCTGGATGTTACAGTTTGACAGAGGTGAGCAAGTAAATATCAAACAGAAGCATCCTGTTACTGGGTCTTACACTGAGAACATCCTGCTGTTGCTTAGTAAGGACCCAGAGCTGCCAGGTCAGAGGGGTTTTCTTTGTTCTTCATAAATTTACCCCATTTGGTTAACTTTTATACTCCCCAAATGAGCAATTGCAGGTGACCAAGTGAAAAGTTGAAAGTTGCACTGAATGTAACAGAAGGGAGGGTCTGAAGAGGTATAGAAAAAGTTTCTTGGCTAAAAAATTGTTGTTGTGAGTCATTATTGCCTGGGCTTGCCAAAATCTTCTGACAGTTTTCTGTTTGCTAATTACCTATGACTGTAGGAATGCACCTCTTACAAAGCCAGTTTCTCCTCTCTTTCATGGGAAAAAAAACAGTTATGGTTTTAATGAAGAAACTTGTAGCCCTGTACTGCAGAAGTAAGAAAACTGCTTCAAAGATCCTACATGGCTCTTTTTCCTTTGTGCTTGCCACCAGCAGACTTGCCTTTTTCAGGGAGTGGGTACAGTGACCTTTTTGAAAACCCTCTAAAGCGTTTTACTTTAAAACAAAAGATTTTTCAAAATTGCCATGCTGTAGGCTCTCAACTGGCATGGGTATGAAACTCAGACTTTTTTCCTCTTTCTGTGTGATTCCACTGGCTGATTGCACTTGCAACTGGTATTCTCATATAGTATTTCAATGTTGCAGGGCCTGTTTTCAGTGTAAGGCAGAATTGAATGAATGCGATTAGACATGATGGCACAGATATGTCTAATCTAACCCATGTTTAAATCCCAGTGTTTCCCAAGCTGCTGTGAAGTGCTAGAGCCAACCGGTAAGAAACACTGGACACAATAAATTAAGCAGCATCTAGACCTTAGTTATGTTCTCTGCATCACACATGCAACCTGAGTTACTTTGTGGCTTCTGTTAATCAGGCTGGAACACCGTTTAGTGCTAGGTTTTGCATCCTTTTTATGAAGGATTTCAATATGCTAGTATATATAATAGATAAGCATACTGTTTTGTTATTTTTTCATGGTTTGCAACTCTGGGTATTAAAAGGGGTTCTTTCCTGAATGTTCTTAATTCAAACCTTCTTCCCATTCGCATGTATGGATCCATAACGTTTGTGTATCAGCATGTAGTGATTCTCTCCATGTATAAATGGATCAGGTGCCAAATGCCAACCTGGTAAGGTTCTGCTGCTGTGTGCCACAAACTGTTCCCTTCTTAGCATTCGTGCATTTCAAAATTTGCACATATGCACCTATCTCTGATCCATCTATTCTTTGCATGCCCAAGCTTGCGGGAATGGAGGTAATCGCTTGCATGCCCTTTGTATACTGTTGTATCTGCTGCTTTTGCTGAGCTTGCCATAACAGCCTGATTGTTGTTTTTTTTCGTCAGTATCTTTCTGCCTTCAGGAAGCAGATAGTTTGTTTTCCCTCAGGGAAAACATTTGATTTGAATGGATTCTTCTGACCTTATTATTGCTTTTTAAGAGATTGTATACATTGTCACTTTGTTTTTCTTGTGGTTTCTACTTATTTGTAAACATTGGTAAGTGTTATGGTATCATTTGTGCCTGCTTATCTGAACTTTCCTCCTTTTTCATGCAATTTTGTGAAAAAGGAGCTTTTCAGGAAGTCTCTGTTAGAGTCTGTATTTCTCTTTTAAGTCAATGTATCTTTGGAAAATTGGGATGCTTTTATCTTATCCCCATACCAGGCAGGCAGATACTTCAGAGGAAGATGAAGAAAAGAAAAAAAAAACACAAACCCACACAACAAAAAACCCACCAAAAACCCCCAAAACCAACAAAAAAAACCCAAACCAGAACAAATCTCATCCCCAACTTCTGCAATAAAAAAATCAATGAAGGAAGGCAGAAATACTAGCCCAAGTGCTAGTTTAGCCCATTGTGCTTTGTTTAGCTTGCCAATTTGTTTGCTCTGGCCTGGTATGGTCCTAGGTAAGTTGAAATAGTCGTCCCTACATAGCTGTTGCTTGGCCCTTGCTCAGAGACAGAGTAAGTTGAAAGTCCTGGCCAGACTCCACGATGGCCTTGCAGGAGTGCAGTTTAGGTCTGTTGTCTTTGTCTTTACCTATGTGCTGCTTTGTGCATTTTAAGAATCCTACGAAGTGGTAGTTTTTTCTCCTCTTAAAGCATGGAGCAATATAAGTCAACTATATTGGGATCTATCTCAACATTTTATTGAGACAGTCTCTTCTTCACCCTGGGAGGACATTGGCTGTCCCAAAGGATGAATGTCTTTTCTTCATAAATGCTTTTTATTCTAGTCAACATTGCTGTGGCTATTCATATGTACATTAAAGTCCAATTCCTGTTTCCTTAGAGATTAGATTTTAGAATAAGTTGTGTCTGCAGAATAAACCAAGTTATAATGAAAGCTAAAAGGATCTCAAAATGGATTAGGAGCTGATGTGCATTTGAGGTCACTCTAACCCTAAGTACTGTTTTAAAGTTATAACAATGAGAGAATGACAGTATAATGTTACTGTGAAAGCATAATTCATCTGAATGTCTTTCAGTTCCCCACACTATGAGGCCTATTAAGAATCTGAAACATTCTGAAGAGGCATTAAAAATCATTGATGAGAGAAGTTCCCATCAAAGTCCATTAGCATAAATGAGTGGTCACAGTATCTGGGGCTGACATACTTCATATTCTTTTTCTATAAGAGTAAGTCTGAACTTCTGAAGAGCTTTCAGGCTCAGTCCTATTCAAAGATGATCTCAGATCCCATGTAGCATTCCCATCGTTTTTCATGCACTTTTGTGTGATGAGCGAGCATTCTGAGAACAAGGCATACATTCATTTTTAGTAGATAAAATAAAGGTGGGAGGAGTGGAAAGAACTGAAGCATGGCTGCAAGGGAAGACAGTTTCCTGGATTCTCAGCTTTGCATACCTGTGGAACAAAAGGACTGTCAAACCTAAAAATGGTCACTAGATATTCTATAGAAAAGAGAGAAAAGCTCCAATTCTGCTGTCAGAACCAATAATAGATCCTTGGATATTGAAACACCATGTGGATGCAGGAGGCATCATAACTTTGTGGTGTGATAAACCTGATATTAAGTATGGTGATACTTAGCTGTTCAAAACAGACTGAGCTACACAGAAAGGTCACTGAGCAAAATCTGTACCTTTATCAAAAAATTAAACCAACCAATCATTTCCCCCATTCTTGCCTGTAGTATAAGTCACCTCAACTAATACAGGTTTGTAAATGTCTGTATCCACAAAAATTAAAAGAACGCAGTGTGCTGGCTCAGCCTTCCCATGGCAAACAGGCTGGATGAGGGCACCTGCCAAGGCAGGAGCAGCAGTGTAAACAGGGTGTGTGGCTGGGCTTCACAAAAGAGGTGTGAGTACATTTGTCCAAAACTGCTCATATGAAAGTGGAAGAGAACCATCAGTCAGAATTACCAAGAGGCTTCTGAAGTAAGGAACGCATCAGCTTGAAAATCAATGTTAAAAAAAGCATAAAAACTTGCAATGATGGGGAGGAACCTTGAAGCAGAAACAGCAGCTGCCAGAACTGGGTTGGGCACTGCCAGAAGTTTTCCTGTGACATCAAGACCTCCCCACCTGGGTCTGGCCAAGCACCCTCTGTGGTGGACACCAGGAGTAGCCTGCATCAAGGTAGGGTACTGTCAGTACAGGGTGCAGCAAATAGGGCCCCCCCCAGCCCCTTGAGGTGGGGCTGTGCCTGTTGGCATGTGTGAGTACTGTATTGTGGTTTTCTGTTGTGTAACTAATGAAAACACAGCCACTGGAATGTGAAAGTCAGGAAAAGTATTCTAGAACCCAGAGAGCTTTAAAGCAAATTTAAGTTGAATTATAGTTACTTGCTCCCATCCTCAAGGTGGGGAGGTTGTTAAATCGGAGAAGTTGAATAGTTAATTGATCTCCATTTTCAAAGAATAGCTCAGTGTCCAAATTGAAGAGACAGATTTCTCCATACAGTCTAGGCAGTTAAATACCTGGCCGTGTTTTCCGATGGACTTTTCAGCATTGAATGTTCACGAAGATATGGACCTCTTAGCGAATCCCTAACTGGGTATCAGAGGTCTTGGGAAAGACTTGATCCACCTACAAGCACAAAGCACGTGCAGATCTGGTCCAGTGCTTGCTTAATCCCACTTAGCTACACACAGGCAGGTCATTATTTTTAGCTGTCTTACAGTAATTACAGCAGGTTTTGTGCTTATTTAAACCATGCCATGTGAACAAATTTTAGAGGAAAACTTTGTCTCCTTCAATAACATTGAAATGGATTAGGAAATGGAATTTTGTTTTACTTTTTGTGATATAAGTCCAGAAGTATCTAATGTAAAGAAACATTAAACATTTTAATTGTGTGTTTATACATTTAAACTGTTTATACTCTAAGCAAATTTAAAATGTTTGTTTGTAATTATGTCTTAAAATTATTTGCTTAAGAAGGAGAAAAGTTAAATCACTGGTATATTGAATGCATTGCTTATTCATGTCAGCATAAACATGTAAAGTAGGGAATAAAATTAGTATCCTGAATAGCTGACAGTAGAACAGGAATATCTGTAATCATGCTTATGTTCCTTTGCCAGTTGGTCGTATTAATGATAAATGGCATTAAACAGAAACAGCATTTTATAGGAAACAGTATTTTATAGGATTAGCCACTGACTTATGTCTTGATATTCTATACAAGCATGGATCCTTGAGAGGCATAGCCTGCGTTTTTTATTTGTCATCTTTATGACTTCTCTTTGAAAAAGCAGTATCACTTACCAAATGTTGTTCCAAATAAGGTTTTTTATCAATATAATATCTTCCTTTCTCTCTGTTCACATATAAGTTTATAGCTTTAGGATATTGTACAAATCATCCCTTAGATAATTATATACCCTTTAGTGTGTGTTTTTCTTCCAAATATAATAAATGATGGGCTAGAACTTGTCACAGCATTGTGGTCCTTCTACTGTCCTTGTCCCAATGACAGATGGTGTTTCTATTTGATTTGTATGTTGATCACAATTGTTTAATAATTTTACCAAATTATTGCCATAAATGTTAAGTCTCAGTTTCTGCCTTTTTTTAACTGTCATGTTTTGTCACAGAAGTTGTATTTGCATAATCCCTGGGACTAGTCTGTAAGAATATTAGCTTTTATTGACTAAAACGAGCTGGATTTTTTCTGGATCCCTGGGGCTTATGAATTAGTGTTGCTCTGTACCGGCTCATATCACTTGAGGATCTCGGTTTACTTCTAGCTGGCAAATTAATTTTGATGGAGAAAGATCTAAAATATTACTGGGAGAAGACTAGTGGTAAATGCTCATACTCTCACCTCTTGCTTTCCTCTCTGTATGAAATTTTGCAGGTTGTACGTGCTTTACATACATCAGCAGGCCTTCACTACACATGCTTTTACTGTACATAGTTTTAGTCAGTTCTTTCAGTATCCCTGTGGGGTTTTGCTCTTGTCTTCTCATAGTCTTGCAAATTGTGGAAGCTACCATTCTGAGGCTGGTCCTTTGGCACAAGTTCTGGCTCTACAATTACCATTGTTGCACTTTTCCCGTGCTTCTCAAAATAATACAATTCTCAGGAGTTTGTCATGTGAAGCCACAAAACCTGGGGTACAGCCTGATTTAAAGAGTTGAGAAACTTGTCCTGTTGATGGATAACGAGAGCTGGTTTCCATTTTTTCTTTCACACTTCGCAGTTCTCCTATGTAAAAGCCTTGTCTACTGTAAATGCCTGTTGACTGGCAAGTTATCCACAGCAAATACACATTAGCTTCTGATTTTATTGTCATTAAGGAAGCTTTCAGCTGAAAGACTAACTGATTTGTGAAAATCATCAAGGTTAAACCTGTAGTAAAACAAACATGTATTATAAGTGCAACCTAAAAATAATATATGCCAGAATTAAGCTACAAAGACTTTGATCATTTGAGATTGTTTGATTTAAATCCAAGTGCCAGTGCAAGGAGCCTTTTTTCTGAAATATAAAAGGAATTATTATTGCTGTATTTTAGAAGTATAGTGTTATGAGTAAAGATCTTTCTCTTTTTCTCTGATACACTGCACTCCACCAGTTATATTTATAATACAATACTTCCTGAATATTCATATGTAACTCCTCAAAGTTCTCTTAAAATCAATAATAAAAGGCTAGAATTATTTGAGATGTGGCAATTACAGACTGCAGGAAAATTGTTCTATACTGAACACTTACAACAAGTAAATCACTGCAAAAATACTGCTGTTAGTGTTCAATAGTGAGTGTAATTCACAAGGCTATTATGCTGTTTTATATAAAATTGTTCACTAATGGATCACAAACCATGGCAGTTACATTTATAACAAGCAGATTCCTGAATTTAGACAAATACTAGGCTATTTTATTGCACAAGAATTTGAAGATTGCTATGTTCCTTAATCACTGGGCTGTTGAATGCTTTACTAATAAGCCTGTGAATTGTCTTCACTGGGTGGCTACTCTCATGCTTCAGAATGTGTTTGGCTACGTTGCTCGATCAGGCACATCTTTAAGACCTAGCTCTTTACGTTGTGATACAGCAGCGTCAGCTGGACATATCTGAGGGGTGCACCAGAGCTATTTTGGCACAGCCAGCCAGGGTGGCTCTGAGGGCCTTTGGGGCAGTTAAAGCTTAGCTTGTAAGAGGGTAAGGGCTTCAAATGCAACCTCTCCTTTATCTGTGAGTATCTAAACCAGTTTCTATGTACTGTTGAGGGTTATACTGGTTGCCACAGAAGAACATGACGTTTTCTCTTGCTTACTGATGTGCGGACAGGCAGATGGAGGTGTAGAGAGAGTACAGAATTTCCTTTAGAGGTTCTGGCAGCACTCCATACGCACTTTGCTCGGTAGCCTGTTGTCATTCCATGTGGCTATAACTGTGCCAGAATGGTTGGCCTTTAAACAACAAGTGGAGGGTGAATGTAAGTATATTTTGCAGACACCTCACTAATATTTATCTATCCCCAAAGTTGCTTACCTGAAATATGAAACAAATTTTTGACTCAAATGTGTGATACAGGTAATGCAAGCGGAGCTAATCAAGAATGAATAGTAACGCCATGGGAAATGATCACGAATGCAGTGTAGCAATTTCTTAGTGTATCTGGGGAAACTCATTTGTATGCCATGGCACAGACAAAGCACCCCAGACAAAGCACCCCTGTTTGCCACTGTGTCAAACCTAGTTAGCCCTAGAGAGTCTTCACAGATTAAATAACGCAGTATAACAAATCCACTACAGAGCAAAACGGTCTCTGTGCATGTAGCAAGCCCATTTCTGAAAGTCTAAGTTCAGGAAAGGCAGAGAAACATCATGCCAAAGGGTGTGTTTTGCAGACAACTAAACACCCAAGATCAGGAAGTTAGAATGAAAACATCTCCAAAGACATAAGTGCAGCAGCTCTATTACAGTTACACAATATCTTCAGTAGATACAGTTCACTTTGATAATGTCAGTATTTTTCATGCACAGCTGATCTTGCATCATTTGGTATTAAGGGACACACATAATATCCCTTTAAATATTTAATAGTATTTTCACATACTGAAAACTGTCGGTGCTATTATATATTACACATAAAACAACTTTTCCTTTTTCATTTTCTACCTATAAAGATGTGTTGTACATGTTTCCTTCTTTCATATTTATAAGAGAGATGACAGGTTTCTTTCCGAGTAGCTGCAGATATAAAACACCTAGCAGCAAAATGGCTTTTAACTCATTTTTATAGCACTGCATGCCAGTATCTTCCTAATAGGGTTTTCTCAGACCATAGAAATGCTACCATTAGAGGTGGGCTGTGGCTGTCTGTATCTCTTAGAAAGAAGGAAATGTTCCACAGAGGTTAAGACTCTTCATTAGAGTACACAACTTTATATATTCAAGCAAAAATCTAACTATTTGGTTTTTAAGCTTTTAGTGATGTTTAAAAAAAAGTTATGCAGAAAGGCTTCTTGAAGCTAAACTGTTGGAAGCAATATGGGCCAAATTCCAATAGCTGTTATGTGTAGTATGTGCTACCCAAGTATGAATCTTTCCCTTTTGCCAAAATGTCAGCTATCTCCATATACATTCCCCAGTTATCTTAACAGGCATCCTCTCACTCAAACTTTAACTTGATTTGTCAAACAAGAAAACCTTTATTTGGGAATACAGCATAAACTTTGAAAATATAACAGTTGTGCATTGGTATGATTAAAACACTACCTCCTGGTGACTTTGAGAGCAGCCTTGTCCTCCATCTCTCAGCTTGCAGTACCAAAAGGCAAAGCCAATTAATTTCTCCTGTCACCAAACCTTGCTCATATTTTGAGGCCAAACTCGTATTTTGGCAGCAGCAGCCAGAATCCTGAAGAAGATGCATCTTCTGTCCCTCGCAGATTTGCCGTGTGACGTCTTAGCCTGCTGCATGCATGGTTTCAGATCAATTGCTTTTTTTAGCCACAAGCGCAGGTGAAGTGGAGCGGAACTGAGCTGAGTGCAGCAGACTGATGCACTGGGAGAAGGCAACAAATCCCAGCACCTCCCCACTATGCCTAGAGCTTGGCCACACAAAAATTCCATTTTTTTCCACTAGGTCCTGAGGGGTGAAGGTGCATAGGTAAGAGGTGGCCATGGCAAGCGTTAGTTGCTGCCTCCTAAAGACAGGAGGGAAATGAAGAACTGATAAATTTGGGAAGTGGTGGCTAGTGATTTTATAAAGTAACAGCCTCATAAACTGCTCTCAAGTGTGATTTATCTGTTGGTCCATGCTGCAGTCTAGCAGGCTGGTTCTTTAAGGGCAGAAATATGTTTCAAGAGGCTGGCAAAGGGAGCTGTAATTTGGCTTAAGGATTTAAGTGTTGCAGAGAGGAAAATAAGTATTCCTTCTGTTGAAAATTTAAAATGCTTCAAATAATTTGATTTAGAAAATGAAGGGAAAAAAATTGTAGCAAAACGTCTAGTTCTCCATGAAGGTATAGCTGTATGCCATGTTCCAAACATAACATTTTCATTTTAATGTAAGTAGGAATGTGTGCGTGCAGTGTCTTGCCAGAAATGAGCATGGGATCACAGTGGCAATTTGCTGCCCAGCCCTCTGGGGTCACTGTACGAAGCGCCTGCAAAATGGTGTGTCCTAAAGCTTCATAAAGGCAATACCTACTCACCCAGGGACACAAAATCCCATCTGGCAGGAAATGTGAATAAGAGGTATCTCAGGCTGGTACAGCACTGAGGAACACTGATTCACCCACCTAATAAGAATGGAAGATTTCAAAGCCCATCAGCCTTTCCAACTTTGTCTGTCTGTGGAGATCTGTTATCTTCCAAAGCAGTTCAGGAAAGAAAGTGAGACAACCATGACACCTCTGTGGCATATCAGGAGTCAGCCATTTCCTACCAGTGAGTGATAGTATGTTAGAGCACTCTGGAGTATCCTGCAAGGGGCTATATAGAAATCAGTCATTCTTGTCTCTGTGCAGTTTGGTCTGAATTTGCCAGTCTTTCAGTAATCATGAAAGTTTCAGGGCACTCTGTGAAACTGCTTCAACAAATCTGTGTTCTGTTTTTTTTCCAGATTTTAAGCACATGCCACAAGCTTTATTATTTTATTGCCTCCATTTAATGCAACCCCTCCCCTTCTGCATGTGTGTTGCCACAGCATTAACAAACTGATCATGTTTTGTATTACCATTAATGTAACGAACTTTCTATACAGCAGTCTGAGATGTGTGTTGTTAAGATGCCCTACAAAAAAGAAATACTGAATCTATCCATGAACTTTCCTCTACAATCACCACAACAACATTTTGAGATTCACAGTTTTTCTTTGCAGGTTGCATTTGCATTTTCTATTGACTACTGTTTTATATTTTTCTACAACAAAGCTAGCATTTCTTTAGCAGCATTCTATGGTGCAATTAGATACTTAGTACTGCTTGCCAAGATGCTTATCAGGTAATACCCATGTCCATTTTTTTAGATCAGTAATCTGAGATAGGAGGTTTTCACTGATGAATAATGGTAGAGAAAGGAAAGAAGCAGGGAGATCTGACTCTGAAATGCCTGCTTCACAGAATGTGGAGCCTACCTTTGTGCAAATACAGTGTGTCTTAGCATTTTGCATCTCCCATCAAAAACAGATGCCAATCATTAAGCTGCATGTAAAATTCTGGGTTTTTAAGTAGATGTAGCCTCCTTGCTAAGGGCCTCTTGAGTTCCCATGTCCCATTTCTGTCTGTGAAAATCACCTTTTATGAACTGATCCCAGGAAGAAATCAGTACGTATAGCTCAATGGAAATCAGTGAAATGCCAAGGAAGATCAGTACTGTGTATGATCGGACACTTGGATTTGAAGCTGTCTTGAAGCAGGACTGACATTGCTCTGGCTTTGTAGTGATGAGCTCACATTATTGAATTTCTGGTGGCTTTGTTTGAAACGCCAAGCTGAAGTCACGTTTCTGTGTCTCTCCTCTGCTTTCTTTTGTGCACTTTTCCTGCACTAGTCTTCAAGACAGCTATGCTTTAATTCAGATACTTCTTCAAGAATAACTCCTATTATGTTAGCTTTGAGATACTATCAATGGTTAGAATTTTATTGACAAACTTGGTACCAAATAATATTAAACACTAACCATCAATTGATGTTTGTAACATGTTAATCACAAGATCCTTTCCCCCACCCTATACTGCTCTGTTAATTCTTGCTATTGCATCAAATCTAAAACATCTGTGGGCTTTTATCAGTGCTGTAAGGCAAGTAAGAGAACAGAGAAACAGTATTTGATTAGGTTTCTTGGAAATCTGGCCTCAGTTCTCAGCTTGTCTAAGACTTCTAAGATCGTGGTCTCTTAGGGGAGTGATAATACTCACTCTGAGCACACTTCCTCTCTTTGTCCATATCGCTGATTTAGATAATAAACAGCCCTTGTCCAAACAGCTAACAACGTGCATGTGCAAAATGAGGCTATACTCATGGTTGAATTCCTGGTGTTTTACAAGATTATACATAAGTTAGCATATTCTTGGCACTGTAAAAGCAAATAATGTTTCTTGTTCTTGGTTATTCTGTTGAATAAATAAAAAATATAGTTTAATTGGCATTTACATTTAGATTAATTTTGTAAGCACACAGTCTGCTTGCAGATGATCTATGAAATACTGGCAACACTGATGGTGAGAATATTAATTCCAAATCAGTGCATGTGCCAGATATTCCCTATAACTACTGCAAATCTCACTGTGTTTAGAGAAGTCAAGGGGTATTCTTTATTATAGTCTGTGATGCTCACATTTAGCTTTGTTTTGCTCATAGTTCTGTATCTGCTGGCTGCTCTGAAACCTGAGATTTCTTTACAATAATTGCTCTTCCTTATTTGAAATTATATGTCATGACCTTTTATATATTTGAGAGACTACTGGGAAAATGAATGTTGAATTCTAAATTAATCATCAGCTGTTTCATCAAAACTGTTGCCTAATCTCATAAAAAGATAATTGCAAGATAATTTATGTTATTTGCTTTCAAATAGCCTGTTTGAACTCCCATCAAAGCTGATGGAATGACTTCAACCGAAATGTGACTGGGCCCTTCAGTTTGACCTAATAGTCCTCTTCATCTCTTTTTTCCTGGAACAAGAGGACTTTGGGTATTGTGGAGCTTAATGTCTGATACAAAATGTGAAAAGAAAAATGGGAGTAAGGCCACCAGTACTGTTGGTGATCTTGTACCTCTATGGAATAGACAGACATTGGCTGTTTCTTCCTCTCCTCTTCCTGCTAGCTATGTTTTACTCATAAATACAAAGATGTAGCCTGTGGCCTTCTTTAAAAGGCATTTTAACTGCTCCATTTAACCTCCTCCCTTTCTCTGACAATGTCTTTATGCTTCTAACAGTGTCTTCTGGTTGGGAGGTTGGTAAATGTTGTTTCTGATTGCTCAGCAGGCATCCTGTTAGAGCAGATTGCCTCCCAGACAGCCAAGTACTTTACCTGTTAGTGCTTTTCCTTGCCACAGAGTCACAGTACAAGACATCAACTGAACCATTCACTGAACCTGTGTTTCTAGATTCATAGCTTTTACGTAAATCCTAGACTACTGCAGCAGCTACTGTTAGTTCCTGGTGAATAACGCTCTATTTTTTTCCAAGAGAATGCACTAAATCTTGAAAAATCCTTACTAAAATTCTTAGTGATTAGGCAGCATAAGAGTTTGGAAAGGCCATAATAGCTTTCAGCTTCTTTGGCTCAGCTTGAGCTTTATGGTCACAGAGGACATTGTTGTCCTTAGTCTGACTTTGGAAGTTGTGCTTAGGCTGCTAGTAGATTGTAGGAGACTAACTGATCTTGTCTTCCATTAGACATGTTTTTAGTGACTAGAGGTTTTTTTTTAGATTAGCAGTTGGGGTTTTTTTTGCCATTAAGAGTTAATTCATTCTAAGAGATACTGTGGCTCCAGATTTACATCACAACACAATTGCTCCAAGCCTCAGGAATATAGTTTAGATCAACTGTTCTCAGCTACGTAAATGGTGTTCTGTTGCTTTGTGACTAATGTTTTGTCAGTTGTGGAATTTCACCCTTTACAACTGCAAGTTCTGCAAAATAGCCAGAATGGGATTGAGAAGTCTGTGATGATTCAGAATAGTGTATTATAAGAATATTTCTGAAAAGAGAATAGAGAAAAATGTTAGTGGATTATAGCAAGACATAAAATTGTAAATGAGCTGCTTTACTTCAAGATAAGGTATACCATCAAAATCTTTCTGTCTTAATTTGTGAAGAGTATCAGACGACACAGCAGCACTTGGGAAAGCTAAAAAAAATTTGGAAATATGTCAAATTGCCAATGCAACAAATTCAACACAAAATTTCTCATTAACTTTTTATCATCTGAAAGAATCATAATATTTTTCTATAAATGTTTAATGGAAATGAAGTACACCTGCAGACCCTTAATTTTTAAGTTACTTAAACCAAGCCCTTGTGCTATGGTGGTCTCTAGAAATCCAGGGCATGTATATGCTGGGCTGCTTGCCTTTAGGAACTAAATGGGCAACAGAGTCATCTAGAGGGACCTTGAAAGATTAAGTAATTCCTTTGAGTTTAAGGACAGAAGACTAGTGCAGATCTGTGAACAGAATTCACTTTTTCAGATTCCTCATCTCACGTCCTATCTAAAGACAAACCATCCTGCCTGCAGCTTTAATATATTAATTTTTCTAAAACTGTTCCAAACTTGTAATCTAGGCCAAAATTCATTAGCTTCCATGGGACATGACTCCACTGTGGTAATGGGAAATACAGCTGAGGGCTATTTTCCTTTTTCCTAGAAGCAGAATATTGCTCTGTCATAGCGATACATGTAATAGATTTGTGGGAATTATGGAGGGGAATCCAGAGAAAGTGTACGCTGACTCTCTCTTCATGCTTCCAGAAGATACCATGAGAGATTTCTGTAATTTTAAGGAACTGCAAGAAAAGCATAAGCTGGGCAGTCTCCTCTTTGCATGAAGCACAGAGATCCTGATCATTTGGCAGCTACAGAGTCTAGAGCACGGGATTTTTTGTCTCCAAAAATTTTTTTCAAAATTTTTTCAAGGCAATTTTTTCAAGGCAATTTCTGCTTTGCAACCCATTCAATGTTTCTGTCTTTTAGTTCAACTCACAGCTAAACTTGGATGTAAATAAAAGCAGCTTTCCAGTTGGTTCTAGCCTGCCTATACAGCTGGGACAGTAGTTAAGAGCTAGAGGAAAAACCAAAAGGCAAAGGTGCAGACACTACACTGGTATAAACAAACACACAGCTTTGAAGTTAGCGGACCTTTGACAGTTTACACCAGCTGTGATTTAACAAATCTGGTGGACAGTGAAGTCTTTCACAGTTAACTTCATTCTTATAGGTGTTGTATGTTTTATGGACTGGTTTTCACAATCTACAAAATTGTTTTATGCTATAAACTTAACAGGGAAGCAAAACCAGATCATGTTACATGAAAAAGGGTGAATTAACATGTTCTAGGAAACCCACCTACTGGCTTTTTGACTTGTGATTGTAACTGTGCATGTATTGCATTAATTTAGTGTTCTTCTGATAGTAGTTTTTTTTAAGGTAGAGTTTAGGTAGGGAGTCTCAGGGTGCCAGGGACCATGGATCAGGATGCTGGGGGCCATGGAGGGGTGTCCCATGGGATGGAGGGCCAGCAGGGAAGGACCTCACCAACCAGAGCCCATCCCACCATCCCTAGTGAAAGAGCAGGGCAGGCGGAGGGGGCAGCCCCCCAGCCCAGGGCATCAGGCAGCTCCATGGGACTGGGGCAGGATGTCAGCCTGTGGGTAGGGGCCAGGATCAGGCCCAGTGAGGGGAAGCAGGGTCAGACACAGCCTCAGGGTGGCAGGGGCATGGGGCTGGGCTGAGGCCAGGCTAGGATGTCAGCCCACCAGTTGGGCCCTGCTCAGTGGGCCCATGGCTGTGGCAGAGCTGGAGCCAGGCATCCTGGAACATCACGGGGGCAGGGACTGACGGCCCCAGTGAAAAGCACATGCACAGAGCTCTGCTAATTGCCACAGTAATGAATTAATGCTACCATGATAAGAAAAGAGTCATGGTGGAGGTCTCAGGTGCCAGTGGGTGAGAAATTTTGTTCAGCAGCATCTTCTGTCCAAACCATCAGGGGTTCATTCTTCCTCATACAGGGCATTGTACGGAGGAACGTGGACTGTTTCCTGTGGCACAGAGATCCATAGGTGCCAGCTGCGTAACAGGTCGTTCTATCCAGAGTAAAACATGGTCCCAGTCAGTGTAGCAGTGACTGGGTCATTTCATATACACAAAGACGCTATCTGTGTTGTAATTTCAAACATCGTGCATTAATCTTTATTCTCCCACTATTTTAAAGACACTTGTGATGCTGATATAAAGGGAAAAAAAAAATGAAAATTATTTTGACAGGAAAGGGACTTTTTTTACAGGATTCCCCCTCCCATTCCAATTTGTTTCGTGCAGCAGCTGCTGTTGCCAGGCTCTTTGTTGCTATGGTGGTGTTTTGTGTGCCAGAGTATTATATTCACTCTTGAGGAGTCACCTGATTGATTGAGCGGCTGTGCCACATAAGTTATCAGTCTCACTCATAAAGATAAAGGATATATCTGACTGCTGACGTTATTTACATATGACATCTAGTATATGGATCAAATTAAATATAAACATATCCCAACGGCCACTGGGTGTGAGTTTATGGAATTAATTTAACAGGTGGATTCTTTTAGTAAATGAGTGACTAAAAAAAATTATGATACCTCTTGGGACTACAGTAGGTTTCATTTCTTAATACAACAGTCACATACACGGCAGTTGCACTACACCTTGTGGCATTTGTCTCCCATTGGTAAGATTTCTACTGTCTGCGTTATTTGAAATGTGCTTTTCTCAGAATGACTGTGTTTTTGTCAGAGAGAGAGGGTCAAATTTTAGATATTTCTTTTCTGGGGAGTTGTTCTGTAGAACTTAATGATCCTGCTCCTATGGATAATTAAAGTATAATTTAAATTTAAAATGCAGTTAGGATGATATACTTCTGGTGAAGCTGAGTTTATCTTTAATCCCAAATCCTGCAAACGCTGCCACTTATATTTAACTCTTAGTATGTCAGGTGCACTATTGCACTGAAGCATTTTCATGGCTGAGGCCACTGATTCTTTTCAAAATGCAGACTTACACCAATAAACTCACGATAGCAAGTGACATTGAGCTATTTCATATATATTTCTCTGAAACCAAATTTAAAAGAGTAAATTTTAAATTAAATTTTTTTTAATGCATTTCTCTCATCACCTCATGATACAGTCTTTCAGTACAGCTTTTGACATCTCTTCATTTGACCTGACTTTGATCAATGCCATCTGTTATTTAAATCAGTTATTGCTCCTTTCTCCTATTTGTCTACATACATTGCCACATATGAATCTAAAGGATACTGTGGATTCAGTTTATTTCCCTGGAAATGAAATACTGGTACCTAAGCATGTTATATAAAAAATAATGCTTTACAGGTATATTGCATTCAAATAACTTGTCTTATTTACACAAGGCAACCATTTTACTGTCCAGGCTGAGATTTTGGAACCTACAAAAAAGAAAACATCCAGAAATCAGTTCCTGCAGCAATATAAGGCCAGCATGTATCACATCTGATATGTACAGTTTTGAACAGCTACCTGAATGAGCCCACTGCCGAGTTGATTTCTAACAGTACACCTTTCCTTTAATTTCTTGCAACTAAAAGGGCCTGAGTCAAGAAGAAAGCAATAATAATGCATAATACTTCAGATATTTAGGGAGGCTTACTGCACATTTGGAGAAGGGTGTCTGGGTCTTCTTTTCCCAGACTTGGTCCAGTCATCTAACAATAAGATACTTGCAGTCTCTCGGGGTGTAGCGATCCTGCTGAGCGTAGCCAGTTTCCAGGTCACTGATCCCATGCTTTGTGGAAAAGAAAGCTTGAATTTAGATGTACATTGAATTTAAGTGTTTGCAATATGTACTACGTACCAAGAAATGTATTCTTAGCTGGAGCAGATGCGAATTAAGCAATAGCAATAACACATGAGCTAGCTATCTGGGTTGGAACTACAATTCCCACTGATTTCACTGAGCCCAGGATTTCAGCAAAGGCTGAATCATAAGCACTTTCCAGAATTGTTGTTTAAAAGGCACAGTCATAGTGCAATTTCCTTTTGTGCTGCTTCTTCCTTTTGATCCATTAGAGATGTGCCATATAAAAGGCATGTTTCTCTTCAGCCAAATACCATCAGCTGAAAATACTTAAGTCTGAAAAGCCATGAAATTGCTCCAAACAATACTTCATATCTGAATTACCAGATACCAGTATCAGAGCCTATATTGATCTATAGGATCACCTCTTCCATGTTCAGACTAACAGATTGCCAGGAGTCTAAGGTATCATCGGGAATCACGAGGTATCTTCATGAATTGTGGTTGTTTTTCCCTGACAGAGACTGTACAGCAGGCTAGGCCAAAGGCAAACGTATTATGGACTTGTTGAGGAAACTGCCCCAGAGGTGCCACCGTCCATAGCAGTTTTACATCTTCCAAACAGTTGACTTTGGTAGACTGCTGTGAATAGAAGTGCTTAAGGGATCACGGATAAGTACTGTAGCATCAGTGCTCTTTGCTCTTATTTTCTGGGTGATTATAATATTTTATTTTTATTCTTTTGTATACTATACACTGGGATGAAAAGGCAGTTGTGAAAATGGTACTGCAAATCTCTCTCCCTTACCCCATCGTAGAGCAGTCCTGCTCTTACGTCAGCGCAGTCAAACCCAGAATTTGTTATCGTTTCTTTAAGTCATGGCAAATGAACGGAAATTAAAGCACAGCAGAGTGAGAGCAGACCTTCATCCTGATTGATATGACACCCACATTTGCATGGAAGGTTGCTAAGAATAAAAAATAGATCAAATGGATTAATTGGCCTTGGAACGTGTACACCACCTGCACGGACTATCGTAAAGGAGCAGATTCAGCTCCCACTAAAGGCAATGAAAAGTTTCTCATTGAGGAAGAAAAAGTTGGAAGAGGCCCAAAGGAAGAGCTTTAACAACTCCGTAGCTAGCAGTGAGAGCAAATCAGGAGCCCAACGTGCCAAGTTTTGTAGCTTTTTAATCAAAAGAAGAACATTTCCCCACTCAGACTGTATATATATATTTACCTAGTAATTTTTTGAAATACCATTCCTCTGAAATGAAAGCAATTTTTCTTTGAAGATGTTCTTTCTTACATCATTTGCTTTGCCTATAGTAGAAGTGTGACCTGCTGCCCCTAAAGCATAAGGGTCAAGTGGAAACCTCTACAGAGAAATCAGAGATTTCACGTGCTCTGTCATCCGATGCTTTATCTCTGCACAGGGACTCTAAGAGAGAGAAGGTCATTTGTGGAGCTTGACTTTATTCTCCAAAAACTTTTCCTTAAACACATGGGATTGAGGATTTTGCCATGTTTGTGTCCTTTGAGTTTAGTATACCTAAAACTGAATTAAGGTCATGTGCCTTTGTTCTGAGGAAGCCCCTTCGTCGTGCGAGGGAAAAAAGCTTTGGTAAAGCAATTTCTGTGTATTTAAAGCACGAAGCCTTGAGGGGAATTGCATGTGCCACCCTCTTTAAATTAAGTATCTTTCCTCTTTTGGCATCCCGGTCATCACTTTGCAGGCTTTTGCCCTAACTGCTTCCTAAAATTGCCCTCGGCGTCCCCTGTGCTCACCCCTTCTGAAGCCTGACGGTGGCGAGAGGTTACCGCTCCTTGGCCATATCTCTCAGTAGGACGAGCGACATAGACACCTTCGCTCCCTTCTCAGGCGTAACCGTGCGTTAGCAGAGACCCACGGGTGTCCTTCTGGCCCGGGACTAGGCCTGAGCCCGGGGCGGGGGAGGCCTCTGGCCGCGGTCCCCCGGGAGGACGCGAGGCCCGGCCCCGCGGCAGATGCCGCGCCAGCCGCGGCCGGCAGGTGGCGCCGCAGCGCTACCGGCGCGGCTCGCTGACCTCGGCGCGGGGGAACCTCGGGGGCCGAGCCTGGCGGCGGCGGGAGGAGGGGCGGGCGGGAGAGGGAGCGGAACGGGGCAGCGCCGCTCGCTCCGTGCCCGTGCGTGCGTGTGTGTGTGTGAGAGAGAGAGCGGGCGTGTGCGTGCGTGGCGAGCCGGCTGTATATAGAGGATGTGCCGCTGCATGGCTCGCCCCGGCCGCCGCCGCGCCAGGTCCCTCCTCGGGCGCCAGTGAAGCCTCTCGCTTCGCCGCCGCCTGGGCAGCCGCTTCCCTGCCCGCTCCGGGAGCGCCGAGCGCGGCTGCCGGCCTCTCTCCTGGGGCCGCTTCCGGCGCCCCGGCGTCCCTCCTGAGGCGGCCGCCTCCCGCGGCTTCTCCGCTCCGGGGGAGAGCGCGTCAATGCGGTACAAATGGCCGGGGCACAGCCAGGGGTGCACGCTCTCCAGCTCAAGCCCGTCTGCGTCTCCGACACCCTGAAGAAAGGCATCAAATTCGTCAAGTGGGACGATGTGAGTAGCTTCCTGCCCCCCCCGCGCCTCCCCGGCTCCCCTCGCCGTGCCCCACACGGGGCAGGGCGGCAGGGGCACGGCGGGGTTATGCAACGCGCAGGGCGCATCGATCGGGCAGGAGGGCTCCGGCACGCACGGTGCGGCCGCCCGGGGCCGCGGCCGGCCCGGCCCTACCCTGCGCGGCAGCGGGGAGCCGGCCCGCGGGCGCTGTGCGCGCCTCGCCCGGTGCGGAGGGCAGGTGCGAGGCGGCGGGGCCGTCCCGCGGCCGGAGTTGAGGCGGTGGAAGAGTTGGCGGCTGGTCGGCGATAGGTATCCCCGCCCGGGCTGGGCGGTCGCCGTGTGGGGTCCGGGCCGAGCCGAAAGGCGTTGTTAACCCGCCGGCCGTCTGCCGGGCAAACTTTCTCCAAAGGTTCTCCTGGCTCACTTCGCTCGGCCGGTGCGAGCTGTGTTGAGCTGGCTCTCCTTTCACGAGCGTCTTCCTCTCCTGCCTCCCTTGTTTTATTGTGCACGTTGCCACCTCTATCACCGTAACTTAGTTGTTTCAACCTGTTCCCTGTCTCTCTTGTTTTATCTCCTGTTTCCTCCTCCCAGCCTCTCTCCTTCCTTCTGGTTCCTGCCCTTCTCGTTGTCTCTGTCTTTCTGGTGGGGTTGTCAAGCCCTGGATGCATCTTCCCAGGGCTTGCTGTTTGAGTACCCCTGCTCATCTTCCTTCCCTTGCAGAAGGCACTCTTCTTTCTTGGCTCATTAGGGCACGAGACTCACCTCAAAATCGTATCTGCCTTCCCCTTACCACTTGCTGCTTCCCAACCCTTTACACTTGTATTGCCTCACATAGGAGTGTGGTTTTCGCTTCACCTTTGGTAGCACAGCTGTTTGGCAGCTGGGATTTCTTTCTTCACTTGCAGGCTGTGTCCGGGACTGTTTCAGAGAAAGGTAGCCTTTTTCTGTTTAGCTTTCCTTTTCTCAGAGCACGAAAGTAAGCCTTGCTGTGCTGCAGAGAAGGAAAACAGAAGGGACGAGTCCTCTGCTAGCCTTGCTCCTACAATACATCATCAGGTGTTTGTGTCTCAGCTGTGTAAGGAGGAGCAGGTGCACCAAAATGTCCATCTGCGAGTGGTGTCTGGAGACAGAGGGTCATAGTGAGACTCGAGCTGTGGTAGAGGAGTGCTTGGGATAGAAGGCAGGTGGTTTGAATGTTAGGAGAATTGTTAAGGATAACTTGTTTTGAGAGCCTTCATGCAGCTCCCTTATTTTTGCTGCGAATTTGGCTGTGCTAAAGACATCCACAGCAACAACTGGAGGGACAACAGAGAGAGAAGGAGCAGTTCATGTGTCTAACAACTGTTCTCGTCTTGTTACGTATCGCTGTTTTGCCATTGCTTTCAGCCCGTCCAGCAGCCAAATGTGTGAGCGTGACCTCTATAAAACTGTGATAAACACTCTCAAGGAGGGAAAGAACGCCAAAAAACTGAACAATTTGTAGTGTGAAATTTTATTTACAATAATAAGCTAATGCGTTTTTAATAAGCTCAGCAACCTGACTCTGTCCACAGTAGTAAACATTGGCTTGACACAGGTTATTCATGTTCAGGAACTAAGCTTGAATGACTTGCCTGAGAAAATGTTTTCCTTTGGTTGATATTTTCCTTACTATAGGAAAAGGCAGCATAACCTCAGCCTTGTCATTGCAGTTATTGTTTTATTTTTGGTAAGCTGCCAAGAAATTTCCACAGGTATATGCAGAGGTCAAGTTAACGGTGATTTATGTCTCCAGACTGGAAGTCTAAGCAAGTAGGCAACAGTTTAAATTATTAGTTTAAGTGCTGTTTCCCAAGTAGTGTATTGTATACAGAGAATTTGAAGGAGAAGAGGTGTTCTCCATGCACACTGGATGTTCAGCAGCTAACCTGTTGGCTCTAGACTAACTGGAAAAAATATTTTCAATTGTAAAACTAAAGGCTGCAGTAATAAAGTACGACTAAATTCTGGCAAAAGATGTGCATTTCAGGTTACAGATGTTGCTCAGTTACACACAGGTATTACCTGGAATGTGTGACTGAGGTGAGAAAGAGTCCTGTTGTGTTTAGTGAGTGCTTTCATCAGCAACCTTGTGAAAGCTGATGCTGTGATGAAGAATACTAGCATTAACTCATTGTTGACTGTGCACTGTGTATATCTGTATGCATTTCCCACCGTCCAGCCCCCTGTCTTGCCCGTAGTGTTTCTTCTCAGCAGTGGAAGCCCCACAAAATCCAAGATTTCAAGGGAAATTAATCTCCTTTGGAACTCTGACTGTGAGAAGGTCTTCAGATGAATGCATGTTTGGTGACTTTGAAAAGGATTTGCCATTGAGTAGCCAATAACCACTTCAGTGTCTTTCTTTTCCATCAAATTAATCTGCTTGAAGGGTTTTTAAAAAGTGGTGATTATTAATCTGAACCTCTGTGGTCTCTCATGTAAATAGGCATGTACAAACTCTGCAGTGAAACAATAGGCTGTAATGAGAAATAGTAAACTACAAAATGTACCAGTAAAATAGAATTGACCATAATGACTACTTTGGCTCTGCTGCGCTAACAGGGCTGCTCAGACAAGCGAGGCTCACATACTGATGTTTATTATGCACCATTTTCTATTTACTGTTTCTGAGTGAGAACGGGAGTTCAGTTCTTCTGCATCG
Source organism: Nyctibius grandis (assembly GCF_013368605.1). NCBI lineage: Eukaryota > Metazoa > Chordata > Aves > Nyctibiiformes > Nyctibiidae > Nyctibius > Nyctibius grandis. The sequence continues at coordinate 5,147,530 of NC_090658.1, forward strand.
CCTGTGCACTAGGGCAGCGTTCATTCCCGTCCAAGGCATACCCTTGTCGTACACTTCCCTGCTGTTTTGTTTTGCAGTTTAAAGATGGCTCTATTGACTTTGCTTCGCGTTTCATACAGCAAGTGTGTTTTCAGTGAATTCCTATGACTTGTACGAAGTTTCAGCCCAAAGCAAAATTTTTCCAGCTGAGTTATAAACCACTGAAAAGTAGTGTGTTTTTTTAAATGGGAATGCTGGAAGGATTTAAACCAGAGCATGAGAGGCGTGTAAGGAATTTCATGGTGTATAGAGTAATAGTTGTTAAAGAATGTATTTGTCAGCTTTTAGAAGGATGCTGCAGCTTGGTGTGCAGAGCAATCTGACAAAAGCCGTAGTGATACGGACTCAAACCGATCCATCTGTGGACTTCCCATCCTGAGCTTCTAGTAGCTCCGTACCTAATTGGTAACTCAGAGGCTGCTAATAAGCAGATGTGTTACTGATGTTGTTACATGGGCCTCCTCTCTGAGGAGCAACAGTGAAGTCTGCTACATGTTCCACATGAACCTCATCCAGCACCTGCCCCCCCCCAGCGTGATGATGATCCAGTTTGAAAGAGAAATGCCTGAGCTTTGCTAAGATCTTGGCAGAGGAAAGGAAGAGGTTGTGTCAGCCATTCAAGATCATACACAGGCAGGTGAAAGGCAAACAGCTCAGGAGGCTTGAAACTCCATTTCCTTTGTGGACCATCTTCAGTTTGTAAATTGTAAAAGCATTAGGATCAATTAAAAAGTTCCGGCTTTGCAAGACAAGTCGCGCTTTTGTGCGTTGGGATTGTATGTAATGTCACTTACACCATCCACTGCCTAATAGAGTCTATTCACAAATTCCATTTTGGATCCGGATATAAAGCACTAAAGTCAAGCAGATGATGGTTGTCGGTTTACTTTGCCTTTCCTTACACTGTTTCTGTTTTATTCTATAACAGTATTACAAATGGGCAAACAAATTTTAGAATTAACTCTTGTGAATCCAGTCTACATATCAAGAACAAGGCACTGAACAGAAATAGCTGATGTTTGAATAGGTGAAAGATAGAAGTGACTGGTCCCTTAGATGTTTTTTTTGGTGGATGTATGCGTGTGTGTGTCTGGTTTAAGATGCCAGTTAGCTGAGCACTCGCTCCTTCAAGTCCTGTTTCTTCAAGCTGCCTTCAGTTGGGCCTTTATAACCACTTCTCCCTTACTACTGGGAAGAGGCTCTGAGTCTCTTAAGCACTGGTGTGGTCTTTGAACAGATGCACACTCTTATTCCTAGAGAGAAGCGATACATGTAAGAGGGAAAGCTTAAAGAACAACTGACTTGTTCCACTCTGCTGTAGTGAAACCCAGGTAGTAATAGCTCTTCCTGATAAGAATTTTAAAACAGTTTAATAAATAAAAAGGATGCAATTAAGTCCATGGGTGAAGCTTTTTTTGTAGGGGGTTAAACTTAATGCAGTAGAATGTGTTGCTAGCTGAGAAGGTTAATGAAACCTGAGTATAAAGGGCAACTTCTCTCAGGACTGATCTGAGGTCTGAAGGGGCTGAAACCTGCCTTGCCTCCCTTTTTTACTTTGTTTTTCTCTGGGCTGTAGTGGGAACAAGATAGACATAACTGAGTTAACAAATAGCTCAACAGCTAGAGCACAGCTGAACTGATGTTTTCTAAGAGCAGTAATTGGCACACAGAAGCAAGTTAATATGATGGTGTATATTCAAAAATAGATTTGTTTTCAGTTCTTGCTTGAAGGCTTTCTTATCTTCCCTAGTGATAATATGTACTTTGCATAAAGAATTTGAGTGGTCTCTAGGTGGCTTACACTGTTTACTTTTACGTGCAAGTTAACTGTATCCGTAAGGTAATGTAACTCTACCTAAATTGAGGGACATGATTCCAATTTTATAGCCATATATTTTTTTCTAAATATTTAGTTACTGAAACAAACCTCCTGATAGGTAGCGTTGTTTAGTGGCTGCAGCACTTCACCAGGTATTTCAGTGAGCAGCAAAAATGAACCCAGATCTTTTAAGTTCTATTTTAATGCCTTTCTCTTAGAGCACTTCTTCTTAAAAAACATTTATGAGCTCAGATGGTGAGTGATGTGTAAAGTTTTTGGGCTTCTTCATTTGTTCAGAATCTTTTAAAGAAGATATCAAGAGTGTGAGATACATCCCTTTAACCTGACAAGTAAATATAACATCAGAGTATCATTATTATGGATAAGCTGAGATCAAACAAAGAAAAAACCTGGAAATTTTCAGAAGTGATTTTAAGATGTTGATGCTCAAGTAACTTGTTCTTTTTCCTGCCTTTTTTTTTTGTTGTTTTTAAACTCTGCGCAAGTCTGTCACTACAGTACATTACTGAGGCCATGAAAAATGAACAGCCATTGTTCTGTGTGTAGAAAACTAAAACAATAAACTGAAAAGAGTTTATTTTTTCTGAATGTTTTCAGTCTGGAGGGAAGAAGTTAGTCCAACGTGCCAGAGTATTTGTTTTTTTTTCTTCTTTGTTGCTAATCTTTATGTAGTAAACAAATATCAGCTCTGTGCTATATCAAAATATTTTATCTAAATGAGTAAAGTTGTGGTTTTAGTCTTTTGTAACATAAGAGAGTAATCAGACTGAGTTTAAAATTTCTCAACAGTTAACTTTTAGTAAAGGGGAAAGCCTGAACTTGGTTAACTCCATTGGAAAGCTCTTGCTAACTTCAGCTTGGGGGGGGTTGGGAATTTGGATCCTGTGCAGAATGGTTTTATGCCTGCCTGGGGAGATCTGGTGAAGACTTTACATGTTTAAGTCACAGATAACATCTGTGTTATTGTAGCGTCTGAGCCCTCTGGAGTGTTGATAGATACTATAAGGAAACTGAAAACCAGAAAACAATTCTTAAGTAAATGAGGAATTCTTTGTGAAAGGGAAGCAAACAGTGAATTTCAGTTGTACACTGTGTGCGTTCTTCACTTGAAAGTTTGAGTGCTCAAGACCTGTTTTTTTAACAAAGGCTGTATTGAAATAGAGAGTTAACTAATCATTATGGAGTCTTTTATCTATTATAAAGTAAATGCTTCATAAGCACTTTTTAATTTATTTTCACAAGAGCCATTAGATGACAAAATGCATTCCCAATTGTACTGTTGTAGGTCCAAAAAAAGAGACCAACATAAAAAACCTACTAATTTTAAATCTGTGATTAGATACCTTGGACCTAATTTTCAGACTGCATAGCACCATACAGTCAGATGTTCAGAATGCCTCCCCAGTGACTTCAGATGGATTTGGGCTCAGCATCTCTGAAAACTAGAAAATGAAATGTGGAAATAACAATGCCAGTATTCCCTCAAAATCAGAATGCAGCATTTACGCCCATGAACAGACTGGTTTAAATTATTTGCTCAGCATCACATAAGAACTCTCTGGCAGAGACAAAATCTTCCTGGCTGTCATATGGCTACTTCTGCTATAAAGTTCTCCCTTTATTCCTTCTTTGACTGCATACTTTGCGACACGTACAACAAATAAGGACTCATGCAGACAAGACTACATGCGGTAAGGCTCTAATTAGCCCAAGAGTATGGACATCCTGAGAAAGAGACAGAGTAGTCTGCTTCTGAGAAACACATCCCACTCAAGGTAGCTCTTTGAAACTTGCAGGAAGTTAGTCTTTAATTAGCAGAATGTTGACTTCTGTCCTGTGGTGCTGTCACCAAAGTTTTTCCAGGGTTTAACCACTCTAATAGTGAAGAATATTTTCCTTCATGTTCCTATTGAACAAGTGGGATTTCATTTTACAGGTCCTGTAAACTCAGTTCCAGTTTTCATTTTTTTTATTTGTTCTGCTTCCAACCTCCAGCACCCTTTACACCTTTTCCAACATTTCCCTCTTTCAATCTGTTCCTTTACATGGCAGATTTGGTTCTTCTGTGCTCAGCAGAAGAGGACATTTCTACCCTTCTGGATTATTTCAGGGGTTCATTGTAAAACCGGGGGATGGATACTCTCTCACTCGTAGTTCGGCTGTTAGCCTGAAGAAATTCGTAGTGCTAATTGGGTAATCCTGCTTAGTTCCAGTCTGAGTACACCCAGTGTATCATGGAATTTAACGGCTGATATATCTGCTGCCCATATGTAAACTGGTTTTGATATACCTTCTCCTTTGCTCCTTCTCCACTCCCCCAAGCCTGTAATCCCCCTGGCTTGTGGGGTGGCAAGAAAACTCTTTGCAGGGACTCTCCGCACACCTTTCCCACAGCCTTACACCCTTGCTCAACCGGAGTTCAAGCCCTTTCGCCAAAGTGAAAGAAAGTTGCAGAATATTTTGCCTCTGCCAGAAACAATCTGTATATCTTAGCTTTGTGTTTGGAAGCGGTTTGGCAGAAATCTTCCAGGAGAAGGTTCAAGCAAATGAAATAATGATGTGTGTAAAAGTTTTCAGGTTATATTTGGGCATATTCGGTGTCTCTAAAAATCCAAGGCAAAACCAGGAAACAACGGTCTGGCTTAATAAGGCAGTGCCATGAGCCCCATGTGTTGTAAGAGCTAAAGATAAAGGCTGGTCTGCTTTTCTTTTTAGAATCTGTTGATGTGAATTTTGACTGCAGCTGTTTCTAAGAAACATCATCATTATCTATATGATTTATTAAAACACATATTCATGTGACTCATGGTCTTGCTAGTTGACAACGTACATGTAGATTTCATTCCCCTGTAGGTACTTTTAAGATCCATTAGGAACGTTTCATCTATGACAGGATTGACCTGATACTTGCTTCGAAGGCACACTAGTCACTGTTTGGCTTTGTATGGTAGTCGTTATTGGTCAGTAATATTAAAATGGAGGTGTCACTTTTTGCTCTCTGGTGTTAGATGTAGTCTAGGGGACCCACACCTAAAATCAGACCTTGAAATGGTTACCTGGCAGGCACTTAAATATGGATTTGTCCATTGATCTTCTGTGCCTGTGTTCTGCTGTTCCTGGTTAGTAAGGATCCCAAAGTTCTCTGTGCACTTTGTGGGCATAAATTTGAAACCTTTTTGTTTAAAAGTAGAAAATGAAGAATATTGCTAATGCAAGGTCTGAGGTTGTACAGCCAGTTAGGAGGCAACTTAATGGAATAAGTGTAGAACAACCACATTACTCATTTGAGGCTGTGAAAGTGGAGGAAAGTAGAGAATTGGCCCTAAGTCAACAAGTAAAAAGGTGGGGTCTTTTAAAGGTGAAATTAAAAGCCCTTTTAAAAAATTATTCACTTAAGTTTAGGCTGGTGTGATACGCAGCCCACTGGGACTGCCAGGTTAGGGCCACTACAAGTCTTTCTATTCAAGGAATTTACAATAGCAATCTGTCAGAACTCAAGCCACTGCTTGGCACAAGCACCCATGGGTGGCATTTAAAAAGCCTGATAACCCACAACCATTTGCATCATTGACAGGGACACTCTGCCTTTCTCTTCTTCCTCTCCCCTTTCTGGTCACATCTGATTTTTGCCTTGGTCACCTCCTCCTGCTGCTTTTGTTATATACTTGAAAGTGTCCCAAGAATCTGGGGCTCCTACCCAAAGGGCTGCTTGCTTTGTTGCCATCCAGATGATCGTAAGAGCTATGCCCCTACTAGACACCTAAATATGTGTTGATTTCCAAACCCGACAGCTTGAGAGATGCACAACACTGACCTTTTTTCTCCCTCCTCTGTTTTATTCTCATGTTCTGGATCTGAGTGGGTTAAGGAAGAAACTGATGACTGCTCCAAGTTGTGTTTGTTTTTTTTTTTTCCCCTTTATCTGTTGTGTCCTCTCTGTTACCCTCTTCTTCAGAGTTGTGTATGGTTGGTAAATCTGTTCAGGGGAGTTATGAGATAGGTCAGCTCTCAGGGTGAGGAAATTGAATGAAGGGGTTTCAGGACACTCTCATGAATGACTGCAGGTGTGTCTGCTGGGTAGTAAACCACAGCTTTTCCCATATGGTACAATAGTTTTTGTAAATAAATGTACCAGACCATTGTAATTTGAAACAAATTTCTGTTTCAGTGCCTTGAACCACTCCTCTTCTTGAATATATAGTGTATAAAGTGTTTTACGTATATCTTTTTGATTATTGACTGCATTTACAAGCCCTGATTGCAGAGCAGTGTAAAAGCAACAGACCTGTTCCACATGCCAAAGGACTCCACATTAATGTGGAGTGAGAGGCAGGACTTAGGAGTTGACTAGAGAAGTTTATTTTCATTCCTCTACACCCAGACCTAAGGAGTGTGGCTTTTGGTGGCAGGAACTTGTAAGAGTTATAGTTAGCTTGTAGAATATATAAAATATTGTGCACATGACTTTTACGGCTGCTGTTAACTGTGTGGGAGAGTTCCTAAGATACATGTTACACAGTTACATGTACAGTTAGTCTCAGATCCTGTGTTTGTATACAGCGTAACAGCGTGGGGTTCTCATGTTCATCGGCATGTTAATTGTGCTGTGCTTAACATCAGAGTAGTGTAGTTAATTCAGAAAACAGGCATAATGCACAACTGCTTTTTTTTATTTAAAAACCCAAACAACTTCCTGAAGCACAGAGAATCTTATTAAGACTCATCATTATCCCTGTCATGATGAGGTTTCTTTTATGTCACCTAATAGATATTGAAGGCTCTTTCCCCTCATCTTTCCCTTTTTTGAGTCTGGTTATAGTCAACGTTTTACAACCCACATCTACAAAAGTATTACTTTGACAGCTGTATGTCACCAGCACAGACAAATCCAAACAGCTTTTGGGTTGAAGCAACTGATTTGAAATGATTAACCAGCAAAATTGATTAATCCTAGACATAATCGTTTCATGCCTGTCTTGTTTCCCATCACTTCTTTCTCTTCCCCCCCGAAGTTGTGTGTGTCTCATCCCAAGGCAGAAGGACACTTAGTCTTTTTCTTTCCTCATTTTACATATTTATACACAGGCTGCATAGGATATAATGAAAATAAACTAAAAAAGGAGAGTTGTATCCTCAGAGCAGGTTTTGGTTTGTTTTTGTTTTTGTTTTTTTTTCTCTTTTTGAATGGCAGAGGTTTAAGAACAGTTTTGTAGGAGCTTGTGGATATAGACAGCCAGTCAACATCTCTTCAGAGCCTGGCATATTTTAAAAATAAATTTGCCTGTTGCACTCAAACAGTAACCGACTCTCAGGTGTACAAGATGCTAGAAACTGGAGAAACAGGGAAAAAATAAATAGTACAAATTCTGTGTGTCCATTCTCTTAGGAGAAGCGTGTACAATGCTGTTTTCTTGTAATGAGGAAAAGAAGTGTCGGTGGCACTTTGTGAATGAGCTCTGACCCCAGCTGGGACGTTCCCATAGCACCGCCTGGCACTGCTACAGCCGCACTTGTTCCCAGCCTCCGAAGGCTCACGTGGCACCCATTTGAGTGTCAGTGTACCTGTGGCACAGTTAATCCACAGCCCGGATCTTCCACTTATAAAGAGAATCTTTATGCCCAGTTAAGGGTTTGTTCTTTTATTTCTTCTTAGTGTAGAACTAGTTTTTCTATTTATATTTCCCTTGTGCTGAGATAAAAACAAGCTTCACAATTGACTCCATTTTATTCTTCTACTTGTTCCCCCGCAGGCTTCTGACTGGTGCTGGCCCTGTCACTTGGCTTCTTTGAGTCTCGTTTTTTCCAGCTGTAAACTGGGAATAATTCAACTTCCCTGTTTCACAAATGCCCGTTGCTGGGAGTTCAGTCAGAAAGGACTATACTGGTGGCATAAAGTAGACAAGTGTTATCTTCTTGCCTCATAAATGGCACTTGCAGAAGTTAGTTTTTATTTATGATAATGTCACTTCCATCAACTTTATTTGCACATAGAAAAAACACAGTTAAATATATTTGATTTAAATTTGAATGTATTAGAGCCCATTTTTTTCCTTAAAGGAATGTAGACTTACCTCACATCTTGCTGCATTGGAAATAGGTGAATGCTGAAACTGTAATATACCTGTAACACTTCAACAGAAATATACATTGTTTTTGAGGAGGAATTGTGTGTTTAGCCTGGTTTCCTGTGGAGATAGGGCTTAAGCAATTTTTCTGTCTGCCTGTCTTCTTCCTCCCTTCTGTGCTTCCTCCATAACTGTTAAATCGAGTTTGGTAAACAGGCAGAGATCTCAAGACAACAGCGGTTTTGCAGATGTCATGAACAATAGTAGAGGAAAGAGAGAAAGAATCCTGTTAGGACCAGGCTGCACTAAATTGTTGTTAGGCACCAGGGACTCCTGATGGGTAAGAGATGTAATGATCGCCCACCTGCAGGAAAGGCTTCAGTTAGAGCTTCTATCTCCCAAGTCAAGTACCTACTGTCAGTCAGAATACATGAATATGTAGGAAACCAGATTGGCTTACTTACAGCACTTACAAATGTGCTTGGTTTTAAATCACGTGAGCTATGGGTGTTACCAGTGTAGACAGGTGGGGTGGAATGTATATACTCCATTACTAAAATCTTCATAGTTGGATTGCAGAAAAAATAGAATAATACTAATGGAAAGTAATTAACAAAAGTCTTATTGTAGTGGATATTATTCCAGGTTTTCTAGGCAAATTCAGTCTTTGTATGTTAAAGTCAAGCTTCTAGGCATTTAGCTCTTGTCTATATCTGAAGGTTAATTTGGATCAAGGTGAGCAGTGGACTTCTGATAACTATAGTACTTTACTATGTGGGCTCTAGTTTGACAGTGTGTTATGTCTGTTTAACTTCATCTACTTCCAGCTTTTCTGGAGTAACTCCATGTGTTGACAAGTCTGCAGTTATTTAGTGCTGTCTTCTCAGTAATGGAAATACGTTATGTCAGAAAAATGGAGATGAGGCAGGTGATACTAAATTCTTTTAGTGGCATCTTGCTAGTGATACCTTCAGGGTAATTTCTAGATGTTGCAATTCATTAATATGGGTGGCAAAGCAGCTAGTGCATAATTATGTGTTCTATGTGCTGACATGGATTTTTTGTTTCTCCTTTTTTTCTTCCAGGACTCCACTGTTGTGACTCCAATTATTCTCAGAACAGATCCACAGGGATTTTTCTTTTACTGGACAGATCAAAATAAGGTAAGAAAAAAGGTTCCTGCTCCAGAATGGTTCTTTCTGTTTACTGTGGTTTGATGGGCAGGAGTCAGGAGGCTTTACATGCCAGTCCTGGCACAGCAGACAAGCATTACATCAGCATATGTTCCTCTGCTCTTCTGGGGAGCAAATACAACAGGCCTGTGGCTCATCCCTGGTGCACAAAACTTGGAGGGATGAATAGAAGACTTGGTAATTTCCAGCCATGTTAATGATCTGATGGCCAGTGAGGTGTATAATTATCCTGGTTTACAGGCAAGGATCCATTTGGGATGCTGTTGTGGTTCATAGTTGGCTTGTGGTTTCTGTCCTTCCATCTGTACACTGACGATTTTGGCTGTGGTGCACAGCAGACCCAGAATTCCCAGAGACCAGAGCTGCGTTTGAATTCTTCATCCTGAACTGCCGCTTGTTCCCTGGCAATGCCTGGTGGGCCACGTCACTGAGTTCTTACTAATCCTCGCTGGACACTTACTTTCTTTTAAAAACATTCCTGTATGCTTAGATCACTATTATGGCTGGGGAGCTGTTGGGAAAGCTCATGGCCTGATTCATCACTGCGTTACTCCAGTTTCACATCCATGTCACCCCTTGAAATCAGCACTGTCGTGTTTCCAGCTGTTGGAGACTGTGGAACTGCACTGGGGTGAGAGTATCAGTACCCTGAGCAATTGGGTGCAGTTTGTTTTATATAGCATATCAGATACATAACAGCAAATTATTGTTGCAATTGTTATAGCAAAATACTGTATCAAAACTAGGAACTGCATGGGTTCCTCCTTGTTTTTTTTTTTTTTTTTTTACAGATGAATTTTCAAGTACTTACGAAGTAAGTGCTTGTGCCTGTTTCCTGTTGAAAACGGTGTTAGAACTTGGTAGTGCTTGAGCTTTGGCCTTGTGTTGGAGAATGTGCCAGAATGACTAAACACATACTTGTAGTTTTCTGGCTACAGAAACCTGGTTTACCAGTTGAGTAGCTGTTTTTCAGGAGTTCCTGTTGATTTTATGTTTAGGTACCGGTGCAAAAATTGCTTGAGGAGGTAGCAACCATGAAATGTGCACTCTGTACAGGCAATTTGCTATTACATTACATCATATTTATCTTCCTGTGTTTGCATTTCAGAGGAGATGGAGCAGAGTTTTGAGTCGGTGTACTTGGAAATCATATCATGGAGTTGTAATAAAAATCTTGTCTGTCTTTGCTTGTGCTTGTACAAGGTGGTGGTGGTGGTTAATAGCAGGTTCGTCTGTTGACAGTCCAGAGTTGTTAAATTACTGCCCGAAGAAGCAAAGTGAATGCCCTCGGAAGTTGAAGGCTGTAGCTGATTTACACCAACCCAGTGGCTATGCCAGAACACAGTGCAGTCTTCTGCTTTCTTCCTTCCCTTGCACAAACTAATTGTATAAGCTGAAAAATAGCAGCAAACTTCGTAATAATAAATGGAAACCCAGAGCTGATTGGAGAGTTTATTTCACTTTTAATATGTTTGGCACTAAGACCTCCTTCAGTTTCCTACTGTTGTCTGTAAAAACAATGTCTTGAAGCAGTTCTGTGAAGAATAGCTATTTATAGAATTGTTGTTCTCATATTCATGAAAAAATGTATTTATAATGCTCAGAGCATTTTTTAAAAGGTTGGGTATTTGTACAAGAGACGCTAAGTGTCAGTTTGATTTTTAAACTTGCAAATCAAGCCTCTGTAAAGGGCAACATGAGGGATTTTTTTCTCATTAATAATTCATGACAACTAGGTGAAGCTTGTTCCTAACCCCATCCTAGCAGTGTCTATTTAAAGAAAGTAAATCTATTTCTGTTGGGGTGCTGATAGTGCAAGGAGCAGGAAGGAAATGCCACTTTCTGCTTTTGCAGAGAATGGTTTGGTTCATGTTTATTGTGAAATTACAAATATATTAAAAAAGGAGATTATATAGGAAATTCTCTTCATTTCCTTCTCTTTGTGTAAAGTGATCCTGTGATGACAGTGGAACTACGTGAAGAAATAATATGAGGACAATACACCTTCTATGTGATTGCTTTCTCTTTTTTTTTCCTCTAGCTGTTATTTTTTGAGCAGTTGCTCTTGTCATATCCAGGGCCTGTTATTTTCTGAGTGTGGAAGGATAGGCCTTGCTAAACAAAGTGATGAGCGGCGAGAAGCCTGGCTGCCAGCATCCTTGGTCAGATGTGTTTTCCTGGGAGCTGACTACAAACGGGTATGGAGACAAGGCACGAGTCGCAGCCACCTTTTTAGCCGTTTGACTGTCCTGTTTGCCAGACGCTGTGCAAAGCAGGAAACTACTGCCTGGATAATGGTGTGGCTTTTAAATTAGGAAACTGGCTCCTTTGGTTGCTGTTGCCTTATCAGTAAAGTTATGCAAAGATTACGTGAATCACGGGGAGCGGGGGGAACAAAACAAAAAACCACTCGCCTTGTGTTAAATTTTTATTTAGCTTAGAGAATTGGTGGTTGTAGCTCTGCATCTTTCTCTAACTTACTGGCTGGTTGAGCTGCTTCTTCCATTGTTTTCTTGTTCCCTTGCTCTTCTGTTTCTTCTCTGTTGCAGAGAAAGGAAAACAATCCGTAGTGTCTGGTGTCTAGCAGTGTATCTGGACAGTCCTTTAGATCGTTCTTCATGCAGCCAGAGCTCAAAGTTCCTGGTAAAGATGCATGTTCAGTGCAGCCCTCCGTCAGTGCCGGTGACCCCATCTTGTAGTTCTCCATGAATCAGCAATCCTCCCAGGGTTTGCAGCTCAGTCGGCAGGTCTGGGTAATGCTGGAGTCGAATAGGTGATGGGTCAAAAAGGCTGCCAATAAAGTCATTCTTACCAAGAGTTTTTATATATGTGACCAGCGGGGACTCTTAACTTCCTGTCCCCTGTAGCTTTCTGGTAAGTAAGTTAGCAGCAAATTTCATAGTTGGCTTGCAGAAGCCATATGCTCCTTATAAATTATCCAAGGTCTGTGGTTTCAGCCCTGTGAGGATCCATGTGACGTCCATTATGCCACATGTGAAGGTCTGTAAGGATGGCCATTCTTGCAGTATGATATATCAGTGGCAGCCAGGCTTAGCTGAGCCATCTTCTCAGCATTTACTTCTAAGAGCAGGAACAGAACTTGGAAAGAAGGCAGGCTGAAGAGACAAAGAGCCCCCAGAAGCCTGCTTTGCAGCAGAGTGGACATCTGACAACTCATAGGCAAGGCAAGCAGTAAACTAGTTGCTCAAGACTCCTTCAATGCAAAATAAGTACCCATGTGCCTTGCTCGTTTCTTCATGACTGTGTGTGATTTGACCATTTAATTATGTTTGGGCTGGCTCCAATGTGTCGTGCCAGGTACCCAGAACCAGCATGACTGGACATTAACAAGAGCCATATTAAACAGTGGTTGATCAAACTTCTCTGAATGACTTTATCAGCAGAGTAAACGGTAGCCTGGGATGAAAATGCATTCAGATTCTTCTACCCATGGGCCATTTCTCTTTGATATTTATGTGCTAGGTTCACCTTTGCTGCCCATCCTCATATGGTCATACTTGCAGTGAGGGGCTATTGAGTTCATTTAAGCTCTGATCTTACAATTTGTTAATAATAACGTAGTATCCTAGTTCGACATGCTTACTGTGTATTGGCATATTTAAGTGTATTTTACTGTCATCAATAAAGAGAATCCTCCAAAATGAAGTCATACATACGTAGCATTTTGCTATTTTCTGATTTCTTGTAACAACAAGGAAATTTAAAACTTTTGGTTTCAAACAGATGGCAGGACAGCTTTCTGATTTTAATTGTATTTTTCAGTATGAAATTCTTTGTTGCTGAAGGTTCTGGAATATTTTCTTCAATTGTATGCAGAGTGCTGTCTCATTTCATATCATTACTTGAATTCTTTACATGGGTTTTAAAAAAAAAAAAAAAGAAAAATTAATTAATGTGACAAGCTAGAGTCTGTTATATCTTATTGTTTCTGTAATGTTTCTTAACTATAGCAAAACCAGACAATATTCATTGTATTGTCATATTTTTATGACTTACCTAAAACAACTGTCAATTCCTCACTACTTTTTTTTGAAAAAGGAATGCCATTTCTTTCATTTGTTTATTCTGGTCATGAGCGTTGAAGAAAGATAAATCAAAACTCGAACAGGTGAAGGGAAAGTCTGCTAGAATAAAAAGGAGTGATAATGAAAAGCATTTCTCAGGAGATGAGAAGAGGCTGGAAGCGTTTGGTGTGTTTAGCCTAGCTAGCAAGGCAAAGCTGGAGAACGTGATTTCTGTCTATGAATAAATACATCAATGGATGCATAGGCAGAGTAGGAGAAGAAATATGTATTGTCAGACAGTTTGTGCATTATTATTCTTGAATCCTTTAGCTAGAAGTTATGTTACACAATCAAAGGGATGTTAGGAGAAGACAGCCATTGACAGTGCAGTTCTGGCGCTGCCTAAGAAAAGGAGTAAAAGGAGGAAAGCAACTAATTGCTTTTATAGAGGAGCCATTTAGGTTTTTAAAAGTCTGAGGATGGTATAATATGCTCTCCTCTTCATCTCACTAGCACGTACTGATTTATTCCTCTGTTTTTAAAGCTAGTTTACCACACTGACATGGCAGCATGCCAAAAACAGAGGATGCTGACCCGGTCGCATCCACAGCCCCATGAAAAGAGATCAGCTAACAGTCTGTGTCATGAAACTAAACTTAAGTGTCCAGTCCTGAGGAGTCAACAGTGATTTCTAATGCCTTCTGCAGAAATGCTGTTGTAAGCAGTTGATGATCCCATTTGTCCAAAGGAAGTTTGTGTTGACAAACTACTGCAAGCGCTGAGGTGATACTTCCTCCATAGGAGGGGATGTGTGGCTGCCAGTTGCCATTAGAGCAGTAGCACAGCCCAACCAAATGGTTTATCAGGAAGGAGTCTGTCTCAGAGGCTAGCTTGCACAATTCATAGTTCAAGCTTTTACATGTATTTGAGAGAAGGTGGGATGATGAGACCACAGTGGTACAGACCTACAGCCGGGTATTTCCCCCAGCGCTGGCTTGCTCGGATTGACAGGCTGTGGATAACTAAAGGCAGAGAGACTTCATGTGTACAGCTTTTTAGTAAGGACAATTTTGCAATTTTCACAGGAGTTGGAGCTTTCTCATTTCATGAGACTGCATGAAATAGTTCCTTATGGTAAAAGAGGAGAGGATTTTTCTGACCTGGAAGGTCCTTTCCCCTCATGTGTCCTGAGGTGATCATGAGTTTCTTTGGGCCTGAAAACTCAACACAGACCAATGGAGCCCAAGGGCTGTGCTGCAGTAGATAAGATTCTGTAGGATTAGGCTTGGCTTCAGCACGTTTGTAAATTCTGTGGCAATCCCATTGCCCTCATCCAAATGAAAGGAGATGTGGCCTTTTCCAGCTTCTGGGGATTTTGGCAGTGTTATTCAAGAGAGTTCTTTTGTGGCTGTTTTGAATCGGGGCTTTAAAACAGTTGGGTCAATATTTGTACTGCCCTGTGGGTCAAAGATCTTTTCATTACATCTTTATATGTTTTACAGTACATTTGACAATCATAGAATAAAGGCTGAAGTTAATACATCAATATTTAAAATAGACCTAATAATTTAATGAGAATAATGTAATATTTAATACTACTAGATTTAAAAGTACCTGCACCAAGCCCCAACTGTTTGGCTTAATTTATTCAAGAGCAAGGTTACTCAGTGATGCATCTCACTGCTGAGAACATCCAAGTAGTGCATCATTAAACATGTATTCACACTTCTCTTTCTGGCATGTAAAAGGAAAAATAAAAAGCTAAATAACTAGACCCTTTGAAGAACTGAGACTATAAATATCATTAATTGAATGAGAAAAGATGGTGCATGTCTTTCCATATGAGGGATCATTTTAACATGTATAATGAAAAACTTGCTGTTCTTCCTCATTCTTTTAGCATCGCATTTCAGCAGTCAATATCTCTCATTATTAATACTGTTTGATAATGAATACTGTGTACACAGAGCTCTGTCACACGGTTTATCATACGAATAGATTTGCCTTTGCTTTATTTGCAGAACACAGGAGTCAGAACGACTTAGATCCATGTACCACACTGGCATTCTATCAGGCACCAAAAAAACTTGTATTTTTAGGTCTTTACAGAGTGGGGTTTTTTGGTTTATTAGTAGCAAATTCTGTATTAGATGACTTGTGTTCTCAGTGCTTGTAGGACTTGTGGTGCTTCTTCATGGACTTCTGTAAAAACATTATGTATAATCTACATATGCACATTCTCTGGTGTCAAACTAACATGGATGGAAATAATACCAAAGCTAGGAAAGTTTCTTATCAGAAGGACCCTTGTAATATCAGATTATAATCCTTTCCAGCTGAAGGGGCAGTTAAATTCATTCCATGAATGGTGTTGCTCAAGACTTGCTCCATGTGGCACTATTCCTTTATCCATTTACTGTGTGTGTGAACTGAGCAGGAAGCTACGGGTGGATTGCCTCTGATTTCTGAGGGCAGGACTCACTCACTATACTTCAGCTGGAAATTTAAGGAGTGAGGGCTTTCAGGCTCTTGAAGGTGGACGAGGTCCTGAGGAGGTGATGCTAGTCTTTTGGCACATTTAGATGGAGTTAGGTTGAAATCTCTTTTTCAAAACAAGTCAGTCACATGCTGGAAGAGGTGGCACAGAGTAGTTTTCAATGGAAATCTGGATGAGAACTCCTCTCGGACAAGGAGCTGTGGTGATGTGAAGTTTTGCTTCTCAGTGATGGTGGAAATCAGGAGTGAACCCAAAGAAGCTAGTGAAATAGCAGTG
Organism: Nyctibius grandis; assembly: GCF_013368605.1. NCBI lineage: Eukaryota > Metazoa > Chordata > Aves > Nyctibiiformes > Nyctibiidae > Nyctibius > Nyctibius grandis. The sequence goes on from NC_090658.1 coordinate 5,163,465, forward strand.
GTGGCACAGCAAATAATCTGGGCCTTTGCCTGCTTTTTGCAGTCTCCTTGATTCATGAATTTGAGGTGTAATGTTAGGAGCTGCCATAGTGGCATTAGAAGCTTGAGACCAGGGATGTCGTTGCTGGAATGTAAATGACCCATAAATACTGACATCCAAAGCTGTGTGTCTGTCACGTTTTTAATGGGAAATGGAGGAGAATCTCTTCAAGGATGCAACGCTTGCTAAGGTGCTGTTGTAACTGAGCAGTGCAGAAATCCCAAGTGACACCTTAAAGGTGAGTTCTTCCTCCAGTGAAGATGCAGGTGTACGATAAGCAGCACAAAAGTCAACTTGTCAAAAGTAGAGAAGCTAACTAATCTGTAACAGGAGTTCTCAGCTTGGGGGCCCTGACACTGGTTTGAAGCAGCTGAGGGTAAAGCATTCAAAGATTGAGCTGCTGGTTCTGATAGCAGCCCAAGTGATAATCCTGGAAAGTTCATCTGTGTGCATGTGCTTTCTCTTTAATCTAGAAATAACTCCTCACCTGTATCTCTACAGGCAGTACCTAGGAGTTCAGAAATAAATAGCAGTACATGAGCTAACATCCATACTGATAAGTCCGTGCTGGAAACTGTGCACCAGTGCCTTTGTCAGTGAAGAACAGTGCCTCCTTGCCGGCTTGTACTACAGAGATCGTTCGAAGGTAGAAGAGCCTGTTGTATTTTGAAGTGGGGAAAATTTCTAGCTTAACAGTTAAAGCAGTAGAGGAGTGAGCCTAACAACAGTTCATGGTCACCTGGAAGTTGTAGCTCATCTTTTTTTCACAACCACTTAAAAATCAGCATGTGAGTGGAATAAAAGACTGGGAAAGTGGTAGGAGATTGCCACAGATAGTGAAAATGGAAGGAAATATTTCATGGAGGTCAACTTCCCATCAGACTGCTGATTTCATTTTTAAAAGGAAATCTCTCTGCTTTCAAAACATGGAAATTGTTCAAGGCCCATTAGGGAAATGGTACTACATCAAACGCGGAAGATCTCTAATAAGCATTTCCCACTGCTGAATATCTCCCTTATTATTGTGTGGGAGGTAGGAGTAGAAGACGAGTTTTGAGTTTAATGCACAACATAGGTCCGGTTTCTGAAATGAGGAAGCCAAAGAACTTCAAAAAGGGAAGATGACTCTGGAGTCATCCGAATTTAGGTACTGTTGAATTCTTAGGTACTGAGAACAGTCCTAAGATATTTTGTAGTATGCAAGGATGTTATCCTTGCTGTCTAATTGAAAGTGAAATTGTAGGTTGTCTTTTGTTTAGATGGGCTGAGACTTGGTAAGCTTTGGCTGTAGATAACTGTAGATGTTAAAAAAAAAAAATAGGAAACTTGAGTTTTTGTGCAAGAGACCTTCATGATCTGGCTGCTGGAAACTGTTTTGTTGTTACAATTTTCGGCTCAAATATTTCAATGAAGAAAACTTGTGGCCAAGTTGACTAGCATATACTAAAGTGACTTCTTTAATGGTTGTCTATGTCAAGTTTTCAAATGCTATGTGACTTAAATAAGAAAATTCTTACCATTCACATCTCATCAGGTCATAATGTCATTTAATGTCTCAGTATATACCTGACCTTAACTAATAGCAATTTATGCTCTTAGGAAACAGCTGGGAGTCGGGAGAACTACGTACTTGCTTCTTCTTGGTCATGATTTGCCATAACTTGGCAATGGGCTGCTCTACATCCGTGTGGCGGTTTCCACTTCTGCCCTGACTCTGTCTATTTGAGAAGCTCTCTGTGAGCAGGGCTGCAGCAGGGACGCCGTGTTACTGCCTAACGAGCGCCTGGTACAGCGTGGTTCCAACCTACTGCAGGACGTGTGCTTCGGTGCTGGAGATGTTAATGTGTTCTAGCTGAGAAGAGCTTGCGGTAAATGGAGACAATGGGGTGTAATAAGCTAGTCTTCGGTCTCTTTTCTCCTCCTTAATTAAAAAAAGTCTCTTGTGTTCATGCCTGCAGCTTGTACATAGATTTGGTTGAATATGCAGCATCGGCTTTGCTGGCTGACCTATTATTAGCACAGTTCAAAAATTGACTTTTAGGACACCAGCTTTCCTGGGTGTTGGGAGGAGAACCGATCTCTTGGCACGCCTGTCAGCCAGCCGTCTCTGCTGAAGCTCTGCCAGTTCAGATACTTCTCTCTAACGCTTCATATCCTAGCTGTTTCCCCTCCTCCTTATGCTTTCAGGTTTTTTGTGGGTATTTTTGTGTTTTTTTTTTTAAAAAAAACAACTCTGTAAGAGAGAGTACACTGAAAATAATGATCTTTAAATAACATATATTCTGTCTCCATACGTGTGATCTTCCTGTGTGCATGTATGCACTCTGCTGGTAATCAGTGTTATGTGACAAAAGTGTTTGGAAGTTTTGGTTCCTTCTTTTTTTTTTTTAAAGGAGTTTGAAAATAGTTCTTGAAATACAAGGGACTGGCAGTAACTGTTAGTTTTGCACTAATACTTGCCTTACTTGCTTTAAGACTTTTTACCATTAAAAGTGTGGACTTGATCCTGCTTCCCTCTCCTGCTTTTTTCTTACTCTGACAGTCTTGGCATTTTACAGCAGCTCTTCACACTTGTGTCAGCATCACACAGAGCAGAAATGATAAAGCACTTGGCCTGTGTGGGCAGTGGTAACAATGTACTCCATTGTACAGCCCTGCCTTCCTTTTTGATTTGGGCTTACTGTGTAAGGATAAAAGACACTGTAGGATCCTTTCTTAGAGAATCATCTTTCAGTCCCATCTTCTTTGCTTTAATGCCAACTTTTATTATATCTCCCAGTACTGGGAAGACACGCAAACAACCTCATGCTACAAATCACAGGAGTTTTAGGTTCACTCTGTGTGTGTGTCTGTGTGGCTGTTATTTTTGTGTGTTTCTAACTATACAGCTGCTGTTTTTATCTCCAGTCTCCTCCAAATATTCTGCTGGAGTAGAAGGTCTAAAATCTGCAGGCAGCCTCTGCCAGTGGCGTGTGTATTCTCTTGTCTGCAGCCTGGCTTTCTGTTTTCCTGATGCTTTGTGCTACTGTATCTCCTCCACAGGCAGCGGTTTTGCAACTAGAATTCTGAACTAGCTCTGAAGGACGTCAAACCCCCAAAAGAGGGGAGACTGTCTGAAGAGGCTGGGCCTTCCCCTGGCTCTGTTTTGTGTACGTGTGCACACACACGTGCTGTCAGTAGGCAAACCTCCTTTTTCGCCTGTTTGGAGTTATGGCTCTTCACCAGGCAGGAAATGAGTATTCATCTTCATTACTAGTTCTAATTAATCTTACCACGTAGGCATGTTTTCCAGTGTATTCCGACTTCTTGACATCATTGTCCATCCTTCATTTATTAACAAAAACCAATAATGGGCGTATGTTCTCATCTCTGATACCTAGTTTATGACATTGTAGCTCCACTGATGTCGAGTCGTTCCTCATGCACTCGCACTGGGGGGAAGGATTAGGGGCTGTGATGTAGAGGATTTAGGTTTCTGTCTTCACTCATATCCCAGGAAAAGTAATGTCCAGTATCTGAATTTTTAGTGTGGAGACTGAGCCTGCTTTTAAGACTGGCACATGCCTTTATCCAAGATGCACTCTGCATCGTGTGAGAGGACCAAGATGTACTATTGTATGAGTGAACTGTTAGTGGTTGAAGAACGTACTTAAATCCTGAATCTCCAGGGCATGTTAAACACTTGGCTGTCCCATTAGCTCAATAACAATTTTGTTGGGGGTGGGGGGCAGTATGTATAACATGTCTATTTCAAGGTTGCAGTTATACATCAAAAGTGAAATTCTACCCTTGTGCCCCATCCCAAAGAGCTCTCATACTCTCTGGGTGCTGGGGATTACCAGAGCCTACCCTTGATTTCCAGGCTGGTCACAGTGTGCCTGCAGAGCTTTACTGAGCCTTTTGCTACTGCCACTGCTGCAACCTGTGCAGACACCCTCAGACTGGTGGTGTCTTCCAATCCCTAACATTCTGTGATTCTGTATATGGTCTAGGCAATCCTGCCCCAGCAGGGGGATTGGACTAGATGATCTTTCGAGGTCCCTTCCAATCCCTAACATTCTGTGATTCTGTGTGCTGCTGACTGGTTGGCAATACATTCCTGGATGCTCCAGATGACAGTCCGCCTCAAAACTGGGGAAGTCCGTGGGTTGTTAGCTGATACCACACAACTGTGCTGCCAGCTGTTTTAGGTACTGTTTATTGAAGGCTAACTCGCAGCTGACCTAGGCAAATGCTGTCTTGCTGATCACAGTGTGTTGAATAAACTGTGTAAATTGTAACGTATTTACCTATACAATATGTCTCACTTAAGAGGACTATGGATAATTTGGACAGGTGGTTTACTGCCCAGCGAGCTGATTATCTCTGATTGATAAACAGCAGTAAGTGCAGTTTAACAAGAGTAATAACAAAAATATTGATTAGCAGGGTACAGCTGTCTGGTGCTAAGTGATGCTCCTTGAAGCCCCTGTTAGAACAGTAATGAAATTCAGAAGGAATTTTTTGTCTGTTATTCTAGCTGCTCTGGGTTTAGTCAGGACAGTTAGACATAAGGCCTTATTTAATAAAAAGTACTATGAGGTAGAGCACTAACGCCTGAAAGTTAGCAGTATGGCCAAAAAATATGCAGGGAGTGCCATTAGAGAAACTTATGTAATTTATCTTAGGCACTTCCGACTTCGAGGCTGGGAAAAATAAAAAATATTCTGTATTTAAGGGAGCTTTAAGAACAATACGGTACCTTACAAAAGTTGGCTTTATTCTGTAATTTCCCTAAAAATAAATAAATAAAATAAAATTGAGGTGGTTTTTCTGCTTTTAATCCAGATTTGCTTGCTAAATACTAAAATAAGCATAGGACTATGTTGTGTGTGAAAAACACCCTTCTAAATGAAGGTAAGACTTTAGGACTTCCTTGAGCTGTTTTTTTTCCCCTTGCCACTGAAGTCCGTGTTGCAGTGGCACATCTTAAAGTCATCTGCCAGGCGCTTCTGCCAGCCAGTCTTCCATAACCAGATCTTTACTCCGTCACTAGCCTATGCTGTAATTACAAGTTCCCAAACATGCTTGAAGGGCAGCTGGCATCGTGCGTGTTGAGCAGCAACAGAGCTGTTCCGAGGACAGTCTGAGTCTTGCAGTTGTCATCCCCTTCCTAGCAGTCACATACCACAGTAGAGGGCTAGACTGGATCATTAAATATCATATAGGATTCCCCTGCCCCAGGAAAATATCTGGTTGCTATGATACTTTTGGGGTTTTGAAGATAGCTGGAACTTTGCCTTTCAGTTCTCTAGCTTGGGGCCTTTCCCAATTGTCCTTGGGTGTGGATCCACAACAGCTTTTTACCAGCATTGCCTCAAAAGCAATGTGGTTGGTTATAATAATACAATGGTCCATAATTTGGTGAGGTGGCTACTAAGTAACTGGTACCTGACAGCAAAATAAAATGCTTTAGCAATTGTGTTTTAAATAATACGCATGTGCCAATGCCCTGTAAAAATTGTATTCAAAGGAACTCAGTAGACAGTGTGCTTTCTGTAGGTGGAAAGTACATTCTCTCTGCACTGTGAGGTTTTGAGTTAGTTGTAAACTACTTGTGTGCAGAGTAAGTTGGCTTATTCACGTAGAATGTTATCAGTAAGTGTTATAGTCTAAAACTATCTGAGATAAATCTCTGGCTCTGCATTGTACCCTTTTGCAGACGTACCAGAAGACAAACGTATAGACATTTTTGCCAGTGACAGTTGCTGGGAAGAGACTGTCAGAGATGCTGCAGTAGTACTCTTTGAGCCTAATGATGTCATACATATGAGAGGGATGAGGTGAAAAGCTTCTCTCATTACACTTGCATACGGTGTATTTTAAAATGTGGAAAATCAGTTTGAAAAGTGGCACTGCTTTTCTGCTGCCAGAAGTAGGTTTTCAGTGTACTGACCGCAGATGTGTCTTGTCACTGACAACTCATACCAGTATCTCTTGCATATCAGTGTGTTGCATATCCAGATTTAGGTCCCTCTTTCACATATACTGAACTTTCGATTAAAATTTTTACTGAAATCAAGAAGAGTACACGGGAAGGGGGTATAGGTAAGATAAAGGAAGGTGGAGATCAAGTCAGCCATTCTGGCTTGCAGACTGAAATACGTCTGATGTGTTTGCACTCATCTCCATAGTGTTCCTGCGTTTCACTGACAAAACTGTTCTAGCTTCATAGCCATTGTGTAAGGGGAGAATTGTCTACCCTTTTGTAGTTACAGTGAGGGGGGGGGAAAGTATCTTAGCCTCTTCAGAAGTCCTGTTGCAAACCTGATTGTTGAAACAGTATCTCTTAATTCCTTGAAAATGCCTTTTCTCTTGGTTGAGAGGTAACATAAGACATTTCATAACATGGAGTGGAGCCTTCCCCACCACCCTCCCAGAATTTCATGCAGGACTTACCAGGGTTCAGGCTAAAATTGTCTGTCCCCCTTCCTCTCGTTTCTCCTCCTGTCTCAAATTCTGCTTCAGGCAGAACCGATAGGATCTGTGTACACAGCTCTGTCTCAATTTGTGTCTGAGTTTCCTGAGCATGTCCTGTTTTCTCATGCAGAAATTTTGCCTGTGCAGAAGGGCGGCTTTTGCCATTTCATTTCGGTTTCTGGATGGGCTATGCAGTGCACACAGGCTGTGCAGCTCTGATACATCCATGTTATGTTAAAACGGCTCTTCACAATTGCCTTCAGAGCAGCTTTAAAATGTGAAGGAGACTTGCATATAATTGGACTGGCAATTACAAACGTAATTGTGTATGACATGTCACTTTGTGTCACCTTCTTTAGAGTGCTCAAATGCGTGTATAATATTGTAGCTAAAAATGTGAGCCTGGAAATAACAACGTAAGGCTGCAACCATTGAAGAATGCAGGCATTTAGCCACAGCCGTGCATCCAAATCCTTGAGATTTGTGCTGGTACTCGGTCATGGCCACTGAGCAACTTCCCTGGATTTATGCCAGGAAGATGGCTAATGGAACAATCTTTTTATGATCTGTTTAGCTAAATGGCTATAATAATGTGGGATATTAGAGTAACAGATGCTGTTGACCATCCTGCAGTAGATCAAAGTTTGTATATACAGGAACTATGCACTTCCTTTCAGAGTCACGCGTGTAATTTGGAGCTTCTCATTTGTTGCTATGGTATTATATTATGAGAACAATGAGAGACAGAAGTGGTAATTGTAATGAATTAAGTCAAAAGTCTGCAACAGTCTCAGCTCAGAGCCTAAGGAATGGTTCTTTGGTATCAGTAGTAACAGAAAAGGGTGCTCTGTAGATGACTTTCAGACATTGTTGGCCTCTGAGGATTTCAAAGACTTGAAATACGAGTCCAAACTTGCTAAAACAGTCCTGTGTCATAAGACATGTTTGGCTTGCATCGCTGTTGCAGTTTTGTGTGGCCTCAGACGATAGCCCCTGAAGCACAGATGACCAGCACCTGGACCTGCATTTGCTTCCTGGGATTCTTAGGCTTGAGTCTGGCATTCAGCTTTGACTGCACAGTGCACAGTGTGGTGGTGGCCAGCAGGTCAGACCTTCTGCTTCCAGAGGGGGTTGGGAGGTGAACAGAAGAAGAGATGGAAATAAAGCATCCAGCTGGTGTCTGAGACGAGACTTTCTTCTGTGAACCTTTTCCTAGAGGGAGAAGAGCACACTTCAGTTTTCCTGTTGTATAAAATGAGAGTGACTGACCAATACGGGATCCCTCAGGATCTAGAGAGATTTATACCCCAATCTTGCTCTGCTTGATTCAAAAGAGGGATTCGAAGCGTGGAGCTTTAACATCTATACCTGAGATTGGTGAAACGGAGCTGTTTCAGCTGTGTATTAACTGTGTACATTTGAATTTAAACTACATGATGATGACACCAACATGAGGATAATCCCTGAATTGTGAGGGCATTATAAGTTGACAGTAAATTCCCCAGAGATGAAAAAGATGCCAATTATATGGGTATGACTGAAAAAGTAAGATCTAGGGGAATTAAAAGTACTTCACACATCATCTTAATGAACTGTTTCAGAAATGGTAAAATCTGCTCCATTAGTATAATATCCTAGCATCATTAGATATGTTGTTTAATTGGCTTGGCTTTATGTTTGGAATATAGATTGTTGGGTGGTCTGAATGTTCATATATTGATATCATTAATTAGGCTGTTAATGATTAGCAGAATTAGCCTGAGAAATGGGAAAAAGCATGTTATGAGCTGTAGAGTCATAAGCCGAACAAAACAGCATCGTTTCAAGTCGAAGACTCAAACTGAAAAGGCTGTTTTTGTCCCCATTGCAGGTCTAGTAAATGTAAGACACAAACTTTGTATCGTTTGAGAAAAGAATGGCCTTGTGGCTTGCTGAATAAAAGTCCCTTTCTCTCACATCTCTGCTGCTTATCTGCAAAGGTGGAGAGTTTTCCTTTTGCTGGCTAGGCAACGAGCTCTTCATAAACACTGTTCGCATGCATGGAGTTTGATTCAATATATCAGTAATGTCTTTCTACATAAGAGGGGTGTGTGCAAGGAGAAGGTACCAGGCTTTGAAGCTCGATAACATCTGGGAAATGACAAAACTCAATTTAACCTGGGTGTTTCAGCAGAATGGAGATTGAACTGAATAGGACTACCTGCGAGCATCAAGAGGACTCCACTTAGGGGTCATGGGGGTTATTACTGGTCAGTTGATACTGTTCCCTTTAGCATTTTGTGTTCTTTTTTTCCCCTTCTGCTGACTTGCAAGAATTGCAACAGCGATCACTTTGTGTGTGAGTGTAGCTCTCATGGGCAGTGACAGATGATCGCTCGCTATCATCTGTCACTGCCCCCTGCCATCAGATGCACTAGGCTGGAAAGAGCTCTCAGAGGGAATCTTGCCAGTCGCCCTATAAATGCATCCTGCTACCGCTGAGAACTGATTGCTGCCGAAGGACGCAACTTGCCGCAGCTGTGGCTTTGATATTTATTACGGAAGGAAAACTGTCTGGCCTGTCAAATCAGGGTGATACTGTAAGGGCCAGGCGGCACATGGCCGAGGAATGGATATGGGCTTTCTGAGCGGGACTGGTAGTTGCCCTGATGGTTGTGGTAGGGACATGGTAGTTACCTCGCCTTTAATCAGGGGGGCCCAGGGGTTACTGTGATATGTACGCCACTGAGTTGTATGGGCACCAGAGGAGATGGGACTAGTGCTTATAGCTCAGGCTCCTGCCTGCCCTGTTTGTTAGAGATGTGGGGGAGCTCTTCCTTCTTGAGAGTGGGTCTTGTCTCAGGACTATTTGCAAAGCAGATACACTCCCTCATTTTGATATTTTTTTTTTTTTAATTATTTTTTCATACTTGGTTCTGTAGGTGTATATAAAATTAAATAGGTTCACTTGCAGAATCAGCCTCATTACTTTCAGTGTAAGGAAGCCTCCTCGCACCGAATGGAATGCTGTTGGAAATCTTGAATGTCTTCTTTGACTTCAGTTATAGTCATGGGGAGCAGGAATAGACATTAGTATCTGCTTACTGTCATGTAAGGCAGAATGAACAATTCTGGTTTAAATCCAAACTTGCTTGGATTTTGTTAAAGACAAATATTATGATGTTATTTCTATCTACATCTGTACTTTTCCCTGCACTTATTAGTTGAGGTGAAGGTGCAGTACTCTAACCTGGATTTGCTTAAAGACACAGGCCACATTCTAATGTGGATTAATAAAGTTATGTTCTGTTTACTTTGGAGATAAATCCTATCTCCTGTGCCTGTTTTTTCCCCCAGAGATTGTCTAAAAGGATATTCTGGAGTTTTAAATGTGCCACAAACATAGACTTGGGTGCGTGTGCTTTTTTTTTTTGCTTTTTTTTTTTTCCTTCCCCTCCTCAGCTCACAAGAAGTTAATATACCTGTGAAATGAATGTTCTCCCAGAAGAAGCTTGAGAATGTCTTTGGCTAATATCATTATGATACGAATGGCAATGTTTGCTCCAGAGACTCAATTCCAGTCAGACAGCTACTAATTAATAAACCATTGCATAACTCAACAAGATAAGAAAAAATACAATATATTGCAAGATCCTGTATGATCTGGAAATCTTTTTTGAACTATGCATTCTGTCAAACCCATGTATGCTGATCGTGAAGTGAATGATGTGCTTTACTTGATACGCTTGCAGAATGTAGGAAAACCTTTTCCTATTACATAAAGTGTTGTTTTGACCTGTCCTCTTCTGGACTGTCTTCTGCATCCTCCAGTCTTTTTTCTATCTTACAGAGCAAGTGGCTTAGTAATGATGTATGAGAGATGCTTCAGTAGGTCAGAATCATGTTGAAGTTGTGCAGTGACACATGGTGCAGTGTTGGACTGCTGGTCTTAGCCAAAGTGCTGGTGTGCAGGGGTGAGAAGGGGAATTGGGGCTGGAGGAGTACTGGTTATTACCTAGCAGTCTCAGAGGTATAAGCAGGCTTTTGGTTTGCATCCACTTCAAAATGTTACGCTGATGATAAACAGCTTTCGGAATTGAAACCTTAGATTGGGAGGCAAATAACTAATGAATATTGCATTAAAGTGCAAGAAAAAAACCCCAAAACCTCTCTTTGAAAACCACGGGGAGATAGCTTAGAGTATTTCGTTTGAACTCCAGAATCTTTTTCAATTAGACTATTCTCTTAAGTAGTCAAGCTAAACTGTGTGGTTTTTAAACTTCAGAGTAAGATGAAAATGTATGTTTTTACAGTTGCCCAACTGGGCATTGGAAAGGTCCTTCACTGAAGTAGGAAAACGTTTTTGGTTTTGGTTGGTTTTTTTTGTTTTTTTTTTTTTTTAAAGCAAGAAGTATGAATTTCTGTGCCTCTGAAAATTCAAAGTCATGCAGTATTTTTTAAGTGAGTTCATGTTGTGCATGCTGTCAAGTTATAAGGCTTGGTCTTTGAAGCTAAATTGGTTTCCGGAGATGAGCTTTCTTTGTGTTGTCTTAGATTTATGCCCAGATATTTCTTCCTTGCAAGGGACCTTCTTAATAGAAGATAATTTAAGTGATAATTCATGGGTATCACCAACACACACTGGGATAGAAGTTTGTGTCCTCAAGCCTTTGAACGTTTTCCAGCCTGCTGTATAAAATGAGAAGAGTCCTGCTTGGGGGATTCTGGCTTTTGCTGAATTTGCAGTGCTTAATTTGGTGTCCTAGTGTACCTGGAGTGTTCTTGTTTTATGGTGGTTGTTTTTTTGTAATGTCTACATGGGCTGTCCAGATTCTAAGCCCTTGCTTATATATTGCATATTGTGAGGTGTTGATGGTAAACTGCAAACCCTTCAGTTATAGTTCGTCCGTGCAAATTCATTCCCATGGCTTAGGGGGAGCCACCAAATGCTCCCATCTAGCAGGTTTTGCTTGATGATGTGGGTGACACTGAGGCCCAAACAACTCCCTACAAACTCACCTGGGGCCCTACAGACTCACCTGGAGCATTAGACCTGGCAGAGGGAGAATAGCCTGGGTGATGCTGGCTCCAGAGAAGGTGGAGTGTGGGAGCAAGAATGAAACGTGCTGATAGGACCATGTGTGTTGTGAAATTACTGTGGCAAGTACCCTGAATAAACCAAGGGCCTCACATTGAAAGTTGGGGCAACCTTGGTTCTGTGACTGTGTCTAGATGTGCAAGTATCACATTCATTAAGGGTGTCTAACATAGGTGTGTGTCCTGGTTTTGTGGGGATAAAATTATAGAATCCATTTTCTGTTACATTTTGTTTCAGTTTGTGGCCAGCCATGGTAATGAAGGCCATTAGCAGTGAAAGCCAGGGCAGCTGGCCCCCAGGTGTAGTCTATAACATTAACATCTTGTTCACTATAAATTGGAAAGCTTGCTGGGCTGGCTGGGGCTCTTTCCTCTGGTTTTCCATTCTCTTTCTTCCTCTCAGTGGTCACCATCCCTGGAGAGTTTCACCACTACTATATAGGGTAAGTATGACTTTGTGTATTTTGTATTAGCATTAGCATCAATATTGGTTTTCTTATTTTATTAAATCTGTTTAAAGTTAAACCCACGAGTCTCCTTCCTTTTCCCAATTCCCTTTCGGAGCTGGGGAGTGGTCTTGGGTGATAGAACAACTGGTTGTTGTTTAGCCCTGGGTGTGGGCTAAACAGACACAGTGTGACACTATGAAATACATGTATTTTGTTTTAGATAAAAGTTATAGGCAAGTTTTTTAAGGATTTTCTTAGCATCAGACGGGTGCTGATTTTTATGAAGCATCGTGGCTATGCCATCCCTCACAGTGCAGGCACACCTGAGCTTGCTGGGCAGTGTGAGCCAGCAGCACGTGGGCTAGCTCTGATCCAAAAGCTGGTACTGGGACATGGAGCAGAGCTGGGATTAATAAGCTCTCCTGAGTAATTCATGTAGTGTACAGCTTTATTGTTAAAGCAGGATTCTCTGCACCTCCTGAGTTTGGGGAGGGAAGAGAGGGAAGAAGGGTTTGCTTTTTTGCCTTTTTTTCTTTTTTCAGATCCCACTTCTTTTGGCATTCTCTCTGCAGCCTGCTTACCCTGTGTGTGAGCAAGGCTGCTTCTTGTTGACTGATACTGTAGCTGTTGGCTTAACTCCTGCCTCTTCCAGCTGGCTGCTGTGAGACAGGTTCTTCTCAGGGATCTGTCCTTCTGGCAGCAGCATTTCATTCCTTGACAATTTAAAAGTAAGTTAAAATGATGCAGATTTCCTCATCACCTGTAGTTATCTAATCCTAGAGTGACAGAGCAAGTGCTGGCCTGAATAATTTGAACCTTCCTTGCAAAACTCTCAGAGCAGTGGTCTAAACTTCTTTCCTTCCTTGTAATCCTACAGCAAATGTAGGAAAGGGAAGGTCTGGTGAGGCAAGATGGAACATATTAAATATTGGTAGATTATTTCAACCTTGACTGTATTTTTGCTAGGCTTTTTTGAGTTTTCTTAGTTAAATGAAACTTGACTTCATCTGTCGTTTGTCCTTTGGTAGAAAGGTGAGATGGGCCACCAGAATCCTGACATTCTCAGCCAGAAGCTAAATCTAGTTGTTTCCTGGTGGTATCTTTCTGGGAGACAGTGCTTATTGTCCTACCAAAGATTAATTTCTGCAGAGTGAAGGCTTTGTCTTACCATCTCCTGGCTGTGCAGAGAGCATTATATTCTCCTGGGACTGTGAGAACAGATTTTCCTGTCTGAGATCTTGGCGCAAAGTAACTCTTCAGTGTCACCGAAGATACCGCCGTACCACTGCTGCAGGAGCACACAATGTTAAATAGTCTGGCGTGAGCACAGTTGCTTTAAGCCCTTGAGGGGTGGGTATAAATGCACTTTTAGAAAGTGGAAATAAAGTGTGTGCCCAGGCAGACACTTAGTCTGAAACACTGATATCTTCATAAGGGTGTATCTTGTTTGGCAAGGTGTGTTTTCTGTCTGTATCACACCTGTGTGGATAATCATTAGCTCTGTGTCTGAATCTTCTCCCCAGGGCGTTCGGCTTCCGTTTCTGCAGGTGAATAGCAATGAGGTGTAATTTAGCAGAGGAAAGGATTTCTGCCAGCTGTATATAATCCACACCTGTTACTACAAGTGTAATCATTAACTTGGCCTTTTAAAGTAACTGGAAATAATTATCAGCACAGAGGATATTAGGTGCTAACAAAGCTTCCAGGCATGTTGACTTCTTTTAGAGTGGTTTTATGGTTGATTGTGTGTAACCCTTGAGACTTGTTGAAAAGTTTTGTAGTTAATGATGCTGAACTTCTCTAGAGGTGTAAAAGCGAAACAAGAAAACTTGTAATCCAGAGAATGACTGAATTTGGTGCTTTCTTTGTTATTATTGCTATTATAACTTTCTCTGCAGTTCAGACGACTTAATTGTGTAATTCTTTGCGCTCTCTTGGAAAGTAGCATTGAGGAAACTACAAAACGCACAAACTGCTGTTGCATAAACATTGTTTGCAGCAAGCAAAGTGAAAGGGTTGCACGGGTGGTACTGCAGCCACATCAACATACACGTGGAGTTGCATTTGATAGTAAATCATGTGCTGAAGTTATGCCTTTTGAGTCCTGGAGGTAGCATGGATACTAATGCTTTGTTCAATGAAGTAATGCTATAGTTTAAAAACAAACAAACAACAACTTAATTATTAAAATAAAAGCAGAGCTGTAGTGGAAAATGCAGCAATTGTAGCTTTTCTGGTATTGTCATTGTCTTTGGAGAACTAAAAAGAGACATTTGAGACATAGATGATTTTTTGTTGTTTTTTGTTTAGGTTGGCACATTGAATTATTTCAACTTTCTTGAAAATGGGGAGAACAAACCTAGGTTTAAATCTCATTCATGATTCATCCCCTGTTAGCGTGAAGGGAAAACGACTTCATTGTGATTACAGAAGCCGTCTCATTTGCTGTGTGAGCTGGTACAACTTCCAAAGTTCAGAATGCAGCCCACCATATCGACTGAAGAAAATGCTGGAATAAATTAATGAGTATAGTCCCTTATTTTTAGGATTTATGACTGTTAGTTTGCATGGGTAGGGAGATTAAAACTGAAGCTGGGTCCTGGGAAAAGGGGAAAGTCATTCATTGAACTGTGGAGGACTGGGAGAGGAGTCGCGTGAATGAGGTGCCTCTTGCTGGATTGCTGCCTTTTCATGTCAGTTTGGGACAGAATCTTTCAGATAACCAAATCCTAATTCTGTGCAATGTCCTGACATGTAGGTTGTAGATCTTGACTGCGATATTGGTGGTTTGTGTTGGCTTTTGTGTATTTGGAGGCAGTAATTTTACTTTAAAAGATTCTTAGCAGATTTGGGCCACTGCGACAAACTGTGTGTTCCGTGAAGAAAAGTAGAAATATTAAGTAGAAAAGCTGACTTTCTCCTTTGTGATTGACTGGAGTAATTAATGAGAATAAATTTATATCATTAAAACTGACAAATATAATCTAATGTCTTTTCAAGTTCATTGACATTACTTTGTGATTGAAAGATCTGGGAAAAAACCTCTGTAATTGTTTTCATATGAAACCTACAGCATTTGTCCTTAACTCATCAAACAATGGTAATTGAAAATGTCTCTAGATGCTTTCTACTAGCCTTAATATTGTAAGGTGTTTTTTTATTTTTAAGGCAAAATGTCCATTTAAAATAATTTCTTAACTTGGACATGCAGAAGTGAGAAAAGTCATGGCTGCAGCTGAATGAATGAAACTTAAATTCTGCAAGGTATTTACAGAATACAGCTGTTGTGGCAGGTACTACTGTGTCCTTTTGAAATACTAAAGCTTTTATAGATGGATCTGTAAGAGCTAGAGGAACAGAATTCAAATCCATCACTTCTTGAGTTGAATATTAGTTTGATATTAGCAGGTGCTTCAGTAGGTAGAAGATACTAAGACCTCACCTTTAAATTCAGTGGAAATCAGTGGAGATATTCCATCATCTTTGTTGGCTACTACCAGAGATTTGGGAAATGCTGGACCGTAGTGTTTGCTTAGTTTGTGAAAACAGGCAGTTCAGGTGAAGCAATGAAAAGTTGTTTAATCGTACAACACTGAAGAGTTTAATATAGACACTTCGGAGTATTTTTAATAGAAATTGTAGAGGAATCTTCTTATATAAGATCCACTTTGTGTTCATTCTTAATACTAATGCTCTGATACGGTGTCATGTACTGTAAAATTCCAGGATATTTAATGCAGTCCTTGAAAATTCATAGCTAACCTTTATTTAACAGAAATAAGATTGAGCCTGTCCCTAATATAGGGGTTCCGTCCTTCAGATGAAATATTAAACCAAGGTCCCTTTTGCTGTGAAGAAATAGTTCCTTCAGAAAGGGCAGGTTATAACCTTGACGAATGGGCCAAGAGTCCCCCTCTGTCAGGTTGTAATGTTCGAGACTGCACAACAAATAATATAGTGCTGTACTCTTGCTCTCTTCCAGTCCTGGCCGTAAACTAATTGCATACTTGGGAGGAAGGGATCCTGACCTGTGACTGGGCATCCTGTGCCACTGCAATGCAAATAATCCATTTTTTTAGCAGTCTCTAGTGTATGTTTAATATTTAAAGCCTCAAGCCAAATGTAAAAAGCTCCTTTAATAGTTGCCAGCTAAATGCTTTTTTGTTGGCTATTATGCTACTTCTCACTAGACATTTAGAAAGCAGTGGAAGTTTAGGATGGGATTTTTTTTTTTTAATGCCTACCTGAAAGAAATTCAGGAAGTAATTAGTCAGAAGCTGTAGTAGCGTGTGGTGTTGGGGAGAAAATTTGGAACTCATCCAGCATTTCCATATAAATATTACCCAAATCATACCCTTTCAAGAGTGAAAACATGTTTCCAGTTCATGCAACTTTTTTGTTTTTTCCCTTTTCCCTGATGTCAGCTCGTCCATTAGATTCAATATATATTTCTGATTAGAAAGCATGCTATCGTATTTTGCATAGAGGATAATAGTAAACAAATTACTACTGACTTCTGTGATGTACCATCTCTAGAAATTCCAGCCATTTGAGCCCTCAGCTTGTTTTACTGTGTGTATTTGCTTGTGTTGAATGTGTTCCAGCTCTTCATTTCCCAGGGCATATAAAATTGGTGAAATTCCATGGGAAAGGATTGTTTTGGGTACGTAAACATACTGTCAAGTGTTTTTAGAGCTCAGGAAGAGCAGGCGCTTACAAGTTGTGGGAGTTGAACACATCCGTGTAGCATGCTCACGCGCCTTCCTCTAGGCAGCATATTGTGTTGGGACATCAGAAAACTCATTTTTTTTTTCAGAGAATAAGCCTTTTCCAAGAGTTTTATCCATGTTGATGAAGTCAGGAGAAAACAACTCTGCTGTTATTTCCTGGACGATATGTATTTACATCCTAGAAAAGTTATGCAATAAATAAAGCAAGACTTGGCCTGGCCAAGGTTGGTGGAAAGTTCCAAAGGAAACGTCTGTGTACGGTTAGTGTTTTTGTTGAAGTTTTTGTTGCACTTGCTAAAAAGAGAAGTAGACATGTAAACATACAAGACAAGCTTAAGTCAGGCTAAACATAGGGATTTATTTTCCAATTAATCAGATATTTATTATGAAATGTGTAATTTGCAAGTACTTCTGCAAGATAAACAATAGCTGCCAGGAAAAACAGCAAATTTAAGTGTATTCACTACTGTCCCAAACATTCAATTTTCCAACTTGCTTATTGTCCTTAAGCCAGTAACCAATCCTTAACACAATGTGCCAATTTAAAGAATACATTTTGCTTTTTCTGTGTTTAGCAGTTCCTCAGTTTGGCTGAGCCAGCCCAAGTTTTTCCTGCGTGCCTTCTGCATGTGGCTTTCCGGCCAACCTCTGTCTCCAGCTGGCCCCATCGGACATCTGTTGATGTGTCCAACAGTGTGCTGGGCATGTTGTGTTGGGAGCATCTCCTGGGGAGGATGACTCTCAAATGGAGTGGGGTGAGTGGCCCTGTACCGTGTCACGCTTCTGAGCACGCTTACAAGGAGATCTTCCAGCGTGGATGAGTCTGTCTCTTCACCAGGATACAGTGAGGAGCTCCCTGCAAGCAGAGATTTCCATCAAAGTTCTCAATCCCAAATACTGAGGGTCAGAGGGGAAGGGATCCGTATGCCCCAAAGGCTGGATCTGTGACCAGGGCTGTCTTTTGCAAGGCAGAAGAATTTGGCGCCTTGGATCTTTGTGTGTTGTGAGGGCTGCCAAATCCCTGCAAGAACAGAGAAGGTGTTCTTTTTATTTTTAGGGGCTGTGTTTGTGCGTGGTGGTGGTGGGCACCATGGCTGTTTGCTTGTTTGCTTTTAATAGTGGTAAAAGGGATTTGCAGAAAGGCAGTTCGTCTTATAAAAAACTGCTTTTGCTGAGAACCCTGTAAAAAGTTACCATAAAAGTCAGCGTGCTGTTAAGTCCTCCTCCTTCCCACCATCCTGCTGCCACTTTCTTATTTATAGAGCCTTTCCCAAGAACATTATTGTAGTCCCACCCTTTATGTCTTGTATGTGTAAAAGCTAGAGAAGCAGCACACACTGTCCAAAGCACACTGCTTCTGCTTCTTCTGGGCCTTACCAGCCTGAGTGAGAAAAGGGATTATTGTTTATGGGGCTTTTGATAAGCTCTGGGAAAGTTCTGTTCTTGCTGATGTCCTTTAATTCTTTTTTCCCAAAAGAATGAACTTTGAGATAATTGGACCTTTAAAATTAAGTGATTGTCTTCCACATAACATGTCTGAAATGTATGTGTCTGCGTTCAGAGAGCAATGCTTCAAATACTTAACATTTTAAAATGCCATTGTAAATAAACAGTCCTTGGAACTGTTGGCTGGGGATGTTACTGCCAAATTAAGGTAAAAATCGTGTAACAGGATGTCTGAGTTGAGTGGCAGGGAGAATGAAAAGTTCTGCCTTCTGTGGCTTTTTTGGAGACCTGGGAGACTTGCATCAGTTCTCGGGCAGTAAAAGGATTTGGCTTAATGCACCAAAATACCCACAAGTGGCAAACTTACTGCATGCTGAGAAAGGGGAAGGAAAAAAAGGATACGCTCCCTGTCTCAGAGATGCTTGTTTCTTTGCAGTATATGGGATAAGCACTGGAACAGGAACTCCTGGGGTGCTCTGAATAGGGAATTTCTTCTGGAATATTTTCAGGGGGTTCAGCAGGCTGCACAGGGAATTTCTGGGGGAAAAAAAATTAGTGTTTTTAACAGGTGGACTAGCATTAAGAAAACAACGCAAAGAAAGGCAGGATGCGTATTAAACACAAGGGAGCAGAGCCTGGGGTGATCACTAGAAAAAGCACCCACTGCTGGTGTCATTTTCTCAGTCAGTTAGGGTGGGAAATGCAGTGACAAGAGTCCTGACATTTGCAAGAACTAGCACCTTTTTGACCAGCAGAAAATGCTGTCTGTCTCTTGCATGGTTTAGGTGGATTTCAGATATTTGTAAATAATTTCAGCAGGTCTCTTTAAAACAGCCACAGCAATTGATGGCACAGGTTTTACTTAGAGATTTCCAGGTAGCTTTCCAAGACAAAACAGTAGAAATAATTATCTACTTTAACATAAAATTGTTGTTATTTTGTTGACAGTCTAGTCACAAATATTTTCGATCATTTGATAATTCAGGCTAGAAATACAAAGGCCTGCAAAACGCTCTTGCTTCTTTGAGCAGTACGCTGTATCGTTTCTATCTCTAATCCTGAACAGTGCCAGAATCAAGTTTATAATATGCATCCTCAAGTACTTTGAACAGTGTTTGAGTTCTTATTTACTGTAAGATAAGTGCTCCTTGAGTGTCTACAAACTTGGAATGGATGTGGAATACCAGATTTAATGCAGCCTTGTACTGACAGTAATAATATTGTTGAACTATTGGGCACCAGCGTAGCTCAGATGCTTGCTCGCTCCTTTTCTGCATGCTCTCCCTGCAGCACAGTAAATGTCAGTAATTATCCCCACATTATTTTAAATGCCATTGCGAAGGCCAAGTGTTTTAAAATGCCAGTTTGACTTAAACTTACAGATATTGTAGTTACATTTAGGCTAGAAGGAATTTTAAGGAAATAAATGACCTGTGGCTCCATGAAAGTTTAAATAAGCAATTTCCTTTGCCAGCAGCAAGGATCTTGTTTATCCCCATGTGGGCTTTCAAAGAAATATTAATATTTGCAATACAATTTTTGTACCTTTATTAAGATGTTTGTATAAGAGAAAATAATTAATTAGAATGGTGAAGTCAAATCCTCAAGGTTTTGTAGAGGTTACTTTCAAGATTACCATTCTCACTTTTTTTATAAAACTTTTGTTTTCGAGGAAAAAACAAGCTGATAGAAATCCTGAGCAGACACATGTGGGAAGCAAGCCACTGGCTATGCTCAATTATCTGTCTGGTTTCTTCTGGTGTATCAGCAATGTGTTGCTTGAGTATTTCTAGATTCTGGAAGTGTCCTGCTGTGATAGTAGGTCTCATTCTTCACAGAAAATGCACAGATACATTCATCTGTCTGTGTAACTTTTCACCAACCTTCATTGGGATGGCCAAAATGGGCACGACCTCTTCTACTGCTCCATGCTGTGTTGGGTGATCTTGTGTGATGTGGAAGTTTGTATTTAGGAGAAAGTGCTTTTAGGGAGGAAAGACAGGTAGGATATTAGGTTTTTTTGGAAAATTTTGAGGACTGGGAGCATGTGCCAAGTGAGATGCTGGTTAGGTCAGAAAAGAAACCCCCATTTCTGAGGAGCAATGGGGATGGAAGGGCATGTTTCTTTGGGCATCAGAACAGTGGGTTCTGCAAGCTGTTGTCAGTTGGAGCAGCACCATGAAAATGTATGTGAAAAATGACGCTGGAATTTATGCTTTGTAATAACAAGCTGGGGTGCGTCTGCTTTGCTCTCAATTAGTAGTTAGATGCTTTTGGCAGAATAAAATAACTTCTCTGTCATTAATGTTCTGAACTAAAAATGTAATTACTTCTTCAACAGCAAGCACTTTCAGATTTTTTCCTATATACAGTCTAGGTGACAAGGTAGAAGAGGAATAATACTACAGTATTTCTGTCCAGTGTTACCTGGGACTGGTGAAAAGTGACAAGTTCCTGGTATTTACTCTCATACACTATTTCTTCCTGTGACTTACTCTGTAACCTTCCTGATGCTTCTGCAGGGAGCTGCTGTACCTGTACAGAGTTCAGGATCTCGCTGCTAGAGCTCAGCACTGCCCACTGTCACGTTCAATGAGGCTTTGCACTCCTGAAGCTGATTCCCCCACTGGTATCTGGTTCAGGAAAGTGAAGCCCGCTGAGTTTCTTCACTGCACCTAACCTCCATGCTTCTAGGCATCCAGTGTTCAGCCCAGTTGCTTCAATGACATGTATGTCCTTACCAAATTATGTTAATTGTCTGATAGCTTCCCAAATACTAGTTTCAGAGGGAAGGAGACTACTAAGTTGCACAAATACACGACTACTTCCACAAATATCCTTCCTAATAGTACGTATTGGTATTCATTCTGTGTTTGCATCATTCTGAGAAGTGACAGTCTTCTGAGCCACACTCAGCTCTGTCCTTGAACTAAAATAAAATGTTATTTCCAGAATGTCTGCTGTACTCGCAAGGTTTGACATCACTGGAAAAAGAAGTTTGCATCCACAGACCTTAAATTAATATTTGGCTTTCACATCAGTTAAATGACATATATGATGTGAATGGTTTTATGCACTGAAATTTGTTCATCCTGTTCTACGTCCTGATGCTGACAACTTAAAGATCATGTCATGACGTTATCTAAATCACTTATCCCTGTTGTCCTTCTGCAGCAGACATGCATTCTCCTGCTAAAATAGTGTGCATCAGGGTCTTGTGGGGAACTTTTAAAAAGGCTGGAAGAATGATTTATGCTGGTAGTCTAGATTACAACTGTACTATCTACCTTTCTATCTGTTTGCCATTGGCTAAATTGGCAGGAAAACAGCCAGTCAGCTGACTCAGCCGACTATTGAATATTGTACAATTAACAGAAGCTGAACTGTTCACTTGAAAGTTTAAATTTCATGTAACGTCAGCATGAAATTTGCTCCTGTTGTCTATAAGGTTGTGGGCTACAGATTTCAGAAGGTACTGGCAGTAAGTGATCATCAAAGATGAATTTCAAGAATATTTTTGAAAAGCTACTGCCAAAGGCGTTTCTGTTAGTTCATGGCACTTCTGATCTCTGCTTAATTAGAAATATTGAACTGTTCTGGTGTATTTACGAAAAGACTCTCAGTGCACAAACCTCTTTCTCCGATATCATTGTTCCAGTTAGTGCTGTTGTCTCTGTAGCGTATGGAAAATGCGTGTGATAACAGAACTAGGTTTCAGAGTCTTTCCACTTTCTACTGTCTGGTGCATGATACTCGTTTAGGTACATAGTAACAGTCGCGTTCCACATAGCTCAAGAGGTAAGTAATGTATTAACCATTAGCCTAGAACTGCGGTTGAGACATTAATTGCCAACTATGAGGACAATATTAGATACCTCTTTTAAGTACATTAGATACATGCAATATTGCCCTGATTTGGCAGGAAAGACATTTTTTCTTTCTATTGTACACAGCCCCTATGGCTGCGAGGACTGTGTAAAATCACATTTTTGAAATGTTTTTTAAATTCTGTAGCTTGCACATGCAAGGCTTTCTTGTATGCTTGCTGTGGAAAGCATCTGTCATGCTAAAATGAATTTGTCAATGACATGATTATTAAAATATCCTGGTTGATTAAAGACACTGTTTTCGGATCAATGTTAGGAGCCTTGTAAGAGTAAGTCTTAGGTATAGGGTTGCTTCAAGAGCAAGAAATGTAAGACCAGAGTTGGTCTGTGAGAAGCTGACTTGAGTAATTGTTTATTTCTGTGAAAACTGCTTTTTCTATCCAGTAGACACAATTAAAGCTGCATTTATTGGAATGAACAGCCTCGCTGCCATACAGGTAGAAGACAGATTATAAAGACGTATGTGATATTGTCATGGAGCCCCTGAGAATGAATGGTCTAATCAGGGTGAAATCAGATTGTCTGGGTGCTGTAATGAGAAGACTCGGTTTTGCTTTTATCCCTCCAGCTAGCTGGGAAAACTCTCCACTGCCTTTTGCAATGAGAGATTGTGCTATCATTTGGAGATCATAATAGTAGCAATAAAGAGCATGCAAGCTATGTCCAATTTATTTTGGCCCACTTACATCAAATGCTGGACTATCTGATGTATTGTTTACCCTGCGAAGTTAAATATTTCATCTGTTACATTTAAATGAAAATAAACAGAACCTAAAACAAGGAAAAAGGCGTGATAAGTAAATACTTGCGGAAAAATATTCCTCTGTACTTACAGCACTTCAATAGGGAAGAAAAAAAATAATGCCTGTAACACATTCTTGTGGTGTTTCTTTTATTTTTGTTAGCTACTTTGAAGAGTGAGTTAACACGTTGCCTAATTCTAGAACCCATACTGCCTCGTGGGTTAACAAAATACAGGATTTTCCATGCTCTCAAATGGATTTAGCCTGTAGCTGTGGAAGTCCTGTAGCACACAAATACTGCCCTTCAGAAATGTAACTGCCAGTGGAATGTGCTCTCTGGTGTGACTCGTGAGCAGCATTAGGAGGCTCTCCAGGTTGAGTGCCATGGATTTGGCTTTGGTTTGGCAAATGAGTGAAGGGAAGAGGGCGGTGATACCTTCTTAATCCCGTGACTGCAACCAGCTTCAGCTTTTTGCTTGTGGCTCTCAACATCCTTCATGTGATTCCAGTGACTGGCCAAGCTCTGGGACCTCCTCTTGGCCTGTTCAGCTTCTGTCCCCAGGCAAGGCCATTGATCGCACATGGCCAGTCCTCCTGGGTTGTGCATCTTGTGCTGTGTAAGCCAAGGCAGAGGATTTTAAATTTCTTGCTGTTAACTCTGGAGGAACTACCATTTAATGGGTAACATTATATGAATATAAAGAGGACTCCTGGAGAATCTAGATGCACGTACTTTTCACAGCAGTTGCTGGTTTTTAACTTTAAATTCTGAGCTATGAGTTGTACCTTTCAAGCAAGTTCCTTTCCGCCATGAAATATGATCAATACCTTGAGCAACACTGAATTGACCTGTTTGTGTGTGGTGCTGTAAAAGGGAGGACCTTTCCCATGTATTGCAGAGAAGGATATTATGCTTAGCTCTCATTTGTAACTTTGGTAAATGTTTTTTAGCATGAG
This sequence comes from Nyctibius grandis, assembly GCF_013368605.1. Classification (NCBI taxonomy): domain Eukaryota; kingdom Metazoa; phylum Chordata; class Aves; order Nyctibiiformes; family Nyctibiidae; genus Nyctibius; species Nyctibius grandis. The sequence goes on from NC_090658.1 coordinate 5,187,251, forward strand.
GAAGCCGACATTTAATGCTTTATGTCTGTTATGTCAGAAAATGTCAGTATCAAAGCTGGTGCCTGCATTTTCTGATGGTGAGCTCTTTTAAAACTCTACGTGGTGTTGCTGCTGGTTGTTCATCTTGGCTGTCTTTCACTTTCCATCTCTTTCACCAAACAGTGAGGCTACTCCGGGGGTCCCAACATCTCACTTGGTGTTGTGTCACATCAGACAAAAAAAATGTATTGGTTACCTGTAAACACCCTCAACCCTGATAGCTGACATTGTGGTGGTTTATTCAGACAAAGATGAGCATGGTGTTTCATTTGGAGGTGTGGTACACAGCTGGGGCTCACTTGCTGTCACTTGCTGCAAAGTAGATGTGAGTAGTAGCCAGGTGGGGTGACCAAATAGCTTGGGTCTTGTGGTGATGTCTCTTCCGAAAGCTGCACGGAAGGGAATTAAAGTTAACAAGTGTAACTTTTAACTTGTAACTCAATCAGTTACAGTGCAGGGCTGGAACAGGTATGAATGTTAAAAGTAGAAGGTGTGCAGAGTTATAAGCTCAGGGCAAAATTCATCCAGCCTGCTTATTTTTCTAAGAAAATTCTCTGAAGTTTAAATTGATTACACTTGGTAGAAAAGGGACTGGGATCCACCTTCAAGAGTATTCTCCATGCAAACGAGGGCGACATCTTGATGAGTATCTTCACAGCTACAGAAATAGAGCATTTCTACCCTGCCCAGACCTGTGGCTTTTGCAGTTGATTAAAACATAGGACAGTTGTCTTTCATATGCTCTAGTAAAAATTTAAATTTAACCTGTAGCAAGTAAATATTTTTTTCTGATTACATGAAAAGCACCTGAGTAGATCTTCTGCTTATTTTTTTTCTGCCAGAAACACTTCCAGCACGCATGTACGACCGAATCCAGCGCTTTCAATGGGATAGCCAGAAATGGACAAAAAACATGTGTGTTTCTGCTACTGTTGCTGAGACAGGAAAAAATAATTCTGACATTTGGCAGCTTCAGCCATTCGGTTGCCAAGAGTATTTTACACGTGGCTCTGGATATTAGCTTCGCTGCAGAGGAGGATAAGGGAAAGAAGGTGTGAAGGGATCAAATTCATTTATAGTTCATTGTCCCCTTCTACCATGGGCAATGTTAAATACCTTACACTCACTCTGTGTCTAAGTGGTGTTTACTATGGCATTAGTAACAAAAAAGGACAGATTTGTTTCTAGAGGTTCTCTTGCATCTGGGGATTTGTAGTGAGATCTATTAGGAGAGAGCTGTGAAGATTTGAAGGTGAGAGGATAATAACTTATAAAAAAAACCCCAGCCCACCCTAGTGTTAATGCAATGTATTAGCAAAAACTTCAACACTCAAAAACACGTAGGATTCTTACATTGAGGTTTTTCCTTTAACACTGAAAATGTTAATGTATTAACCCTTTGTGTTACCGTTTTTCACATATGCTGTGAACACACAAAAGCATGCACTTAAGAAACAAAATGAAGTATGGATCCTGAGGTTATATGGATGTAAGACTGCAGTTTAACATTTTAAGATAAAATGTTACTATTTTTGGAGACACTTCACTTCCTCAGAAACAGAACTAACTTAGTAAGCTATGAAGCCAGCAGATTTATAAGGCTGTCCAATTCCAACTCCACTGTTGAGTTTTTAAGTATGCTGTTTGTACAGCTAGAAAGACTTCAGACTCTACTGGGAATACTGGCAGTGGCTTCAGCAACGGGTGGGCATGGATTTGAGGTTTGCCTGGTTACTTTAGACATGGCCTAAAACCCTCTTGGGTTTCATTTAGTTGTTGCCCTTAGAAGTCTGTTTGGTTTACTGCTGTCAGGTTCTCTGACAGGTCTGATGGAGTCCTTCATACCAGGCTTCTGGAAAACAGCATGACTTTCCATAGCAAATTTCATAAACGTGTTAGTAGTGTCTTTGTTCGCTCGTGAGGTACCACTGCTGTCTGTAGAACTGTCTGCCAACTTTTCTGAGTGAAAATGCGTTATAATCTTCAGAAGCCACGTTCAACCTTAAGCTTGGAAATAAATCGCCAGTTGCAACTGTGGTCTTTGCCACCCACTGCTTGGTAACTACTAAAACTTCTAAGTACCTGGAGGCCTCCTGTGTTACACATTCTCCTGTTGAAAATACGTGGAGCCAAACCCTTGTGAGGCATTCCAGATTCTCTCCTCAGTGAATTTGGCTTGCTTTCCTTTTTAAGACGTCAACATCAGCCATTACAGAGAATCAAGTGCGTACATTTTCAAATTACTGGATGGATAGTTTCTTCAAATGGCTGTTAACGAGCAAAGGGTACTTAACATCCAACCTTCAGGCTGCATTGGATGTGTAGGGCCTCCATTAACATAGCTGGTCTCCCTGTTGATAAATGTAACTTCTGGTACAGCTGAGGTTCCAGTTCAAAGACTAACACTTTGCACATTCAGATGTCATTTCCGAGAATCTTCGGTGATATTGCTTGAATTCTATCACTTGCTCCTGAAGTTTAGCAGAAGTGTTTAGTGGAAATCAATGTTATATTCTGGAAGACCTTAAATGACACCTAAGAAATTTCTTTGGTTGATGGCATTACGTAAGGATGGTAGGACTTTGAGTGTGGCTTCATCTGATCGTGGCTCAATTACATGCAAATATAGAAGGTTTTTTTTTATCATTTGTTTCTTTTTAGCTGACATTCTTATAAAATACTTAGTTACATTAGTTTCCTTTTGTATACTTGGTGACTGATTCTTGTGATGCTGGAACATTAGAGCAGAGTTGTTTTCTAGTTTTTGAGGAGGACTTGTGTTATATATCTGCGTGGTGATTGGAATCATTTGCATAGTTTTCTTTTATTGTGAAGCTCCCAAGAAATCATAGTTAATCTCCAACAAAAACCATTGTCTTCACTCATACTCTGAGGGGCTTTACTGTCATGACTTTAAAACGTGCTTACACTGTGACCGGCTGGTTGATGCTTGTTTTCAAAGATTCTGCATTTATTTTGTGTCCATTCCTGTCTTAACTTCAAGCACTTTGAAAGACTGCTCATGAACCGCTCATAAACACGTCGGCTGACCCTGTGCACTCTATGGTGCGGAAGCCTGTCAGGTACTTGCCGGTCATAGTAACAGTGGTGTTACTCATGTAGAGTTCCTAGATTTTGACACGTGAAAGCAACTTTCCAAAGCAGAACATTTCTTTCTTATGGTCAGGATACAGTAAGACCAATTAATGTGTACATGAAATAATTTTATTTCTGGAGAGACTTCAGTGAAGCTTTGGGTGCGTGGATGCTGACCAATTGATAAACCTCTTCCTGCCTGCAATTTATTGCTTAAATAATAATAATTAAAATGCCTGAGCATGCGTATAATATTCTCTGGGGAACAACTAATATCTTAACAGAAGATCTAGGGTGTTTTCATCCTACAGAGCGATGTACGAGCTGACACTGGCTAGGAGGCACTACTTGAATACAAGAAATACAGGGTGAGAAACCATACGAAGTGAATAAAAGACAAGTGCAAATAAAAGACAAGTGCAAATGTACCTGATGGCATTTGACAGACTGTGTCGTTTTCCTTCAGTCTCTTAATGCCTGCAAGGGGAAGAAAATAAAGACAACCTCAGAAACGGGCTGTAGCGAGCAAAGGACAGTGGAGTGAGTGCGTGGCGTCTGTGATATCAACGCACATCTTGAACTTGTTTATTTATAGCTTGCATGTCTCATGGATTTGGAAATAAAAGAGCTATTTGGTCACAGTCCTGTAGCGCATGCTTGGTAAGGTGGAATAACGTAGTATTTTTATTGTTTTGTGTTTTTTTTTTTTATTTTAGTCTTTGTTATTAGTAGTAGTTTATAACAGCTTATTAATTTGTTTCTTTTAAGGTGAGTGTGTTTGTCTTGAGACTGACAGACGCATACTGTTTCTAAATCATATAAAGACAGGGGTCTCATCTTAGTTTTCTGGCCTAAACTTGAGATGTGTTTTCATGTTGGCAAAGGGATAATTTTTGGACTGTGTTCAAGGTCTCAAGATTTTACCATATCTGGATGTCCACTTGCCTGCGTTTGTTCCCCGTTGGCTTTCATTTTTCAACAGCTTACTGGCAGCAGCGCTGAAGGAAACGGCCAATTTTGAGTGACAGACATGGAGTATTCTCAGTAAGGGCTCCCTGAACGAGCCCGTACAACTACTCACGTCAGAAGTTTTAATTCCCAGAATTTGTCTCCTTCATTTGGAGAACAAGAAGGACAGTTTAATGGCTGTGCAGCTGATCAAAACTAACTGGGGCTACACAAATTCAGAGATGTAGACAGCTATCAGTTGCCAACTGAGTTAAAACAGATTGTTAGCCAGCTCTCTGTTGATTTGATTAATGACCTGAATCAGTTGGTTTTGAGCATATCGCTGCCAAAGTGTGCTAAACAATGAAAACAGGAAACTTGTGTGTCTTGAATCTCTTTGCTACTGTGGTGTCACCAGACAACAGAACGGAGGCTTTGCTGTGTGTGGGCTGAACAGCGTGGAGAAGAAAAGGATATTTAAGGACTGATTATGCCTCTGCCACACCCAGGCCATGGGCCCCTCTGAGATGCGGGAACTGGCAATGATGTGTAAGGAACCACCTGCTTCCTTGAGATTGCAGGGATAGATCTCAGCATTTGCTCTCTGCCCCAACATATGTTTCCTGCTCTTCGGTTTGGGCCTGTGAAGAAAGCGTGGCTGTAGGAAAAGGAATTTCAGAGTTGCCCTTGGAGCATCTCGGAGCTGTGTATCAAATGTGCAGGGCAGCAGGGCTTCCTTCTGTGGTGACAACAGGGAGGTAGAAGGGGAGTAGGACACAACAGAGAATGTGTCCTTATTATGGTAGGTACTGGGATCAAGTGGCAAAGGGGAGGAGAAAATAAAGTTTGTTGATTGGAAAATCTCCCTATAATTTTGTTTGTGACTGCATTAGGAAGTCTGTACCAGCTCTTGTGCAGACAAACCTCTTCTGAAGCATCCCGGTCTTCCCAGGAAAGCTAAGGGTGTTTGCCTCCTCCTGTAGTTGCTTCACAACAGTGTGTTCAGCATTTGCTAAAAACTTGTACCACTGTTCTAAGTGCCTAAGATGGAAGTTGCTGATGTCCATGGCTGCATTTTACACAGGTGGCTTTGGTGAGGCTGGTAGGGCAGAAATGAGTAAGTGTGAGATGACCATTTTGATCCCTGTGGCTGAATGTTGTACCAATGACTAGCAATGTTTATTTCCAGTGTAAGCTGAAGGTGCTGTGAGTAGAAGGCAGAGGGTATAGTGGGTGTGAGTGGGTCTTTCTTTATCTCCTGTGATACCTGTTTCATTTTCATCTATGTGTTAAATGTTATCACCAGCTTCTATAAAATACTTTGTATTAAAGCACTGTACTAAATACAACAGTGATGATTAAGTAATTCCTAAGGTTATTACAAGTCTAAACCTGAGAAAGTTTAAAATGCTTTTTATGTCTAATAAACACTAAATTAATAAATTATTCTTCTGTAAACATCTGAAGGTAAGACAAATATGTCAGCCTGCTGATAAGCCAAGACCAATTAATTAATGAAAGAACTGTTCAGCCTTTTAGTAAAAGTACATTGAGCACTTTCTTTTCCTGCAGGAGATTTTTTTTGTGAAACCAGTTCCCTGGCAGACCTGACCAGCATCTGTGTTTCCCTGTGCAGCGTGGTAGCAAGCAAGGTAGTGGAGTTATTCTTCCCAGTACCAGGCTACAACACACCTAGGAGAGAACAATTCCATTTCCAGGCTTTTAAGCAAGCGATTCCTCCATTTTAGGTTTTAATTAAATATTTTCTTTTATTAAGCTTTAATACTCTCACTGGTAATTTTTTTTTTCCTTTGAATAAACTGGCAGTTTGGATCATCAGTTTGCTCAAATACATGTGGCTTAAATCAATGAACCTTTCCTGGTGTTCTTGTAGGAACCACGAGCAGCCAGGCAATAAAGCAAATTGTTGTACAGGATCAGGTGAAGATTTCCCCTGCCAGGATTCCAAACACGTGTATTTGCAATTCTCCTGGTAGATGTTTTACAGCTGTGTAAATACTCTGTTATTATGTGCTGCTGCTTATCTAGCTTGCTTGCTTGATTTCTAAAACTATAATACTGATCTTAATTCTGTGTATAATGTTTCCCCTACCAACTCAAACAACTCTTTATCTTGAGTTCATGTTTTTAATTGCAGCTTTAGATCAACTCTCTCCTTTTTAATGTAACATTTCTTTCCTTTTGATCTTGATATCTACTTCAAACATGTTGTAATTAAGTATGCATCCTCCACATCCTAAATATTCAGCCTGAAAAACTGCTATGACGCTGAAATCGCCCCTTGTTCTTAATTCAGTGAGCCAGGAAGGTCTAAAGAAAAGAAGCTTGCAAACCACTGATTTTTTTTTTAATGTTTACTTTGGGTGTTAGAATATTTTTAAGCCCACTAGTTTTAATTTAGTTGTTATAAGCGCTGTTAACTTCTGTTAGACTCCAGAGGGCAGTTGTCAAAGCACTTAAAATAGCTCACAGATCCCTCCATCTGATAGCTTAGTTTTGAATGTGGCTATTATGGGAAAATTTAAAGAAAATGCAGAGTTCTGTGATGTACCTAATTATGTGCTGTTGTGCCCCATTTCTTCATGACGCTTGAGCATGTAGCTACAAGATCTTATTCATCGCAGTAATGGTGAGTCTGGTCATGTTCTGCTGGGAGCTGGATGTCCTGATATAAGCTGTGTCTGACTTGTTCAAGAGTGCAAGGGCTAGCTGAGAGTACTCGCTTATTAGTACCTCATGTCCGATAAGAAACCTGAATGTCCCTAAAACACATGACATGTTCTGGTGCAGTCGGAGACCGACAGATGCGTGTGTTGTAACAAGGTACTATAAAAACGCATATATGTGCCCTGTGTGTTTAAGATCTGTTCTGTGCAGAGATTGACTTTTATAGCTCTACTGAGAGACCCCTCCACCTTTAGTGTAATGGTGTCTGCAGACGTTCTGTGCAGACATTGACAGAAGGGGAAGTGTTTGACTGAGGTTTAAAATGGCCTAGGAAAAAAAGCAAGCGGTACTTTTGGAGTGTTAGAGATTACCTTGGCACCCATTCTGGATTCATCTGCCCTTGTTCTTTCTCTGTCAACGAGAAGTACAGTATCCACTGCCCAGTACTCTTGAGATAGTACACGTCAAAAATCATCCTTTCAGCCTTACTTAACTTCGTTGTCTTTTCCTCTGAGCTGTTTGATAATGATTTAACCATTATTATTTGACTTTCCTGAATTAGCTTGCATGGAAGGCTGTATAAGGTGCTGGAGGTCTTTTATTACCTGGAAACGTGCTTTATGTTAGTAGATATGGAACATGCTCTCTGCTAACGAAGTCACTCTGCCTTAAAGCATCAAACCCCTCTTTCCATCCCCTGAAATACCACACTGGATGTCACCCATCAAATTCTAAAAAAGGGCAAGTGGTTTTGTAGTCCTTTAGTATAACTCACTGAAGTATCACAGCGAAAATATTGTTTCCTCTGAAGCTGGATGACTTTTCCAGGGAGCTCATGTTAATATTTAGTGATTTCTTCACACTAGCAGTTGGAATTGTGTAATTTGATAAAGTGCAATTTCACTTAATCAGTTTAATTGTTTTAAAACTATAGCCTTCCTAAAGGGCTTGTGAATGAATGGACACATGGGAAAACTAATATGAGTTAATTTTTAAAGCAGCTTGTTGCACTGCATCAAAACTCTGTGTGGATGCTTTTCTTCACCATTAAAGTGGCCTAATTTGATTTAGTTTACTTCACTTTCAAACTTAAGTAACAGAATCATATTAAAGTCACTTTAATTCTGAAGGAAAGCATCCATGTAGAGTTTAACTAATCTTCTTTAGGTCGTATGTTAAACTAATGCCAGTTGACTTCCCTGAGTATCCCTGCAAAGTCATGCCCCGAGAGCGGTAGACCTTGTCTGAGAGCTTTCATTGACTTCAGGGACAATTTTATTGCAGATAAAGGTGGCAGTCAGGCCCAACTGTATAATGTTACAGTGTGACTAAAATGCAAATACGTCATCAATTTCTACCCTGTAGATAGCTTGCTATATCCTAATTTGGTTTAATACTGAGTTAATGAAGCTCTAAGGAAATGTTTTTCAAGAAGTATGTTATAATAATTTGTTTCATCATTATGCATATTGACTATTGCAGCCTTTTGAAATAAAAGTACATCCAAAGTCTTTACGCTTTACATTTCTGTTACAGAAGAGAGAGAGTACTTGTTGGCGTGTGTTATTAGTTTGAATGTAAACATTAGGAACTGGTAGCAGTAAAGTAACCATAGCCATTACTGTAATTGGTATGTAGGTTTTAAAAAATGAAAAATCAGGCTTTATATAAGTGCTTATTCTTTTTTGGACTGGCAGTATCTGAAAAAGACAAATGCAGATGTGTGTTTCCAGGTCACTGGAACCACCTCGTTGCTCTAAGATAGCACCAGCTCAATAGCACTCGGTCGCAGTGGGTATTTTATGGGCAGGCTCTGACCCAGCTTGCAGAGGATTTTGTACGTTTTGCTGGGAGGGAGGGGAGCATACAAAAGGTAATAAACACGTCACAAGGTATGAGAGGGTCCATGTAGCGTCCAGGGGATGGCTGTGTTCATCACATAGGTCATTTGGTCACGACGAGTGCGCTGTGGAGGGAGTAAGCTCTGATCAGTGCAGACATCAGTTATTCTGGCCCGTGGCCAGGGATCACTCATGAAAATGGGTGCCTTTTGGAGTACCGATGCAGCAGCCATGGAGGATGTTCAGGAAGGGTCCTTTTACCACTTGACTGCACAGTAAAACATCAGCTGAGATCTTGACATCCAGAAAACAAGAAAGAGTTGAAAGCATAAGATACAGCACTTAATAAGTGCAGTCATAAATGTCTTCTATTGGTAGGTAATTACGTGATCAAATGTGAGATTTTCTAACTGTCATGGTAGTGATGTCCCAGGGACATGTAGCAGAGGCCAGGTACAGGTTTGGGAAGTTGTGTGCAAGTGTTAAATTTTTTTCTTTTTGTGTTTTTCCTAAAGGCTGAAGCTAGAACTTGACAAAGACTTGCATTGACCTCAGTGCTATTTTTGAAGCAGACCTCAAACCTCAAGAAAAATCATTATGTTTTGATATATTCCTTTCAGGACACTCCTGAAAGAAATAGCTTGAAAATATCTTCGCAGATAAAAACGTTAGAAGTACATGAATGAAGCCTCCAAGGCATCCTGCTCTAGCAGAGCTGGCGTTGTGCTTGGGAAGCGGAAATCCGAGGAGATGCACACCATGTTACGTGCGCCCTCATCCCAACCATTTCTGACAGTAGCTTTAGTCAGTCTGTTTCTTTGGTTTTGCATCACGATGTTTTGCAGTGACCCACTTTAAGGCAAAGCAGTGTTGCAGATGCTCATCGGAGGAAGGGGAGAAAGCTGAATTCCCAGATTCAGAGTGTTTACAGGAATGTTGGCTTTGACTTCAGCACCCCGTGATTGGGACCGTGTGTGGAAGCCACTGTTTGCAAAGCATCAATAGAATTGGGACACGAGCTACTTCTGTTTCAAGAGCTCAGTGTACTTCTGTTAACTTCCTCAGTGTGTGGGGGAAACCCTGGCATAAGAAATGGTAAACTTGGGCCCTAATTTACCATCTGGGCAGTCTGAAAATGCCATGGCAGGGAGGGCTTATGCCTTACTTCATTTGTTAATTGGTGAGATGGGGAATTGTTTGCAATAGTGAGATACTGTCCTGGAGATCAGTCTGTGGCTACTGTGTGCCACAGCGTTTCCCGGGTCTAGAGGTAATCACAGGAGTTGATCTCTGACCTGAGAGGAGAATTTATAGCCTGTTAGTATGTGCTAATTGCAACCATCAGCAATCACAGCCCCATCCATAGGTGACATGGTGGCCTTGAAATCCTGAAATGGGTTAAAAGCTGTGTCACATAAAATTGCCTTTGAAAGTGCAGAGCTGTCTGGGAGATTTACCAGGCAAGTCGGACAGGGTTAGCATCTCCTCCTGACTTAATCCACCCTTGCACCTGGTTGTGAGTTGTAAAAGTCTTTGCTCTTTTGATAGGATGGTTACCCAGGATTCTGGCATGTTCTGTTGGCCAGACCAGATCCAGTGTGTAGCCCTGTCTGGCAGTTACTCTTTCTGACGGTCTTGTCATCTCTTTGAAGATAATCATCTATTTCTTGCCATGATGGGGATCCTCCTCCCTGCATCATCCCATCTGTTCATCGCACTCTCACCCACTAATAGAATCATGTCCTGGATTTTTTCTGTTTGCTTGTTAAAAAATTGTTCCAGAGTTGTTGGTGGAGAATTCACATGTTTTATTGCATTTCTTGGAGTTGGTCAGTTGTTTTGTGATGTGGATGATCTGACAACAGGGACTCTTCCAGGGTAATACAAGCCTCCCATCTCTCCAGATTCTGTTTTCTGTGTGTTTGTGCTTGTAGCGCTTGAAATATACGTTGTTTTGTTTCCCTGGGTTAACAGTGCCCTTGGCAAGACTAGATGCCAGTGTGAAACACATTGCCATTAGCGTAAACATGCACGATACTGGTATTTTGACTTCCAGGAAGGTTGTGTTTCCCAATAAAATAGTAAAGGGGAAGAATGTTTTTTGCAAGTGGTTCATCATTTGCTGAGATGATTATCTCTCCTCTCTTCTTCAGGCTGTTTATCCACTCTGAATGAATGTCATGCATTCCTCTTGATAAAAGAAGAACATTCCTAAAATAAAAGGTACAAAGCTAAAATTGTACACCCTTAAAATTGCACTCTGACAGTACGGAGAAGTTAGGTCTTTGTGGCTCAATACCCAAGCGAGCTGAACAGATAGTCTTGTTTTCATTGCAGCTACAGAGCTTTGGCTTCACCTCGGCCTTTTTCCCAAGAGTGGAATAAAAGTGACACTTTCTTTTTACTTCTGTAATTCATGATGAAATTTGTAAGCTCTTCAGGGCAGGGACTGCTCCTTACCCCATGCAAGTCAGCACTCACTGCTTTTGTCTCAGGACAGTAAGAGGTAGGAGAGCACGAGGACCTTTAACTCTGTTTTTATCACCTTATACTGATGAAAGCCCTCACATAAACATTGCTATACCAGCATAAAGATGTTTTGTTTAGTTTTTCTTGGTATAGCTCATTTTGTTTTGCTGAGTTTGACAAAGCTAAACCATAAATAGTTACAATAAGTTTGTTTATAATAAGTGTATTTCCTGACTAGGTGTTGTGGCAAAGTTTATTAAATATAGACTTCATCCCAGTGTGTACACAAAGCTGAACACAATTAAGCTGTGTCATAGGCGAAGCCTTATTATAATAACAGATAAAATCCTGAAGCTCGTCTTCCCTTTAAAATTGCACAGCCATGCTGAGCCACAAATAATCGAGTACTTCACTCCAGCTGAGGTGTTTACCCAACCGTCTTCTCTTCTCCACGAGAAACTTTTTTTAAGGCAGATGTGCTTTGTACTCTGTCGCCAGAATTGATGCGAGCAGGAGGTGTCCCGTGGTGCAAAATGCAGAGTTAGTGGGTTCCCCCCGAGAGCGTCGTGCTGGCAGCGTGCTCTCCCCTCTCTGGCACGCTGCAGTCCAACTTGGTGACCTTTGGTTTTGCACAGAGAGGAGTTTAATCACATCTAGACTGGTCCCAGCTGGTTAGATCTCTAAATAGTTGCTTAGTGCTCGACTGGAAATAGCACGGTTCGAAAAGGAGAAGTTGTTTTTTGTCAGTTCAGTGGGATAATGTGCTTGCTGAGACGCCAACCAGATTGTGCGTCGAGGACAGCTGCTGGGAGCTTCTGGGAACAAGACCCTTGGGTCAGGCCAGCCTGCGCTGCTTCAGTGCATTCCCCGGGCAGCGTTTCCTAGCTGTAGCCCAAAAGTTACTGTGCAGACCTGCAATGGAGGCTGTTAATATAACCCTTGCTCCTCTGCGCTTTGGGGGTGAGTCCGAGACAGAGCAACCTCTGTGCGTATGGAGCATGCAGGTAGTGTATGTTGTACTGGTAGCAAGCACGAATGTGGCCAGTTGGTCAGTGTAATGTAACACGAGACTCTTGTTAGAGGCAAACAATCTCATGTTTCAGTTTGAGCCTTCACTCATTTTATTTATCAATACTTATGTGGGAGGGGAAAGTGCCGTAGTTTGCTCTCCCATGTAGCAGAGTGAAGGTGGAGCAATTGTATGGGAGTTGCTCCTTGTTTGGGTGGGTGATGCAGACAAAAAAAGCTGGTTTTGAGGTATTTTAAATGCTTTGGTTTTGATTTGTTTCTTTGCGTCCAAACTAGAGAGGGAAGAAGCCTTGGTTAAGAGGGTGGGAGGCTGTTAGTTCTGCTGGAAGAACATAAGCAATTTTTCATAGGGTTTCAGTGCTTTTTGGCTTGTAACTTCTTTTCAGCACTGGAGCTGCTTACAGCATATTGAATTCTCCAGCAGAAGCTTGTAACAGTACGCTGAGGGTAGGGGTGCTCATCCTTTTATTAGATAACATTATCATTCCTTACCTTACAAAAGCCTTTGGGTTCAGTTCTGAATTTTCTGCTGTGCTTATCTACTGCTTTTAGCTCACCAGAGCGATCCCGTGCTCCTGTTTCTAAAATTGGGCTTCACTGACACACCTCGGAGTTCCTCTGTGGGCTGCACAGTTAGTTCAACAAATATGCAAGGCCATCCTTTCACGAGGAGTGCTTTCTTTGCAAGTAAAGACCTGATGAGATCTAATATATTTTTTTTAATCAAGCCCCAAAACACTATCTGTTTATTCATTAAAAAATGAACAGAAACAATTGACAATGAAGCCTTGGCTATGTGACAAAACATCCCTTAGATGAAGGTAGTGCCTGGAGCATCTGCCAATTTATTGGGAAGAGCTGGAGTACTAAAAGACCCAGGGCTGTTTATCAGTCTCCTGAAACTCCTGGCTTTCAGAGGGGCTGGGCTAACCCACTTTGAAGGAAACCAATCCCTGACCTGGTGACTTGAAAGAAATGCTGCGAGCTGGCTCTCACATGTCTTCCCCCCGTTGCGGCATTTTCTCATCTAACTGAACATCTATCTGTGGTGATGCTGCCTGTTTTAACCCAGTTTGCCTAACAGAAGTAGGCTTCAACTGTGTCTTCCTTTTAAAGTACTTAGAATTTATAGTTTTGAGGGGCTAAATAATTTCTGTGGTGTAGACACGGGGTTTTTGTTACGATAACGGCACTGATTGGCAACGCTGACAGTCTGACAATGAGTGTACCAGGCGTACAGCCACTATGTGATACAGGCACTGCGTTTTTACGGCCATGGTGTTGACTTCTCCTTGAATGGGAATCTCAAAATGAGGATTATAGTATTTTACAATCTTTGAAAAATATTTATTTGGATTTAAGCTTCCAAGTTAAATAGTACCTCTATGAGCACAATACATTTATGCAGTAGCTTTACTTTATTGAGAGTTTGATTAGTGCTAAATTTGTAGAAGTAAAAGGAATTTTTCCAGTGACTTAACTGTAATAAGTGAGAAGAATAAATGTCCTAATTTAATATTCACGTAGGTGTCCTAGTAATAGGCATCCTACATCCTAATTATATAAGAAAGTGTCGCTGCTGACGTGAGATCATATGTACTTGTAGGATAAGAAGCACAGGTAGATGATCTATCGTTTATTTTACCTCCTTGCATTAACACTCCATGAAATGAACAAAGCCTCTTTTATGATGCATTAATGGTTGATGTTGATACAGTTTCATATTTTCTTAAATAGGAGTTTATTGCCATCATGCTCAGCGTTTCTCAGCTTACAGATTCCACTGTCTTTCTTCCCCCCCAAAAGATATTACTTGGGTCATTAAAGAAAATATTTATTCATAAGGAATTTGTACCTTAACACATTTTTTTTTCCCACTCTGATATCTTTGGAGTTTTGTTTGGTATTTGATATATTTCTTCTAATTTTCTTTATCTTACAATCTGTAGTTTTGATAACCAGAAAATAACTCCATCCTGTATTTATGGATAAACCAGAAAATAATTAGCTGGTTTCTGCTCTTAGTTTTGTATACTAATTTTTGAGATATATTGGGTCTATTAATTTATGGGAAAACTTGTGAGAGGGGAATGTTCCTGACTTCAATGTATCTAAATCCATTAAATTGGAAGGCGTGAGCATCTTTAGGATTAAAGTGCTAGCTGTAACTAGACATGAATTTTTAAGTCGTTCTAAACCAGAAATCTTTCTAACTTCATTCGTTGTGGCCAATTTCTTTCAGGAAGAAGTTTTAAAAGCCATACATGGCTGTTTAAATGTCCTTCTGTGCCTTTGAAATCTCTGCTGAAGTTTTTATGAAATATAAAACAGAGGGAATGCAATTAATTAGTGCAGTCTCTTATCATTCAGTAGCATAGAGGAACTGTGAAATGCTTTTAGAGCATATAACAGAAAATTATTGTTATTCTTTAATATCAAGCCGACAAATCAGGGAATACAAGGACTAATTACGAAGGATGGAAAACAATCACACTTTACAAAGGCTTTGTTTACGGCACAAGTTTGCCTGTCAAAGCAGACAGGATAAAGTGACTAAATGATGCAGAATCTCATGTACTCTTAAAATCACATTTTTTCTTTGATTGGGAACTAATACTTCTTTGTGATTTAGATAAATCCTTTAAATCTCAGGTACTTTAAAAAAATTGTCTTCCTTTTAACCAGTGCTCTCTGCTTTTCAGGTTAAAGTCTACCCAACAGTATAGAGCAGCTAAAGGTTTTGCTGCTTTTAATGACAATAAACAGATATTTTAATCAGGGCAGGATCTTTGAATAAGGGTTGATGGTTTGATTTGATTTGGCTCTCATGTTTTTAGTGACTGTAATGTCCTGATTCGGAGGCGCGTTCCAATGTCAGGGTATAGCGTTAGGATAGAAGTTTTATTATGTGCTTAACCTGTTCCTGGGTAGGGATGGGCGTTGCTGTGTTCATATATGTTTCCCTGGGTATAGCTGAGGATGAGAGAAAGCCGATTTGATTAAACAGGTCTGGGTAGTAAGACGACTGCACATCATACCTAATAGCTCAAATGCATCTAACAGTTCTTGCTCGTGGCTAAATTACAATTTAAAAAGAACAAGCTAATTTCACACAGCGTTCTTTAGCGGGACCAGTAGCGTGACAGTTGCATTGTAAACCATTTCAATCTGTTTATTCTGAAGGAGCTTTCAGGGCGATGAGATGATCAAATGATGCTTTGTAGCTCGTAAGTCTGATGCAGCCCGAGTCCTTGTCAGTGCTGAGAAGTGCCTGAACGTGCAATAAATGTACTCTTCTTCCATGAATACCTGTAGGGTACCTTGGCTGCAAGGTTAACGCTTCGGGTTGGAGGGGAACCTGAATGATAATAAAAGGAAACTAGAAAATGTGAATGAAATAGGGGAAAAACTCGGGCTCTACTAAAGTCTGTACCAAAATTCCCACGAGCTTTGATGGGGTGAGCTTTTTGTTCACAACACTTCGTGTGTACCTTGATATAACAAAACTTTGGGCTGGGACTGGAGTGTTCGTATCTTAAATAATTTGTGACCAAGTAGGGCTTTTCAGTTTAAAAACATGTATCATCAACATCAATATTACATCTGGAAGACAATATTTTTTCATAATGAAAGGAAGTCTTACAGAGTTGTTCTTAATGTGGGTCCCATTTTATCCTCCCACGCTGCTCTAGCACATACACACACAGCCCCTGTGCTGGCTGACGAGATGAAATCAATGCTGTAGATCAGCTGAGGAATATTGTTGTTCAAGTGTATTTTAGAAGGTTTCCAATTTAGCTTTACATTGTCCTAGTAATAGATTCTACACAGAGAATACTTTTCCTCTCGGGATCTTAAAATGCTTCAAAATAAACCTTATGCTACACTAATGTGTTGTGTTATACTGGCACATGCTGACTTTCATAAGAAAAAGCTCCTGCTATGAAACACGGATTTGCTATAAGCTTCACTTATTTGCATGTTTATTCATATGGTACATTACAGACCTGCTCGCCTGCGTTACTGTGCTGAGGGCTGGTGGCTCTTATTGTCAAGTCTCTTGTAATTTCTGCGACGCCTTTTTAAAAAAATAAAATAATAAAAAATGAGAGGGGAGGGGAGGAAAGAGAGAGAGGGAGGGAGAGAGAAACAGTCTGCATCTAGTTTAGGTTAATACAGCCTTGCTAGTCAGTGAGGCTGTGGTTCAGATATAGCCCAGCTAGCTCTGTGTCACCGCAGCTGGAAAAGAAATCATGTTTTAAATGTTTTGCTCCAGATCATTTGCTTAAAACAATTTTGCCTTTTGAACCAGCTATAATCCTAGCCCGGACATACCATGAAATATACAGACATACAGGTGTATATGTATGCACATATGCATGTGTGTGTGTATATACATCTGTACACAGACACACAAATATACACGTGCACACACAGAGTGTGATGGAGTTAGTACTGCTATGTTAGCATATACCATATCCCAGGACTCCAGCAAGTAACTGCATATTTCAGTTGCAATCTCTCCTGACTAATTCCTGTGAAATACAGTGTTTCTGAATGTGATCTTCTGTGCATTTTAAGAGATTTACTGTGAGGTTACTCCTCTCTTCCTTCAGTAAAGCTGGTAGAGCATGTTCTCTCCAAATGTTTGAGATGGTAAATCTTTTTAGCAGAGGTTGCTTAGTTCATCAGATAGCTTTTATAAAACACTTCTGTTTTCATAAGAAATACGTATGGTTACACTGGAAAATATGGCACTGTTCCTTTTTTGCGCCATCAAAGTGAAGATGTTTCCTTTTTCAGCGAGAAAATATTTTTTATAGAAGTCTGACAATGTGGTGTTGTTCATTGAAATTTCTTGTGGGAAAAATTCTCGCTTGCTTATCAACTCTTCCCCTAACCCAGGGAAAGGGCTTCTTGTGTTGCAGCTTCTCCTCTGTTTCGTGCAGCCTGATCAGAAACGTAAGCATTTTATGGCCTGCTGAACAGATGGTGATGTCCTCCTTTGGCAGACAGGTGTGCGCTTTGGCAATGCCAAAAGGACAGGCCTTTGGGTACGCAGTCCCTTCCTCGGGTCTGTCCTGTCTGTACCCGCTGGCTCGGTTAACTTGCTAAAAGCCATTTCCTCTCCTGCATCCTTAAATCATCGCTGGTGGAACATCACTACTCCTGCAGCAGTGAGGATGTGCATCATTTTTACTGTAAGATAAGTGGGCAAGGGCAGTGCTTTATTACCTGCCTTCAGTTGACCTTGCCTGTTTTAACTTGACAACGTGTCTTTGCTCGGTTTTTGCTAGGCAGTGACTGTGTGCTACCTACTCGTGGCAGAAAGGTACCTTCGGTGGCAGAGAAGACAGCCCGTGTAGGTGTAAAGCTGCCAGCACTGCAGGCATTAAGTGACTTGGGAAGCGACATGCTGGTTGTGTGGGTGGTGGAGATACGTCTGCAGCGCCCTTGGCTATGTAAGGAATGGGTACGGTTAACAGCTACAGCGAAAGTTGTGGGTTGGTTTAGGATGTGTTCGGGTTTTTTTAATTCTTGTTTTAACCTTTAGCGCTTTCTGATCTGAAATGTCCTTTTTCCTTTCTCTCCCTTTAAAAAGAACAAGGAGAGGAGAAAGTAATTCACCACCAAATAACATTTTATATCCAGAAAAATCTCTCTGACTTCCTGTTTACTTATTTAAGAAAATAAATATGGGAAATCACTATGGCAAGTGCAAAATGTAGGTTATGTTTTTCAGATGGGTACTGGCGGGTTATTTTTGGGTGGTGTTGTTGACAATAAATATTTAACATGTAGAAATAATTTATTAAAAATGCACTAAAAGCTTTATGCTCTAGTTTTTATTTGACTTTAAAAGGTCTTTTGTAGAGGAGGTGATCTTATACAGGGTATGCTGGTTTAGGGTGCAGAGAGACAGGGAGAGTTGTGAGGGCAAGGCTGGTGCTGATTTTCCCAAAGAAATTTGTTTGGGTTTTGTGAATTCATGTTGCTGACAAGATAGTTACTTGCTCTTGGTATTAGACGTGCATTTCACATTGATGTGTTCTGGCTGTAAGTGCTATTAAAAGCACTCAGAGCTCACCGTAGTTATTCTTTCATGTGCTGTCTATAAATCTAGGTATTAACAAAATAGTAGGGCATCTCTGATGGGTGGTGTAGGGTGAGGGCTTTTTCTCAGCCCCCTCCAAGTATTTCCTGCTGCCAGGAGGGAGGGAGGAAGCGAGCCTAAGAAATAGGCCCAGGGCTGTAGGGCTGGAAAGTGATTTTTCCATTTTTCTTTGCTAGCAGGAAGAATATTGCTGCTCTTTATTTTACCCAGTAAGAATTACCATAAACTCATTGTGCTGCTCATTTGCTGCCGTTTTTAAAGAACAGTCTTGTGAGTGCACCTGAAGAGCTGATGCAGGGAGGCTCTGGCTGGTGCTTGGTGTGTTGGGCAAGCCCTGCTGCTTTGAAAGGACTGAGCATGGCTGACAGACCGGGTGAATTGGTTTTCTCGTCTTTTCAGGCAGCATCTCATTTTTCTGCATGTTGAACTATTTATTGAATTTATTTAATGAAACTAATGTTATGAAAAACACTCTGATTAAAATGCAGTTTGGGGTTTATTTGTTGTTCTTTTGACAAAATAGTCCTGAAGGGATGGGGAGAGATGGAGAGGGAGGGAACCTGATGGCTGTGGTGGTACTGGTGAATTCCTGATGTATATCATGTGATGAGGCCTAAATATCCTCTGGATAACCAGGAATTTCATGGGCGTTGTAGGTTCCCCTAGAAGTTCGAATCCATCGTAGTTACTCAGATGCTGCAAAACACAGTTTGTCAATAATAAGTAACTTCATTGAATGCAACATTTAGTTCCTTTGTATTTTAAGAACCTCTTCATAGTACTTCCATATCAAGTATGTGGTTACTTTGTGTCCTCTATTCCTCCGCACATTTTACACTAATCCTTCTATTCAAAAGCAGAGACTGGGACCAAGATCATTGTTAACTAAGCGGGAGTCATGAACTTCCTTTCAGCCGGTGCCTATCAGTAAGTCCATTAGTTGACTATTTGAAACTGCAGAATTTCAGAGATTACAGTACTTCTGTCTATTCCCTTTCCTCTTTCTTTTCTTTCTTCAGTGTACAGTGGAGCTTGTAGGTGTTTATTGGCTTTTTATAGTTTTCTTTTTTCTTTTAAATGCACTTAACATTTTTTTAAAGAAATGCAAGGGAGTATATGCAGTGCAATTGCCTGAGTGTTTGGAGCTTTTATTAACATGCTCCATCCCACAGACGAGAACATGTCTTCAAGTTCTTGAGTTCAAGTTTTGTCTGGGCATGAGACCAAGGACTGCGAATTTACGTCCAAATCTTATATCTGATCCGATGTTAAACACATCCAGATGGTAGGTGATATTCTAATATTAACAATCTGCTTCCCCTCCCTCTGCCGCCTTTCCAAGAAGTTGCTGACAAGTCTTTCTGACAGTCTTTTTTTAAGTAAATGAGATCAAGTATATTGAAGGTCTTTTATAGCAACAACCCCTGAGAAAGATTAGGCTTTGCAGTAGTGCTACAGAAGGTACATTTGCTTATACTCTCTCCCTGCATGAAGCTTGCAGCTCGTGCTGGTCTGTGCCCTAAACTCGGGGCACCCGGGCGGAGGAGCAGGGATTTGCAAACCCTATCAATCACTACCTGCTGCAAGCATTTGCTTTTTCCTGGCTGTGATGTGAATGCAGAACTAGACACTTGCTCCTGTGCCTCGCCTGCTTACTGCACCCACAGCCCTACTGTGTGTACCAGCACACCTGTACCGAGGGTCCTGACCTCGGTGTTGCACGCTCAGCAGCAACGTGGGTTGGAGACCCTTGTGTAGGTGTTTCAAAGCACTTCTGGCATCTCAGAGCGAGTCCAGCAGCCTGCACGGACATGGCTGTGAGACATACCGTGGTAGAGAAGGCCAGATGTGATAACATCAAGATCTTACTTGGCGCTATCCCCTCCCTGCTTTGCAGATCTCAAATCAGAAGGAACCACTGTGTGTGTTTTGGGGGACCACAACAGAGCTGGCTGTTGAGGGGGTCATGGATGGCACAGCTCAACCCAGGGCTCCCCATCTTAAGGCTTCTCCTGGTCCTTCCACTCCGTGGATTCCTTGTAAATGGATACCATTCAAACACATTCAAATTAATAGCAAACACTATTGCTATTAATTGTAAGATTTGTAATAAATAAATAAATACATTTCTGCATAAGCCTGTACAGCTTTTCATCCACTCTGTTGAAGAACACTTTTTTCCTACTTTGTTGTGATTTTGGTTCATCCTGGATATAAAGTCTTGCATCTAAATTATGCAGATTAGGTGGTGTTATTCTAGTTCATTTGAAGGATGCAGAAATTAACCATTTTTCTTTTATGACCAGAATATAAGAGAGACAGTCTCTCTTTGACAAAGATAATTTTGTTTCTTTTCATCTAATGATTGTCCTGATCTTACTGTATTTCAGCTCTTTAATTCCTTATGTCTCCAAAGTTAACATGGCAGGATGTTAGCTTTTCTGCTTACCATCATCTGGTATTTTAGGTGTATGTTAGAAGAGCTACATTTAAATTACTTTGCATCACTGATACCTAGCAATTCACAAACAGATGCTGTCCTTGGTAACATAGGGTTCTTCACTTGACTGACTTTATTCTGCACATGGAGTAGATCTGCCTCCCATCCCAGTTTTATCCTGCTATGCAAGTACAAAGCCTCATCTATCCTGAACCTCCAAGTCTTCGGTGTCTAGTCTAGGCTTCCTGCTGTGCAATTCTTCAGGAATACTTGGCCAAGAGGAAAATGGTGCTTGTGTGGAGGTTAGGCTAGATGAGCCTTTGCTTGCTCTTTGACCAGCCTGATGCTAAAATACATCAAATCCCATTACGATTCCATGTCAGGTTTTTCACAGGGCTGATATCCTCTGCCTTCACTGAAACCACCTGTAATTCTGAATGCTGCAAGTTTTAAAATTGGCCAGTTTGTATATGTATGCTCTGAGGTCGCATAAAAGCCTTGTTTACCTCCTACAAACCTAGTGTGCAGCGATGTGAAAGCAGTCCCTTCCCTGAACAGATTGGCTGGGTAGCCGTTATATGCC
The DNA here is from genome assembly GCF_013368605.1 of Nyctibius grandis. Classification (NCBI taxonomy): domain Eukaryota; kingdom Metazoa; phylum Chordata; class Aves; order Nyctibiiformes; family Nyctibiidae; genus Nyctibius; species Nyctibius grandis. Next base: position 5,208,499 of record NC_090658.1, read on the forward strand.
TTCTGTCTTTATTTCTTTTTGAAAGCAGTATAGGGTAAGATTAATCTATAAAAGTACTGGTGAACAGATCCTGCAAAGGAACATTTAAAGTGTATTTCCTGATGTGTAAAATTTGCTTTGTTGTGTAGCAACAGAATTCTGAAGGAGTTTTACAAGTTGTTTCATAGAAAAGTTTAGAAATGTTAAAAATTATTCATTTTAAAATGGCACTTGCATACCATGGGCTCTGACTTGAACTTTACGAGTAGTGATGCCTGGAAGTCTGCAAACGATGTTCACCGCTGTTGGACTGTGTCCAGAAGTGACTTTGATTAGGTCAAGGGTTTCCATCCAGCCAGAGAAACAAACGGTGCCGACAGGACAGGAGCAGAGCTCAGCAGCTCTTTTGGATCCGCACTTGACTTGGCAGGACTCGCTGAGCGCTTTCAGGTACGCAGCAGCTCCCAAGCAGTTGCCGTAACAGATACATTCCCCAGTCAGAGCATAGAATGTGCTTTTATAATCCAAGTGTAGGTATTTTCACATGGAAAAAAAATTTTTTTAACTTGACAGTGCATTCTGCATATATAAATAAACATCACCCTGTAGGGTAACACTCTCAATATGTTGCACAGGACCATAAATGTGTCGTATCAGCTGTAATTAGAGACACACATCACACGAGTTGTGGGCTTCAGCATCGCCAGCTGTCACTGTGCAGCCTGAGCACCCTCTGTGCCCAGACCGACTCCTGGGGGACTTTGAAAGGCTTGCTGCAAACCATGGTGTCAGGTCAACAAACAGTTAAAATGCTATGTGTTTTCTGGGAATACGGTACATGCAACTCCTTCCGTCCAACTTGAGCTATAATGCATTGACACCAGGGAGTCATCTCTCTGAGAGGGGGACTCAAACCGAAGGAATACGGGTTTATTTATTTCTGTCCTCTCAGGATGAAATAGCTTTGCCTGTCAGCTAATAGTGACTTTTCAGTTTAGAACTAATTCGTATGGATTTAATTGCAACCTGGCTCTGCGGTTTCCTCGTAAAGCAGAAACCCGTGCTAGGACTCTGGAAGGTTATGCTTTCAGGGTGGGGATTACAGGCAATAGACAGCGCACAGTAACTTTTATAATCATTAAGGAGAAACTCGCAGCCTCCAGTCTGCAGAGCTATCTGCAGTGGCTGTTAGCTCCTGAGAAGGTACCTGCACTTCGGCAGCTCCCTGTCAGCTCTTCAGAATAATTCACATTACTGCAATCATCTAATTGTCTTTCCTTTAACTTTAAGCCAGTCGTTTAGCAGGTTTTGCATCACTCGGTTTGTCTCCCTGAACAAAGACAAAGTCAGCAGAGTTACAACAGTGCAGCAAGTGGAACAAGCTGCGTGTACATTATGTGGATAAATGATAATTTATTTGCCCGTGTGGTGGCAGGAGAGGGTGGGTCGGGGAAGGGCCAGAAAAACACACTTAAAAAGAAGATCTAAAATAGCATTTTTATCTACTCCTCTTTTCTGTGTAGGAGGAGTCTCCTGCACTCTGTCTCCTGCTATGAAAGATTTACTGATTTGCCTGTGTGCAAACGTCAAACTAAAATTCCTGTAAGCCTTTATTAGTTGGAAGGAGGTATGTTTTGTGGCTAAAAGGCTGGACTGGAAATCAGGAGACTTGGACCCGTTTTCCAGGCTAGATACAGACTTCTTAGGGTAAACAAGAAAGTTGCACTTAACCTTGCTTTGCTTCAGGTCTTGATCTCCAATGTGGGGATTAATGGTACTTCCTTTCTCTCTTCCTTAAAGTCTTGTCTCCGTTGATACCTCTTTGAGACAGCACTTAAATTGGTGTAATCTGGAGCTCAAGGAGACCCTGTAGTCATAACTTTTAACAAAAATAAGTTACGTCCAAAAAGCAGAGAAGCTGCTGACTTTCTTGGATAGTGGACTCTATTAAAAAGTTTATACTTGTTTGCCAGTAAAAAAACAACTTTCAGCTTTTCATAAGATGTTGGAGTACCATATGCCAAACTAAATCTCATGATTTGAATCTGCCAGAAATTATCTTCTAGGTTGTTTCTACTTTGTGGCTTTTTTATTTGGGTTTTTCGTGTTTTCCACTTAATCAGCTGGTGGCCCATTGGTATGAGTGCTGGGCTGGGCTGCTGACAAATTTCTTCTTGTCTTTGGTTTGTTTGCTTAATACTATGTGTATAGTTGAGTGTATCTGTTCGAAGTGGTGGCCGTTTGAGTTTAGCAAATGGAGTTTTCTGACAGGTTCTTTATTGGTTTTGCTACTTTTGATGATATAGTTGAAAATATGTTTTGTTGTTTGTTTTTTTTTTTTTTTTTAATTCCCTAGTCATAGGAAATAATTGTTCTTCAGTTGTTGCTGAGAGGTAGGAAGTTAAAGCAGCAGCAAAACAGTCCACAAATGCTGCTGTGCTCTGAACGGTGCTGTGCAGAGCTGTGGCTTGTAGGGCGCTGTGACAGGGACTGGCACATACTCCATTGATTAAAATTTTGTCAAACACTGGTCCTTCCTCATTTTAATGCAACAGCAACATTGCGTTTAGTCTAACACTCAGAGCAACCAGGGAACCATGTGATTGAAATATGATGTGGTTAATTGTAAAGCCTCCAGGTAATAGGACCTTAATTGCTGGTTTACTGATAAAACACAGAAAGCCATTCTTTAAAATGGGATAAATAAAGACAGGTGAATTTCAGGTATGGTACCATGACCAGCTAAGAAGTGATTTGGAGTGGATGCTTTTGATCTGCAAAACATTTGAAAAAGCATTCAGAGAGTTTTGAGGATGTGAAATGACTAATGCAAGGCTGATGCTGGGCTTTAACGGGTCATTGACAGCTGTGATAGGAAGAGAAAACGAAAGGCTTCAGTTGCTACTGGTGAAAATTCCTTGGCAAATACTGGCAGCTCTCAAAGCAACATACCTGGAAATATGCAGGGCCGGCAAATCAGATATTTTGGCAACCTGTACGGAGAGCAGCGTCCTGCCAAGCCTGTACTTGTGCCTTCTGCAGCATGCAAAATTCACATCAGCATTAAACTTTCTCAGCAAGGTGTGAGCATGGCCGGAGTCTGCATGATGATGCAAATGGCCAAAACAGCTTTTATTGTGGTAAACTCACTCATTGCTGGTTAATAGTGACATTCTAGCCTGGCTCTGCGTGTTGATGCTGCAGTTTCAAAGCTTTGTCACATTGCACTTCTCTCCGCGTAGCTTTCCTGCCTTCGGAGTAAGGCGCGTGGCGTTAATGTCAGACAAGCTTTGCCAGATGCTACTGCCCCTTTGTCAAAAGTCACAACGCGTAAATGAGCAGTCCTGCCTGATTTAAATCAGTACATATGGAGAGGAAAATACTTCTCTCTCCCATGGTCCTGCCCGCAGGTGTCCTAACAAGAATGTGGAGGCTCCGGAGGAGGCTGGTGTGTAATACAGACCACTAGCAGGTAACAACAGGGTTTGCTGTCAACTACCCAGGCTGGATTAGCAGTGACTGCCTGCAAGCAAAAAGCTCAGTGACTCACTGTTCATCTCTGAACCTTCCAATTTCCTCTAAATGTTCCTTGAAGTTGGGCTTAAATTAACTATTCATAATTATCTCAGGATCTTTCCTTCCTTTTAAAGCTTTCTTAACTCTGCAAACACACCGACAGCCCTGAGTCTCCAGAATATTCTTCAGTCTACTGGAGAAAAAAAGGTGAATTCAAAGGTTTTACTTTGAATTCTTTCATTGATGCTACTCAAAGCATTATTTTTGTTTTTACAGTGTGCGTTTTCTTAAATCCTTCTGCTGAAACTTTGAGAAATTAGTGTTTAATTTCCCTTCTAGTTCTGAGTCTGAGATAAAGTAAGACTCATTTAAGCTCAAACCAGTGGTAAGGGTGCAAAAACCAAGAACTGATCAGAATCAACCTGTGTTCCTGTCTGTCTGACTTACAAACTAGTCCATCCTGAATTCACCATGCAATATTCCTGCTGCTTTTTCATCTGGGGTAGCACTTCATGGTCACTGTTACCAGGTACGTTAAATAGAGCGCTGTAAGTGAGCCCACCTCAGGAGAGGGGTTACGTCCAACTAATAAACACCATATTGCAACTGGAAGCCAAAGACCGAGCTGGTCGATCCAAGGACAAAGAGCCACTACCGGAAATACTTGAGTTTCTCACAACACGCAAACAGCCCCGATTAACCGGGACATTCGTCAGCCAAAGTAATCCATCTGACCCTGACTTTGCACTCTTATCTCCTTCTTTGGACTCTCTCAAAGTGCTGGCATAATACTTCAAAAATACTTTACACTGTGATCAGCAAGATTGAGGAAAAGCTGTCTGCCCCTAGCATTTCTTGTCCTCTCATGTCCTTTTTCACCTGTCACAAGCAATCAGTGACACTGGCTGAACTAAAGTCTTTCTCCAGACCTGTCGCCCCATAAGAAGAGATATCTTAATGGTTTAGGAATTGAAACATAACATCTTTTTTTCCCCTCCCTTCTTTTTCCTTTAAATACCTCCTTTTAATTCTGCCGTCGTGTGCTACCTGAATTTCTGCCAAAGCATTTCTTATTAATTTTGTAGAGTATACACGACCTTGAGCGATGATACTTCATTACGCATTTGCAAAATGAGATCCTTTTCATGGACTAACAGATTTTGTGGTTTACTTCAGGCTAGGGCAGTCACTGGATTTGTTGAAATTTTTTCTTCTCTATTCAGTTTTTCTTGTCAACATGGCTATGTTCCTTCTATTCATAAAAGCAGTGTGTTGCTCTTAGTTGGCAAAGATTGTACAAGGTATGTATTGATGATTAAACAGGAAGAAATAGCTGAGAAGGAAAGAAGCTTGGAGAAAGCTTGTGACACCAAATGAACATTTTATATTTCCAGAGTTTTGCTTTCCAAAATATCTGGGCTTTGCATCTGTTTAAGTGATGCATCAGTCTGATGATATATTTGACTGTGTATAGGAGTTTGGTTGCTGTATAATGGCACTGAGTCAATACAACAGTTTCTCCATTGCCCAGCAATTTGTGTTTTTTTAAAAAAAAGACGAGAAAGACTGTGAATCTTTCTCTGTGAGTGTCCTCTCATGCTCCAAATTATTTAAGTGTTTTGGAGAAACAAGGTATGAATCTACAGTCTCGAAGGATGTGCAGGTCTGGGTCTCCTTGTTGGGGTGGCAGTTTCTTATTCATCATCATGGGGTTCAACTTGCAGCAGGGGTGCTTGTGACCACAGGTTTTACAGGTATGCAGCAGGACACAGTCAGATTTGGAGCAGATGGTGATGGAAACTGGCTGGTAAAGTTAATAACTGTTCAACATGGGCAGAGACCGCCTTTGACACTGGTGGCAGAGGCATAGAGTTACAGGTTGTTACCAGATAGACTCAGGCAGAATGGTCACCTCTAGAAATTGTGGAGGAACACCAAGACAGAGAGCAGAGAAGGCACCAGCAGCCAACATCTTGTGCTTGGCTCCCTTGTACAGTCCTCATACTCCTGAAAGTCTGGGAAAAGCAAATGTGGTGGTAACCCAGGAGCCCCCAGGCATGCTTTGTTTGGTATTCATTAAACATCACACTTCAGTTTATGTACTCTGTGTGGTTTTCCCAGAGAGGAGATTTGTGCTGTTTTTTCTCGGAACTGCTCTTTCTCAGAGGCTGGAGTGAGCTCCCCTCTCCCAGGGAGTCTTCGCTTGCTCCTGCTGCATTTCCCCGGCTTGTGGATGGCTGTAGCCACCTTCCTTTGGACTGAAAAGCCCTAGAAAGGCTGCTTGTCACAATTGGCTTTTTCTTTTTGCAGCTGCATGGGACAGCAGAGAGTAGCATCACAGATTTCTTGTTCCTCAGTCCTCAAATGCCCCATTTTGACAGTACAACTTGCAGTTGTTGATGAGAAGGAGGGTCAGGAGATCCGCCTCTGCTTTCCCAGGCAGAGGAAAGCACTCCCTGTTGTTCTGTTTTGCAGCCCTGTTACAACCTCCTGACAGCTTTAAAAATGAGTCAGATGGCACCACGATCTAGTGATTTATGGGTAAAGCCATCCTATAACAATAATTGGCTGGCCGTCAGCGGAGTCACATCTGGTTTCAACTCGTGTTCGTCTGTCAATAGCCCTAACGCAAACAAGTAGCTCCTCCACCAGTTGCGTAGGGGCAAGATGAAAGGCTCTGGCTTGGCTGTGGTGTGTGGCGAGCCCTCGGTGTCGTTAATGGAAGCTGACAGTCTAACGTCCCGCTCCATCTGCTCCCAATTTATACCTTGAGATTTATTGTGTCTTGAAAAGATAAAATAGAGACTTGCGAAACAGAATTACTGGTTCTAAAAGCTGCAGGGGAAGTGTAGCGTATCTCCCCTTCTGTGCTTTCACAGCTAGAAGGCAGAAGAAGGGCATTTTTAAATGAAAGCAAAGCCCTGTCACAAGGTCTGCTAGGGATGGACAGTAACCTGTCCCTCACTCAAGCTTCGTGGTTGCCATTTGGCCTATGCTCGGCGTCAGGAACAGGGACTTTCAGGTCTCCTGTGTTTCTACAGCTCAACTTGAGAATTTCATTCATTTACAGGCATAAGAGATGAACAAAGTATCCTGGTCGGACCCAGAAGCCCAGGTATTCTGGGGAAGACACCAGAGCTCTTTTTCTTTGGCGTTTCTTTCCCTAGAAAGGGTTGAGCCCTGCAGGTACAGAGCACAAAACATCATTGTGGTCCTTTATGTCAGTGAGATCCAGTGCCCATATTTGGGGCGGTAGGGAAACCCTGCTGAGGTTTCAGTTGGGAGACAGCAGCGAGTTCCTCTCTGCTTGGAGTCTGGCTCCTGTCACTTGGGAGCAGAGTCCAGCCCAGGCTGGGGACATCATGTCAGGAAAAAGTCCATGGCTCTGCAGCAACGAGGTGGATTCTTTGCCAAGCAAAGCAGCTGTGGCCGGGATGGGTGGAAGAGGCAGAGGCTGCTTCAAGCTCTTGCTGGAGCTGTTTGTGGAACTTGAGGAAAATGCTCAGGGGCTGGAAGGCTGCCAGAAGGCTTAATGCACTCTTGTCAAGTTTACACAGCTGCAGGTGACCTAGTGCTGGCTCAGCTGTGGACTGAAGTCCCCAGCTTGCAGCTGTGGCAAGTGCTGGTATTCCCAAAGTGGGTGAAGCTCTTGTGTGGTGGGCTTGAAGGAGTCTTGCTGAGCTGCTCCAAGTTCTGCCTTTCCAGGGGTGCAGAGGGAGGGAAGGGCAACTTAATCACTGAGGACAACGGCCGTAACAAATGAAGCAGGAGTTGGGGTGTGAAGGGAAAAGGTGATGTGAGAAAGGTAACTGCCAAAGTTCTCATAAATATCACCTCCATTTTACCTCCTTATCTGAATGGTTGTCTTTGAAAGTTTGATTCACTGTGCCTTTACAACAGCAGAAACAACCTGAAAATAAAAATGTATCAAAGCCAAAAAGAGGGGGGGGAAGTAGAAAATGTTAAAGTAACCACTTCTCCGTTTTTCTCTAAAATCTAAAAGAAAAAAGGTAATTCAAAAAGTAGCATCTGGGTATAGATATTTCAAAGTAACAGCTGTGGTTTTTGCAACCTTGTGGGATAGTTTGTAGACAGAGAATTAAGGATATGGGTATGACAAACATCAGTTGTACAGGATGAAGCTGAGAAATTTCACGTTTATTGCTAATGTGCCTAGAAGTTAACGTATTCACACTCATCTGCAACACCTAACACTGGCTCCCCCCTCTGCAGGATTTAGGCATTTGGAAAAAAAACTCAGTAAAATTACTAATCTAGAATTGCTGAATAACTGGGGAGGAAAAATATTCGCAAGGGAGGACAAGTGTTTGTCAAAACTTTTGATTTGTGGAAGTGTTGGATTGTTTTAGGAGAACCTGCTGTTTCTGTTAGAACAGTGTGTATTCAGCTCCCTTGAGTTGCTTGTGTTACATTTAATTTGTTTATACTACTTAATTGCCCATTATTAAATGACACAATTTAAAGTTTATCTGTTCTGCTGTAAGAAATGAGCAAAGCTTCTATAAATAAAATGTTAGAGTTTTTATTGGCAGAACAGCTTTAAACTTTTTTTTTCTAGAAATCCGAGTCTTAAATGTGCAGAACTGTTTTCAAAACCGTAGAACAAAAATCTGCATTAAAAACAGATAAAAAAATCTTTCACTGTCCTGGTCACAACTGGTTGGGAGCTTTTCTCAGTCTCTGCAGCATTCCAGGTGAGATCAATGTGTTTAGTACGCTTCCTTGCAAAAACGTCTAGATTTTCTGACTTTATTTATTTTGCAAATGCAAATATAAAATCTAAAGTCAGAAAAAGTTTTTTTTTTCTTAGCCACATTCTTTTAGTAATGTGAAAAAGACCTTAAAAAAAACTTAGACTGGAACATTTCTACAGAACATTCTTTCTCATCATTAAAGAGATTTTAAAGAAATGATGCTTTTGGAATATAAATATAAATAATATGTTGCTGATACTTCATATATTTTCGTATTCTTCTTGTCGATGACCAAGATCATCCCAATTACAACTCATGTCCACCAGTAAAACGGGAAGTAAAGAGAGTGCTGGGCTTCTCCTGACCAGGCAACTAAGTTTTTTCACGAGCCTCTCAGCTGGGCAGCTCTCAGGCAAATAAACGCTACTTCTGTCTCTCAGATCTGTGAATTAGAGTGTGGGATCCTTGGGCTGATAAACACTGAACTCTGTTTCCGTTGGCTTCAGGGGAGATCTGAATCAGTCCTATAGTGAGAGCAAAACAGGAAATCCCTGATTCAAAAAGCCAGATTTGTTGAGTAATTATTGAAATTTTGCCATAGGTCATTTTACTGGAAATCTGTATAAATAGAAATGGTTAAAAGTCTCCTGTTGCAGTGTTTAAATAAACATGTTATTAGAGAATTTTAGGAGAAGGCAAGAGGAATGTAGCCGAAGTGGCAGCATCACCCCTTTCTTTAGGTTTTTGATGAAAGGCTCCTTGTTTTTTTAATCTTACCGTGTTTGAAGGGTTATGATTTAAAAAGAAAGAGAAAAGCTGGGGGACACCTCATTCACAGAAAGGGAGGTTTTCATGTGAACAAATACTCATTAGGGACCAGATTATGAAAATGCCTGAATTATCTGGATTTCAGATCTTAGGTCTTCTGAGGCATGCATGTGTGCTTTGAGGTTTCCTCCCTCCTACCCTCTCTTTCGTGGGTCATTCTCGGCACTTGCTCCAGGCAACCTCTACGACAGGTACCGTAGCTGCAGGGTTGCTGGGTGTTTGATGCACAGAAGAGCGTGCCAAGCGTGCTGGAGCGCAGTGTTTACTTTCCTCTGTAGAGCCAGATAGAGAGAGAGACGACGTCTGGCATCACTGCAGCTTGCATTTTGTTTTGAAAAATAAAATCTCAGAAGCTCAGGCAATTTTTCTTGCAGCTAGTGAGCTTGGGTGCCTTGGTTCTCAGGGTATTCAAGATGAAATGCCCTGGGAAGACCTTTTTTGGAGAGGGGTCATTTTGTTTTTAAGGGGGGAAAAAAAAAAATCCTGCATTTTCTTTGGCTCTCATTTTGGTGATCCAAAATATTGCAGATGCCCTTTGGAACTTGAAGACAGTAAATGTCTGCAGTGGGAGTTCAAATATATATGCAGCATCTGATTTGAAGACAGAGTTTTCAAAACCAGAAAAAACTAAGTCCTTTAGGAATTCTTACCTCCTTGGTGAAATAGTAATGAAATAGTTATGAGAGGTGTTATATGACTAATTTCTCTGATATTTTTGGCATGCGTGTTCATTAGCAGTTGACTAGTTACAAGATTATCAAACATTAACAAATAAATAAATAAGACTAGGCAAGCTCGACTGCTGCAGCTGCTGTCACAGCCCACTGAGCTCAGAGGGAATTTGTAATATTTTCTATAATGCGAGTCCCACTGCACAGTCGGGCTCTGACAGATGTCCTGCAGTAAGCTTGGGTGGTTTAAGACCTCACTGATGGCAGAATGGGCAGAAAGGCTGCTGCAAGTCAGTCTGGCGTAATAGCTAAAATTTATCTTCACCTCTGGCTTACGGCCCTGGGTTGTGCCTCGAGTGTGGCACCTCACTCCTCTCCTCTACCCAGCGCCATTATCTTCCAACAGGGCAAACATGGGTGGAGAGTGAGATCTGACCCATCCACAGCGTGTTTCACTGGAGAACATCTGTCAGAGCCTTTGCCTGCCTCTTCAGCATATGTTGCCTCTTTTTCTTCTCACTTCCTCTGTATTATATTTATATTTACCTCTCTCGCTCCGAAATGATAGCATTCAACCCTTGCATTGCAATGCCGTGAGTGATCGGAAGCGATGCCAAGCAGCGGAGGAGCGGCCTTCCCTGAAGTCTTTGGTTAGATGTCACAGGGACCTGTGGGAGAGAGAAGCAGATGTTTGCATCTGCATGGATCTACAGAGGGAGGCTGTCCCGCTCGCTGCTCGGTGTGTTGGGGAAGCAGAGTCGTTTGGAGGTTTGCTTCAGAGCATACTAAGGTTCCTACCAGCTTCTGCTTTGAAACAAGTGGTTTGTCTGTTGCTATTAAAGTTAGAAAGTGCGGTAGGACAATACACAGGGGCTGCTCTGTTTTCTTTCTCTGGGAAACAAAAGATTAAGAAAACAAGATACAGCTCTTTAGCTTGTATTGTATGGAAAAGTGTAAAAATTACAAGCTGCGGAAAGTAAGTGGAAATGGCTTTTGAAACAAAGAGATAAAGCTGAAGCTGAATCCTTTACTTCCCCAGGCTGCAGGTCACGCCGCTGCCCTTTTGTTATCTGGCCAGGCAAGTGATAACATGGTAGCTAATGATGAAGCAACAAATTTCTGTCCTGATTTTTAAATACCATACTGCAGTATTAATGTGAGCTGCCCTGTGAAATGCAATCTATTTAAGTAATCCTGCTGACAGCTGTTTTCCTCAGCCCTTGATTCACTGCTCATCTGGTGACTGCCGATTGCCCTTACCGCCCACTGGCATTTCTCTGTTTCCATGGCGCTGCTTTGCATATGGAAGCAGCGTGGTTTTACTGTGTTAATTGTTCTCATCTGGGAAAGAGATATCAGGTCAACTGGTTAAATGAAGTTTGTCAGAAATGAGGTACAAGTCAGTGACTTCAGTTATCAAGAAGCCTGATGCCGGGGACTGAAGACTTACTGTGGTATCTCTAAAAAATGGAAAAGTAGCTTTGTCTTACTACAAGCTTTGTTTTGCTCTTTCCTACAGGTTGGGCATTAAGCTGTAAGTTTAGGGTAATATTTTCAAGAGTCTTGATGATGTAGAAGAGTAAATTCCTATTTTTAAAGTGATTTGTTTTTCCCCAGTGATCCTAAGTTTCAATTGCAGCAGTCCATTTGATGGCACAGTACTGCGAGTGTCGGCTCTCGTGCTTTGATGAGAGTAGCTGCTGCACTGGTGGGCACATGCAGCAGACAGGAGGGGATTAAAACTTCCTAAATGGAGAGAAGTATTTGCAATGGATGCTTTGTGGCTTGTAAGTGTACCCAGAATCTTTCCTGTAAAGAAGGATGATTGCCTGACTACTTATGAGTATACACAAATTCTTTCACTTACACTCTCCAATTAAAAAAAAAAAAAAACAAAACCCAAAAAAACAAACAAACAAAAAACCCAAAACATTTGAAAGGACATAAGAAGATTGTTCATTCAGTAGGTTAAGAGCTTAGAAATGCCACAAGTTGAAGTTACTTTGAGAACCTACCTATAGGCTTCTTAGGTGCGTGCATTATGTTAGTCTTTAGTTATGTGTTTCTGCATTAGCTTTTCTATGGGTTCTACCTCATTCTGAACAACAGGTAGGTGATATTCCTTGAATGGACAGAGAGTATCTGACATTTTGTTTTCATCTCATTGCTCAGTGTCCAGTATCCATCTATTATACAGGGCATTACAGTGAAGCTTTGCACAGATGACAGCAATGTTAATTGTCTCGTGATACGGTATGTGGCGTACCTCACTGTGGTATCAAAGAGAACCCCCACAAAGAACTGATCTCTGTTTTCTGTACCGCTGTCACGAAGGAGATGTTTTCACCTCAACTGCATATTAAGAAAGTAGGGCAGAGAGTAAGGAGGCAGAATGTGTGTCCCTTGACTGAGACATGTAGGTAGGTTTATTATACGGGCTTCTTGAAATTAGACATCATTTTATATGCTCCAAGCACAGCTCCCATTAGTTTTGGTTGGAACTAAAGATATTGGCCCTGCAGCAAATCAGTCTTACAGGTTCCCACTCTGCATCCTCTCCCTTTCCCCTGAAACGGGGAATGCATCATTGACAACGTTTTATGCAAGGTTAAAAATACGCCTCACTGCAGAGTATCTGGGACATTTGGCACCCAGTCTGCAGGGCTCAGGTGTGCTGAAGACCCATGTCTTAATGGCTGTGCCCCCTGAGGTTCTCCATGCTGTGGTAAGCTGAGCTGCTGTATGATTCTTTCCCATGAATGATGGGATAGACGCTCGCCTTTCCTGAACACCGGGGAGACTGGGGTAGCATTGGAGATCAGCAGCACTCAGGAGGGCTAATGTATGTCTCCGCTGCGGAGAGAGCTGGGTACGAGCCAAAACAGAAATGGATTCTTGGCATGTGCCCATTGTGCTACCCAGCCAGCTCACCAAGGTCACGCACAAGGTGTGTGTGTGTGTGGATGGAAGGAGCTTGGGACCAACCTCTGCATGCTGGACTGAAATAGCTTGGTTACAGAGGCCAGCCCAGGGAGGGTGGCCTGGCATCTCCAAGAAACGCTGGAGTAAAAAGGGCAGCTGGCAGCAAAACTGAGCTGATTTTGACCATAAGACTTTCACTTGTCTTCCTGCATTTCCCAGCCTCATTTACCTGTTTTGTTTCAATTCCCCGAACAAACAAAGCAGAGATCAGCAGGCAGTAGCCTCTGCCACTGCACACCCTCCAGTTGTTCTACCTGTTGTTCATCCCCCAGGCAAAGAGGGCCTTTCTTGGGACAGCCCTGGTTGGAAAAGCCTCCAGTGCAACCTGTGCCTCTCAGGCTAGACGAAGCAGACACACAGAGATGTGCTACTGTAGGATTTATGGGGACTGGAGAGGAAATCTTTAGCATTGAAGTAAGAGTTTGCAGTTACCAAAAATAGGAATTATTAGAGAAACCTGTGAGCAGTATTCTCTTCTCAAATCAAAAGTACCAACTTTGCATTAAAAATATATTTTTTAAAAAAAGGCATTTGAAGTACCTTGTTCTCCTTGTGAGATCACCCTATAGATATAGTCCACTTAATTGCAAAGTGCTTAATTGAGACAGCCACTTTTACTGGGACATCTCCCAGGGAACCATCTTAGCCTAATGATTATCAATGCCAATGGTTGTTGCCTAATCAGGTCAGTGCCATAAATCCCGCTTAACAAGAACGAGTTCAGTGATTATCAAGTGATTAAACAGTGTTTAAATAGGTGTTAAGTAAGTGTGGGATGCCATGTTTAAACACAGGGAAATCCAAAGTAAAATGGAAGGCAATAGGTGTGAATGTCAAAAATAGTAAGTGCTATCTTTGTCCTTTCTTTTCATTTCGTATAGGGCTTCCTCTGAGTCTCAAATCTCATTTGGAATTTTTAATCTTTCATCATGGGGTGACTGGTCCTGTGAATGAAAGCTGGTCAGATGCTTGGGGAATTGGCTCTAGCTCCTGACTGCTCTGGTTGGGTTTGCCACTTACACAGGACTTCCCAAAGATCCTTAAATATTCTAGGAATTAGTATATATTCTGGGTTGGTTTTTTTTTTTTGGAGGGGTGGGGTGGTGTTTAGTAATCGTTGATATAGCATAGCTGTAAAATAGAGAGAGAGAGATGCTGAATCCTCCTGCTGCTATTGATTTAAGAGTTTTAGGAAAACTAATAGTGCGTGGTGCTGGTATGGACTGCCAGAATACTTGCGGTCCGTATGTTCTGCTGCTGCCTCCTTGTCCTGAATACCAACGGCAGTTGTCCACCTTTGTCCCCCTCTACAAATACAAGCTGGCCAGAAGCGCACCTCCTTTTTGGGGAGGTTTATTATATCAGGATTCTGCTGTGCAAGTCGTGTTCTCCATTTTTGATCTGATTGTGTGCCCTATAATCCCTATTGATTTATAACAAAATAGAATTGTCACATATTTTGTGAGTATCCCGTACTAAATTAAACTTGGGAGAGAAGCTTAATCAGCTCTCTCTGTAAAGATTAAGAACAAGGGATGTGCATTTTCTAGCAGAAAACTACTTTTCAATATCTGATGGACATTCTACGGCATTGAACTGAAACGTCTGGAGTGCGGGGAACTTTGTGGCAGCCCTGGAGGCAATGAGTCCGTCCCTCTGGTGTCACATGAAATGCATCCAGGTCTCCATGTGCATCTAAACCAGCTACCCATAGCTGCCTTTCTTCATCTTTGTCTTCTAAGAAACAGGTCTCTATTTTCTGAGCGCTTTCATGGCCCTGATTGCTCTAACATTTTGTTTGCAGACTTCTAGGTTTTCACAGTTGTTTTCCTAGCAACCATGCCAGCTTTGAGAGTAGTCATTTTGCATTCATTCAGTTGCAGTACAGGAAGAATCTTTGGAATTGTGGGGGGAAATTTCACCATTGCGTCAGATTGAAAGGTGAATATTTTATTTTTATTTTTATTTTGATATGAGGTTAGATCCCAGTGCAAAACAATTGCAGTGCAACAAAGTACCAACTCTCCTGTCTTGATTCAGCTCTTGCTGTTTATTAGTCAGCGGTTGTAGCTCTGTCTGGTCCTTTAGTGAAAGTTCACTTTACCTTTGAGTCGGGTTTTATTTTCAATTGACAAAAATGTAATTTGAAATTTGATGTAAGATTTGGCAAATTTTTTTTTAAATTACACTATAACTCATATTGATGTTTATTAAAAACAAAACAAAACACCAAAACCTAATACCTCTCCCATCCCCTTCTCTCCTCATTCCACACACTAATTTAATAGATCATTAGGAGTTTTAAATAGAAATAGCTCCGTCTTTTGTTACATGGCAAGCTTGGTGTCAGAAGATATTTTGGAACTCACAGGAAGCATGGCTGGCATTATAGCAGCTACTTTATTTTTGCTGTGCTTCTCTAGCTTTGTGGTACACAGCCACCAGATATAAAGGGACAGGTTGTGATAAATCTTTAATGAGAGCCTTATTTAATATTGCAGAACTAAAAACTTGCGTAGGAATGGCAGAGATGTTACTGGCACATATTCACAGCATCAAGGTATGTTTCTGAACTGGGTGAATTTCCATTCTGGCACAAAAATGAAATCTCTGTCATTTAAGGTGTTGTTCTTGTAAAGTACTGAGTTATGCAGCTGCTTTTGATATATTTTTAAAATTTCATATTATTTTTATTGCATTTGTGGATAGAGACCTCCAAACAAGCATAGAATTTAGTACTTATTCTGGAAAAACAAACAGGCGAACTCTTAAATGACAAAGCAAAGTGTGGAACAGAAGAAAGTATTATTTTCATCCTGTAGAAGGGAGTCTGAAACACAGTGCAAATTAGTGCTCTGGTGAGGGTCCTACTATGGGTTTAGCAAAGTCAGAAAATGAATATTGATCCCCTGAATCTTAGTCTAGTGGTGTAAGTATAAACCCAGCTTTCCTGTTTAACACCAGCTCAGTGGGAGTTAAGGAGGTGACTCCTCTCCTGGGAGGCTGGCAGTTACTGCTCAGCAGTTACAGCTGCAGAAGGAGAGGCCGTCACAGTTCACCTTTGGGTTTTCATGCTGGCTTTCAGGTGGCACTCAGTCTTTCCAGTCCGCAGTAGTCCCCCTAAGGTGGGCATCCTTTGCCTTCCTCTCTTTGTTTCTCCAGAGCCCGTCATGCCTCAGGCTCCCTGGGAGCATAGGAGGGACGCTTGCAGAATTTGGCACTAGGTACAGGCAGTCCTGTATTTTTCTGCTGTCTCTCATTTTATTCCCCAGTACAGTAGTTTCTCCATTCCTTCTGCTGTGGCCTAGGTCTTTTCTAGCAGAAAGTCATTCGCAGTTTTCACTCCAGTGTAGTGCAGTTATTCTTTATGCATCACATCAAAATACTTCTTTCCCTGTTTACTCCTGCAGTGTTTGCGTATAACAGGATTAGGCTGGGTTAGACCTATTGCATTCATTGATTGGGAGATGACCACTGAGGGGCCGTGTTATGGGAGAGGTGAGGATGTGGGAAAGACAACACAAATCTCTGTGAACTCTGCTGCGTTATTTGCACAAGCCACAAAATAACCTCTTAAAATATGCAAAAAGGTCAGTGAGATAATGGAAGGATTTGGCTACCTGGGCACCAGAGGCTGTGTTCCATTAAACAGGAAATAAACAGAGAGCCTTGGCTCGCTTCCAGAGCTGAAACACGTGTGAACTGGCAAAGGAGAGAGCAATGCAGGCAATTTGGAGAATAATGACTGGCGATGTGAGAGAAAAGCTTAACTGAGTGGATGTTGAACATACCTGAAAGATGAGGTTGAATTGGCAAGCTCAGGAGAGGTGCAGAATAATGAGAGAAATATATATTAACATCAGATTCTTCTAAATAGATGTTACAGTAGCTTGCTGCTAGATGTTCAGTTCTTGAAAAATTTGGCTACTTCTTTTTTTTTTTTTTTGCCCAAATGAGAACTGACTGAGGCCCTTAAGAAATTTTGGTCACAATGGTGAGTGTTGAAGCTTTGGAAGTGCTGGCCATGGGCGAGATCAAAATCCCGTAGTTTATTCCAAGTCTGAATTCTTTCCGTGGCAGTAGCCATCCTTCGGGGCATAGCTGCTTGCTTTATTCCCTCCCATCATGCTGGTATGGCTGCTTTGCTGTATTAATGGCTGTCCTCCTTTGTAACTTCTTCTAAGGGTTTTGTTGTGCTGTTTGGTTCCCATACAAGAGGATTGATGCTGTTCAATTAACCCAAAAATCAAAAACTATTTTTGCCCAGCCTTTCCTCTTTGATTATTTTTTTTTTTTTTTTTGGCTTGAGAAATCCAGCAGGAATTTTTGGAAACTGGTATTCTTTATATACTCAATGTTCTGAGCCTTGTGTATTTATGTACCGGGCTTTTGTCTGTAGCTTCTTGGAAATATTTTGTCATTCTTCCGTGCCATCGACAATGTGGAGACCCATGTTCATTGTGTTCTCGATTTGGTGCTTCCTGGTCAACAGAAGTAAAAAGATGGTTGTGCTAACAGCTAGCAACTCAAACTCAGCGTGGTACGTGGCCATCAAACTGGGTTATTCTTCTTTCCTGAAAGGTGTGCTGAATCAAATGCTGGCTTTCGTCTTTTGGATTCAATCCCTTTCTTCTTTTTTTTGGGGAGAGGAAACTGTTGACTAGCACTTGTGAGTTTAATTGCCTTTGATAGAATAGTTGTTGCTCTGTTTGCTTGCCAAGATGCCTTTTTTGCATATGCTTTTATAAACTGAAAGCTGAGTAAATCAGCTGGGGGTGTACTTAATGCCTCAGGAGTATCAGTGTCACAGGAGGGAAGGCTTATGGCAGAACTGAGCCAAAGCCTGGTCTTCCTGCTGACAGTGCCACATTTGGAGGGGTTGTAGAAAGGTGCAGAAGAAAAGGATTGGGGGGAAAATGAGAAAATAACTTTCTAGGCCAGAAGTGAGAATTGCAAGGAGAAGGCAGTAGCAGAAAGGTTCACTGCTGGAACCAGTGGCCAGAATGGGCTTTCATAAGGTGCAGACTCATCTTGACTGCGTGGCAATCCAGAGTAGAGAAGATCTGAACACCTTGTTAGATATAACTGTAGACCCAAGGGAAGCAATTCTCTCTAATGAGTTAAACTGCAAACAGAAGTCGGTTGTCTTTTTGGTGGATGCTTAATGTTCTGCCTTCTAGAGAGCCTTTTCATACTTCTGATAGCATGTCTAGCTTATTCTTAGCCATGGAAACCCAGAATTGGGAGTCTGATGTCACCACCTCTGTGGTTCTTTCTGTATTTGGTTTCCTACTTTTTCAGATCTGTTTCCATCCTGTCTGTCTCCAGATACTTCTTAAAAGAATTCTTTGTGAAGTGACAGGCACACTAAGACCTGAAAAAGCAAGCAAGCTGAGGATAACTGAGAGTGCTGATAAAAGGCAATCAGCATTATGCATCAGATGTGATCTGTCTGGCATGTGCCTCATTAGCATGTGCCTTCAGGCTTGCAGCGGGGCAGGAGCTGGGAACTTCACTTGGTTTCTCTGCGCTGCTTTTCGCATGCAGGAAGAAAACGTGAAAAAAAATATTCCCTAGGATGAGCAATAGGACCCTGAAAGGCAATGTAGAAAACAAAAAGGCTTGACTTGGAGTAGTGAAGCAGATAATAAGGTAATTAGAGCTGTGAAAGTTGAGGAAGCACCAGACCAAGATGAATTGCATCCCCAAATGCTACAGGAAACAGGCAAGGAACTGGAGCAGCCTCCCCCCATGAACCTCTGACATGTAACCCTCATTAACCGTAACACAACCTGCACCTATGCCCAGGAAGAGTTTCTGTCCTTTTGAAGTGCAGAGCTTCCAAAGGGCTGGGAAGGGGCTTGGCATCATGCAGACAGTTTTCTTGTAAAGGAAAACAAGGAGGAGTAAAAATAATATTGATGTCTGCTAACAATGAGGAAAACTAGGGAAGGAGGAAGTTGCTCAAAGTTGGTGACAAGATTTATTTGCCAGGAGTGGTAGAGCTGCCACTGAAGTAGCTAAAAGTGAAGAGTTAAGTAAAAAATATTGTCATTTCAAATCTACATCCAATTGGCAGCTATTAAATTAGCATCACTGTAATTTGTGTTCTTGCGAGTAGGGTCTGTGTTGCAGCGTGTTTGTGTTGGACCTCGCCAAAGACAGCCCTGAGCGTGGTGTGGGTTTCCAGGCACTGCTGTAGTACAAATAGTAATGATCCTATCCATCCTTGCAGCTTTTCCTGACATACTTTCAGTCTGATGCAGCCCTCCCTTCCTGCCCACCACCTTGCCATTATTTAGTGTAAAAATAAAAAAAAGCCATAAAGGAAACTCAGAAAAATTTATCTATGGACATGCTGCCACTTGCTGCCTTTAAACAAGGGTAGCAAGAGAACACAGAGTCCTTTGTTGGAGTCAGAATCCATACTCTGGTTTTGCCTTCCCTGAAAATAATTTATGTACTTGTTAAAATATATCATTTGCAGAACTTAGGTAGAGGAGAGCGTTGTTTTCCTTTGTTTTTCCTTTTTCTTGTAAATGAGTGCCTGAAACTCATCAGGTTGTTTCTGTTTGGAAAAAGAGGCAGTTTCTTTAGCTTTTTTTTTTTTTAAATACTGTATTTTATTTTCCTTACATTCATAATATGAATACTGCTTTATATAAAAATGCAAGACTGTGCTACACTGCAGTTCTCTGCACATATGCACGTTACTTCTCTGCCAGTACCTACTGAAGTTTTTCAGATCATGTTTAAGAATACGTGATTCATTTAGTATGAAGATAACCCTGAAAAAAAAGTAGTGTAAGGATAACATGTAGATATTTCCTACTCACATAAGGTATTTCCATATGGAAATGCTCTCATGGCTGTATGTTCTTTTCTCCTGACCTGATTTGACCAATTTTTGGTGTGGTAAAGTTGTCCTTAGACTCTTCTGAAAATAGCAGATACCTTCTGTGAGGCAGAATGAGTGAAGGGTTTTGCATTCTAGCGTTATAAAAGTTGATGCAGCCTCATTAAGATGAATGGAAAGACTCCCATTGATTTCAGTGGAGTTGAATCAGGCTCATATCCTCAATTTAATGAAAAACATTATCCACATGACTCTCATTAACTCTGTTTGCAAAACAGACAGCAAGATATGACTCCAGATTTCTTCCGAGACATACTATGATGATGATGATGATTATCCTGTAGAGCAGACAAATGTACCTTGTGTTTAGAAGAGGATAATTTACTGCCTGAATTTTACCATGTATTTTTTCCCCATTGCACCTGCTTTCTGCTTAGGCTTGTTTCATGCGGTGAAGGCATCTTTGGGGCGGCTGCTCTGGAGCACCCATGAAAAACATAGAGATGGTGAGATGTTAACGCAGCCATCGTTTTGTGGGTCAGAGCACGTCCCCAGCAGAGGGCTGGGCTGCCGTGGGTTGTGGTAAAAGGCAAATGAGTCACCTGTTGGATTTTATTTTTAACTTTTTCTTATCAGAAGGGTGACCAATGTGCACTTTTGGGAAAGCGACTGTAATACTTCATTGTGATTTTTGTTTAGTGGCAGGAAATCTCATTTCCTTACACTTCTTTTAACCTTGAAAACTCATTTACAAATTGTGATTCGTAACAGGAGGGCGACATGCCAAGGCATAATCGACTAGCACAAAAGAAACAAAATATGGGCAGGCAATATGAAAAACCTCATCCTAATGAAATCAGTGGTGCCATTCCTGTTGATGTCAGAGGTGCCTCATTTTTACCTTTGGTTTCACCTCTTCCTTCAGATGTTCATAGGTCCTATGAAGTTTAGTACAGCCTAAGCCTCGTCGCGTTTGGTGTTTTGTTTCAAGTCCTAATTTCTGCAGTCCCATAATTATGTAAGTCAGATTTTTGCTTGTTTTGAGAAAGGAATTTTCTTGCCATTGTGGGTGAAAAGAAAACTTTTAAATAGATAAAAAAAAATCAAGAGCAAATAACAGAGAAGCTTAAATGCATCATTTTAAAAATCATATAATACATAAGCTTGTTTAAAGATTTTATTGGATTATTGGACACAACTATAAAATACAAGGTGTCGTGTAGATGGAGCCCTGGATATCTGTTTTTTGGTGGTGGTGGTGAAGACCCAAAGCATTTTTTTTTCCCAGCTAATTTAAATTACACTCTGGAAAGTTTAGAAGATGTGACTTGCCAACTTTAAATACTGAGTTACAATTCAAACAAGATTAAATGTCTTAGAAGATGGCAGAATCAACCAACACCGCAGGTCTGCTGACCTCAGTCTTTGCAGACACACACACATGCAAAAGCCCCACTGTTTTTTTTTGCTGATGGATCTCTTAAGTGTCACATGATTTCTCAATTTATTTCTGCAAAGGGAGGAGATATGATATGGGTTGTGTGTCCCCATTTATTATTTTGAAATGGTTGCCAAATGTTCTCTTCAAAGGTGATATATTTTAAGGAATTTCATGCTTGTTTGTTTTTTTAATGTTGATTTCCTCTGAGGCTTTTGTTTGTTTGGTTTTGGGTCTTCAGGGGTGTGTGAGGAGCAGTGGGTTTGGAGGAATGGAAGGGGTTGTTTGTTTTTCTTTTTTACCACAAAAAGAAATAACTTCCTCTTCTCCCTTGTGGCTAAACAAGAAGCTATCAAAGGCTAGGAGAAGTTGAAGCTGATGATCCATGACACGCACAATTGGTTCAAGGAAACCAAAAGTATTTTTTCATATATGTTTTTAAACACATGTGCAATTTAAAATCAACCCTCCAATTATTTTGCCTTACCTGGTCGTGGGAGGACAAATGTGATTTCCTTTTTTTCAAAATTCAAGTACAGCCTCATGCTGTCATTTGCTATATGTTACTAAAGACAAGTTCAGATGTTGGTAGCAAGAGATTTTTGAGGAAATAAGCTGCTTTAGAGAAGCAGAAAGGAGAAAATAGGGTTAGTTCTCTTCTCATAGAAAATGTTCAGTCAGCATTAGAAGAGAATGTCTCCCCAAGATCTTTATTTAAAATGGAAATCTGCTGTTTCTTTGCCCTGCCAGTTTTCCAAGTGAATTTCCTAAAATAAACTTCATTTTCTTCTTGCTCCAAGTCCCCCAGAAGTATGTAGAAGTTGCAGGAGAGGTCAGGTACAGGAGATGGTCTTTCAACAGCCTTGTCTTTCATCTCTTGCTCACGTGTACTGGCCAGTCAAAAGATGTTCTTGCTACACCTCGCTGTGTAATGACATGCTAAATAAACCCGAGGCACTTCGTTATGGTCAGAGCGAACACCCTGAGCCTGAAATAACGGTACGTTTGGATTTGCGTTGAAGGAGGGAGATTTTATTTGCATGAAGGGTCGTTTGTGAAATCCTGCTCTGCGCACAGGAATCCAGCACGGGCTCCGTGCAGCTGAAACTGCTGGCAGAGAACGTTACTGCGGTGTATCGAGTGACACGAACCGTTGCCAGCAAATCTGGCTGCTGTAGCTCCTTTAAAGTGAAATTGAACCTCGGAGCATCACCACCCAAATGGGAACTCTACAGCTGCTTAAGGGTCTCCTTTTGGGGAAAAATAAAACAACCCAAAACCACCCCACTGCAACAGTGCTACTGCTGCAAAGCTTCCCGAAGTCAGCAAAGGCAGAGCAGATGTCGAAAGGTCTGTTCATGGGGGACGAGAAAGGTCTCTTGCTCACATTCAGGCATGGGGAGGGATTGCTTCTGGAGTAGGGACAGTCCCTGAGTAACCTGGTGAGGATGGGGGGTGAAGGAGGTCTCCAGCTGCTGATGACACGGAGCAGATGTGTAGGGAACCTTTCTGCTCTCCTGGGACAGGAATCTTTCTATCCCTCTGAGCACAGCTACTGCTAGCCTGACCACTTACACTCGATAGTCCAGAACTGGGAATATTTAGAGGGAGAGGGAACTACAGAAAGGGAGCAGCAGATAAATGGAAGCAGGTACTCCAGATTGCAAGCTGTAACGTACGCTCCCACACGTCCTCAGCATAGCTATGATGCTCCGCAGAGTGCCAGGCTGTTACTGTCAACAAATGTCTAAAATTCCCGTGTAACCTTGGGAGATTTGTTAGACCCTACCCATATATAGGCTGGCATATCATCTAGTATTAAAATATATAAATATATGCTTAGTTTAAAATATATAAATATACGCTTATGTTTAGTGCTGACTTACAACAGTTCTTACATTTGTTAAGAAGAGAATGGCCTTAAAGGTAACACTTCGTTGCTGATTTTGGAGCAGATTTTAACAAATACCTGAAGGAGCAGAAATAGCAATTGAGTTTTAAAATTCCCCTTCCTTCTTGCCTACCTCTGTGCACTCAGAGCCTTGCGCGGTGTTAGCGGGGTGCTGAGGGGAAGGTGTCTGTTAGCTGTGGCAATCAGCTATGGCAGTAAGTTCTAGCTTTCTGCTTAAGGAGTGTATGGCTGAAAGTGTTGGCTGAAGAGCTTTGGAAATTCAAACCCAAGGGAGTCTAGTGGGACTTAGCACTCTTCTCATTGCTCTTCTTGCAAGCTGAAAAGGCTGCTGCTCAGCCACTGCGTGTGAGTGATGCCCCCCACTCTGTACCCATGAGCTTAGCCCATGGACGATGTCTCCACCTGCACACAGATGACTTAGCTTCCAGGCAGGGCTTGCCTCTGGCTTAATCCAGTCCTGCAAGAAGCCATCAGTAAGTTGTGCACAACCTTCCCTTGACCCCCACAGGCAGCAGCTGAATCCACCCACCGGTGCCACGGGGGCACAGAGGACCTGAGTGAGCAGCAGTCACTAGCTCAGGGAAAAAGAGGCCCAGCTCCTTCAGCTTCCCACGCTAGCAAGTCAGGCTGATGCAGCATGCATGGAGGAGAAGTGCGTGTTTGTCTTCTTGCTGTCCGTTTGATGTGTTCTAAAAGTGACTTTTACAAGAGGTCACACTGTCACTTTTGTAAACGCACGTAAAACTTGGAATAGACAAGCAGTGGCTTGGCAGGGTTAGGAAATGGCAAACCTTAGGAGGGGATGCCAAGAAAGAAGTCATCTGGATGGATGAGAGGAGAGGGATGAAGAAGACTAAATCAAATAGGAGCTGCAGTGAGAGCTGAGTAGTTCCTGCCTGTGGAAGCACAGGCAGTGTCTCAGGTAGGGATGTTGTTAGCCAGGAGGCAGCTCTGTCAGAGCGTCCAGAGCTGGATAGGGAATTCAGCTTTTTTGACCCTTAGCATTTCCTCAGCGTTCAGCCAATCTGCAACAAGCTAGGAGTAAATATTTTACCTGTTCCTTTTTTAACAAATTCAGAGACTTCTTAACTACAGAGAGCAAAAATTAAATGAAGTGAAATGATGGGATTTGTTGGCTCGGCATGCCAACAAGAGCCTGCTCAAGTGCTTGTCTCTTCAGATTGTGTGAACTTTTATTTCTGCCATTGGAGTGGGACTGAGATCATCAGGTTATGTTGCCTGTGGAAGTGGGGACAAGGGCTGGTGGGTACTCTTGGCTGAGCTTTGAAACGTAACTGGCAGTCTGTGGGTGTGTGGCAGCTTCTTTCCTGGAGAAGCTGTGAGCTGTCCTGCCTGCCTGGAGTAGGTGTCTTGCAGCCTGATTTAGCAGGAGCATCACCCTGGTTCTGCAATGGCTGGAGGAGCTGCTCAGACCTGGCATCGGTGAGACATACATGAATAAACTGGCAGTACATTTCCTTCCCTCACCCATTTAAGTTAGGAGAAGCAGAACTTGCACAGGGTTTGTTGAGGAATCTGTAGCACTACGCTAGTCCATTCCCATGCTTGCTGAGAAGCAATTTTTTTCTTCCAGTTCTGATTCCTATAACCCCTGCGTGAACGCTGTATGAGGTACCGAACTCCGCTGCTGCTCTGGATTATGTAGCAACAGTAAAGTTATTTGTGTTGCAGTATGTCACCCTACAGTGTTTTGCTCAAGGATTGCAAAGACTGGGCAACATCTGCCCCTTGATCTTTAGAAGGGATGTACAAAGAAAAGTATTAAAACAGGGTTTAAAAGTTATCCTTCGCTTTTTGGTAGAGCTGCATTTCAGAACAGGATGCGCCCATTTGTACTATATTCAGTGCACAGCAAAATTATATTACTAAAGCTTTTTTTGGTCTGCCATTTTTCATTTACACTAATTTTGTTGCTGTGCTGGCTTAGAAAGACGTGTTCAAAGTGCAGCTTTGCCAAAGAGTCCTCTCTCCTCCAGGAGTCCTGGCAGGATAGGTAATTCATACAAGCTGATGTCTCTGAGGAATCATTCTTGGCCGCCTTCCTCCATTAACACTGCTAGTACTTATACCATTTATTCCAGCGGGAGTGTAGCAACTCCCACACTGGCTGTATTTGCAGGTTCCAGCCCAGTGCTTACTCTTATTGCTAGCTAGATGCTTGCAAAAAGGAGGGTGTCATGAGTGAAAGCAAGGGAGATGCATTAAGATGTGGTTACTTGCAAAGAGCCCTGAAAGCAAGTACAGACTGAGTGTATTTCATGTCATGTATTTGATATGGAAACTGCTTTGTCTCTCCCCGCCCCCCCCCTCCTTTTCACCTTTCCGTAGAAAAAGTTTTGACTGTCTCAGGAGCAGAAGAGAAAAGCATGGATGTAGCTGGGTAATGAACTGTTATCTGCCTAACCTGCCCTCAGCTAACCAGCGGGAAAGTTCAGGATCTGTGGCCATTGGATGGATTTGTCATATCACAGACGATATCAGCTTATTCTATGTTTGTCACCCTGCTGAAATGTCATGCCACAAACCTGTCAGCTGCAACTCCACAACCTCCTGCTCAGTTGAATTGAGTCAAGCTGGGTTTAACTTTTGAACTGTAACTTTCAGAGGCAGCAGGTCCATGCTTACGCCGGGTCCTCTGATGGCAGCTGGTGCTGTCCCCCAGCCCTGCTGTCCCTGTCACCCTGGTGCAGAGCACAGGCTTGTGCTTATGAGGCTCTTTATTCTAGCAAGTGGCCGAGGTGCCTCCTTGCTGCTTGTTATTGGTATATTGCTCTTGGGCAGCAGGCTCGTAGGCTTTGTCATCTTGGTCTGGAAGGGAAAGAAGGGTTTGGCTGTAGGTATATGTATTTTATTAATTTTAAAGGACAACATAAATTTTTAAGAATTTTTTTTCACCTTTGTCCAAAACCTTTGAATTTTTTTTAACAAGTAATACCGTAAAAATTATTCATGTTATTTAGTGTTTTTTCCCCTGTTGATGTTCGGGATTTTTCAGAGAAAAAGTTCTGGGAGCAGGTAACAAAATAATGTATGTTCTGCCAACCACTTACGCCCCTGCCTCCTCCCTGAGCTCTTCTTGTCCCCCAGTCCAGGAGTATGCCCAAACCAGGAGTGACTTTGCCTTTGGAGGCAAAGCGGTTCCTGCAGTGCCGTGCACAGTGTGTAACTGCACCATCCTGTCAGTAACACACAGGCGAGTTGCTCACAGCAAACACACTGAGAAGACTGAGGCAAGTTCCCATGCGCTTCCTCCCTCCCTGTTTCTGGGGTCTCACGTGTTATTTGCAACAACTCTGCTTAAAACATGAGCATACGGGACTCCAATTATGATTTATTTTGAGTTTGGTTTGTTTTTTTTTTTCCCTAAGCAAGATCTGTGATGTCTGTTCTGTGCAGCTCAGTGGTAGAAGTGGGATTTCGCAAGGCAGCTGCGTGTCACTATGGGTTAGGCAGACAAAGGATGCTGAGGTACTGAAGGAAATACGAAAAAAGGGTCTCGAGCCCACGTAGAGGTTTTTCAGTCCTAGCCTGCCATGTACGTCCTGCTTAGAGAGATACATTGCACAAGTGCCGGTAGGAATGTAATTTCATACTGACTGGTATTATTTTCCTCCTGTATCTTGCATCTGCATCACTTACTAAATGAACTTTGAATAATTATATGGTGAAGTCGTCTCTGGACTTGACAATCAGAGATACTGCAGAAGATACACACACAAACGAAAAATGCATAATTGTAAATAATGGATATTGACTGGATCTGCCAAAAGTTGCAATGAAAAAAGTCTGGCCTTAGGTCAATTGTTCCTGGCATATAGATGAAAAAAAGGAATCCAGCAGCGTGCAGGATAATTTGAGCTGCTGTACATCAACATTTGCCAGCTAGGCTTTTTTTTTTTCTTTTTCTTTTTTTTTCCCCTCATGGAGCTATCTATGTAGAGACAAGCTTTTAAAAGCATTCAAGCACCACAGATCCCAGCCAGCACTTCTGCATGCCGTAGAAGTCCTGGTTACCTAACAGAGAAAATTTTATTATCTTCTTTTTTTTTTTTTTTTTTTTTTTTTAAATAGTACAGTGTGTTGTAATACAGGTAACCAAGCTAACACTTCTAACGCGTGTTACTCACCCTTTTATTGAAAATCAGTGCTTTGGTTTTACTGATGGTGTTGAACAGGGCTTGTAGGTCGTCCAGAAGGTTACATGTGAATAGAGTAAGGAGAGGACCTCTGCATGATGGACCTTTCCTCTGTGGAATTGTGCACTAGCTGGGGTAAGGACGCTTCCCCTTCTCATCTCTTTAACCCAGTGTGGTCCCACAGCCAGTCCTTTTCCATGACAACTGCAGCCCAGAGACCTGACTGCTCTCAGCTGCTTGCTGGGGCTGAATTACAGGGTGGAATCAGATGGTTTTCTGGTTGGAAGTTATCATGTTATTTCTTAGATAGGGATCGGCCTTGGGCTTCTCCTCAGACTCTTGATGTAGTCAAAGGAGAACAAAACATCAAGGAGTCTCACTGACTGTGCTGTGGATTAAGGCTATCAAGATCTAGAGGAGTAGTTGCAATTGTTTATGCTGCTTCTTGAAGAGTAAGTGTGAAATTAAGATCGCGGTCTGATTTATATACATAATTTTTGTGATGTGTTTCTGTGATGCTGCAGAGCTAATTATAGATAACTATAAATATGCTATTGGGAACCTTTTAGACATTTATTTTAGCACTCTTGAGGAAGCCAGTACTAAGTTTAGTAGACTGTGGTGAATTATTGACCTAACAAATTATAGCCATGGACTACAGTACGGTATTGACATTACAGATTTTACTGTCGTCTTTAGAAGTCATTACAGAATTTAATTCAGGGCATGCTGAACTTTGAGATTTACATTGGGTGGGATATTGACTCCATAATATACGAGACATATGTTAACCTTCGTGCACGGTAGACAATTGTTAAAATGTCTTCCATAAAAGCCATAGAAATTACATAATAAATTCAAATCAGATTTTTTTTTCCATCTCCTTGTGCTCAGGGAGCTGTAAATGCAGATGTATGAGGGCGTATGGTGAGTGGCAGTTACTGCCATAATTCTTAGAAATAATCCATTTTCCCACCAGGTTTTGGAAACAAGAATCTATGTTTGAAGTTGAAAGAGAAGAGAAACAGGGAGTTGCTACATGTGGATGTAAAGAGAGAAGTGATGATTCTGCACGCCCATAGGACACATTATATTACCAAGTGCATGGTTGGTTCCTGGACTTGTAAGCAGAGAACAGCACGGGCTGCATTCCTTGTAACGCCCTCGGAAGCTGTCCCAAGGTTTGGGGCATTGCAGAATCACAGAATCAGCCAGGTTGGAAGAGACCTCTGGGATCATAGAGTCCAACCATTGCCCTGACACCACCCTGTCAACTAGACCATGGCACTAAGTGCCATGTCCAGTCTTTTCTTAAACACATCCAGAGATGGTGACTCCACCACCTCCCTGGGCAGCCCATTCCAATGTCTAATAACCCTTTCTGAAAAGAAATTCTTCCTGATGTCCAACCTGAACCTCCCCTGGCAAAGCTTGAGGCTCTGTCCTCTTGTCCTATCGCTAGTTGCCCGGGAGAAGAGGCCGACTCCCACTTCACTACAACCTCCCTTCAGGTAGTTGTAGACTGCAATAAGGTCACCTCTGAGCCTCCTCTTCTCTAGGCTAAACAACCCCAGCTCCCTCAGCCGTTCCTCGTAGGTCAGACCCTTCACCAGCTTGGTCGCCCTCCTCTGGACTCACTCCAACACCTCAACATCTTTCTTGAAGTGCGGGGCCCAGAACTGGACACAGTATTCAAGGTGCGGCCTCACCATTGCAGGAAGTCCCAGCAGTAGTCACCTGGGGAGAGCAGTGCAAGCACTCCAAGTGTACAGTCAATAGCGTGTGCCGTGTGTGGCAGCGTTCAAGAGGCGCTTCCCTCAACAGCACGTACCACTCGTACAGGATGCATTTTGATGTTTTACACGGGATAGCTCAGGAGGAATTGCTGCATCTGCTCCTGAAGTGAAACCGTTTTTGCAGCAGCTGTTGAATGCAGAAACATGCTAAGACAATCCTGGGGAGGATTTCTGTATTCCAGGGAAACTCTAGGAGGATTTATGCAGCCAAAGTAAATGGTAATTCTCTGGCTATTGCTAAAGTTTCCCTTTTAAATCCATTCAGGAAGCGAGTCTTTCCTGCTCCTTCGTACTGCCTGGCATTTAGTCCGCCTCAGACTCTGATGGAGCAAGAAACCCCTTCAGAAACAAAATGAATCTGGCAGGAGAGGATGCTGAGAAATAGTCTCTGCATTGCTGTCATCTTTCCTTGGCATTTATTGCAGGGGGAAAATATGATGTGCGGATTCCTGTCCCTATATAGCGAGTATAGAAGAAACAAAGAAATGCTGGCAGTATTTCTGAAATGAATAGAGTTGATATGCCCAGCCTGTAGTTTTATTTAGCTCTGAATTTTGGAGGGGGGAAGAAACTATATACCATCAATGGAATAATAATATTACATTATTTAGGCTTTTGCTTGATAATGGGTCATTCAGAATCTTCTGAGAAACAGAGGTGAGCAATAATTTATGAGATGATCACATGTAGATACTGTATCCGGGGCAATAAAAGTCTAGATTGGTTGGTTTATTTGGTGAAGGTCAGACATGCTACTCAAATACTGAGAGGATCTTTCTGAAGCACAGCTTAGTTTGTTAAATGCATAACAAAAATGAATCGAAATAATGAAATAATATGAAAATACCATTTCTGTTGGTGCTAAAACAGCTCTGTGGTTTTAAACATTTGGGCTTTCACAACACCTCATGATCTGTGTTCCTCCTTCAGGGCCATAATGACAGGGACACACTGGATTGTGTAAAACAGACTCCTCAAGGGTTCTGCCATCTTGGGCACGTACTCGTTCAAGAAATTAAACTCATGTTTAATCTGGTTTGATACAGCATCTGAATTTGGTTTGCTGCTGCAATAATTGGCGAAGGTTTGTTTATCCATACAGATAGCTGCAGTTGTAGTTTGAGGGTAATTTCAAGTTTAATAGAAAACCCTAGCACCGCACCTTCATCTTTTTAATTGGCCACATTATTCTGTTCTCCTTTAATCGAGATGGTAAATAATCCCTTTGAAAAGGCTGAGGCTACTGAAAGAGGTTAAGCCTCTACCAACCTGAATAAAAACCTATTTTAAAGAACAAATAAACACTGTTAGAATTTAAGGGACCTTTCTGTATTGAAAAAGGTAAATTCTGATCTGGACTGACATGTAAAGCCAGATTTCCAGAGAAATTAAAGCTGTTTCTGCAAATTTTTGTGAAAGGAAAATTGTATTTGTGTTAGGAAAGGAAACTGAGTTGCTATTACATCTTTGTATACCTACAGTCCAAAACCTGTTGATGCGCAGATGAGTGTTTAGAGGCAGGTTTGGAAGATCCTGGAGATTGTAATCCAGACTGAAAAAGAAGTATGAAGTTTTACAACATCGTGTATCTGCGTGGAGGATTTTCTTTGTTATAGAAGAGGCAAGTTTCGTAACACGAATACATGTAGATGATGTGGAAGAAAGAGAGTCATAAGTCCCTCTGGTTTTTGTTTGTTTCTTCAGACAATTGCTACATTTATAGCAAAGCTCTTAAAACTCTTCATACATGGGAACAATATCAGAAGACAGTAAGAGCCATGTTTATGTTAGGAAGTTTTTCAGTTGTGGTTTAGGGCGTATCAGCTGGTGCCATCAAAGGGTCATGGCCAAAATGTCTTTTTTAGGTTTGGCTTTGTGCTAGCTAATCGCTCTGCAAAAGCTCTGCAGTGAAATTTAGAGTTGCACAAACTTCTGTAATATTAGTCATTGGCTTGAGTAAATGCATAAGATTACTTAACACTTCATACATAATAGCAAAAGCTCTTCTGTGGCAGCATAGACTTGGATTCCCTTAGTCATATTGACTAATACCTCCAGGTCTGGTCCAGGGTTACTGGAAAGCAGCTGTTTCACATACCCAACGATCGTGTCAGGGTTTATGCACGTTTAATGTTTGCTCATTATTAAGTAAAACATGTTCCCTGCGGTCACCCTTGACCCTTCTGTGCGAAGCTTTGTTGATTTGCCACCAGTGGTTTCATTTAAAACACTCTACAAAAAATAAGGGAACGTGGTGAAATGTGGCCTGTACTTGCTAGAGTTCGCTTATCAGTGCCTGGGGAAAGATCATGAGAAGCTGAGAGTCTGCTTGGTTTAACTGGATAAAGTATTTTTCATTGAATACACATAAAAGCCAGGAGAGATGTGCCTAAAGTCTTGTGTGTCCCTCTACCCATCGCACTCTATGTTTAGTCTTGTAATTCCTGTACAGGAGCTTGGACTTACAAATAATAATTAAAAAATCTCCAAATATAACCCCCAATATTACAATTGTCATCATAAAGCTGCAAGGGTTGACCACAAAAGATACAAATTTGACCTTTTAGCAAGTTCTTGTTTATTTACTCTCTCCCCCATCACGCGTCTTTTAACGAGCTTAGCTGTCAGGCAGTTTCTAATTTTGAGTATTTTGTGTCATCATCCCTACTGTCCTGATTTACAGCCAGCCTGGCTACGTGTTATGGGAGGGATTTTCAAGGGTGACCAAGCTCCAGTTAAAATCTTACCAGTAAAATGCCTGATCTGATGTGTGCATGGATTAAAATCATGGTAGGTGATTTCTCTAACCCTAGCTTCCACCCAAATGGCATTCTCTTTGTTCCCTTAAATAGATTTGTCTTCTTCCATTGTTGGTTTTCAAACTACCATTTTTCTGGGAAAAAAAAACCTATTGTGCTTGCTGATTTTCCTCTGTTTGCTTTCCATAACTTTAAAAGTATCTTTGAACATGTCGACAAAAATAGCTGTTTCTGAATCCACGTAATTACTGAAAAGAGCATCTATTTTCTAAGTCTGCAAGGCTTCTTTTTTTCCTTCTCCTAACTAGCATGCTTTTAGCCATTAGTAGTGCTTTTTGGTGTTATTCTGGAGGCAGCCTAGCCTGCTTTGAAAGACACACTAATTCTTACACTTGATTCATAACAACAATTTTATTACACGTGAAATTTCATTTAGAAAGAAATGAGACACTTGTTAAGAGATTACTTAGGCTGCGAAGTCAACCACTTAGAAGTTACAAAATGCTAGAATAAACTGCATTTTAGTTTCCTTATGCATTTTGAGAATATTAATATGAACATATATTCGCCATGATTTTTTATATTCCCTGCATGGAAATTGAGAATTTCTAGTGTTCTAGTTTGTCCAAACTTGGCTGCATTTTCACCGGTCTGATAGAAAGAGACAACTTGTTTGACTGTTAAAATCCAGAGGTATTTCTCCAAGCAGGAGGGCATTAGATCTTCCCACGTACGAGAAATAGTCGATATTTTAGAGCATGCATACAACATATTTTCCAAACCATTTTGGCTCCCATTCATCTGCTTTGCAGAGATGTGCCTTATTTCAGAAATTGCAGCTTCATTTGAGGAAATGGGTAAAATCATCCTGGCTGCTACTTTAAGAATAAAACCTACCAACCCACCCCAGCCCAGGCAATCATCCAGCAGCATTATTTCATGCTGAATCATTAAAGTTTGGCAAAGAAAGGAAGAGCTGACATCCAGGTTGGCTAATGGAGAGTGCTGGACAAGTGCACGCAGTGATACAGTTATTCTGACAATATGAAATATGAACGGATTCAAACCATCCTGCCTGGGCGTTAAACGCCCTTCAGGGTTGCAGGGTGGTTGTGCCTGTGGGAACTGCCCTCGAGATGTTTCAGAGATTGTGGTATTGCACTGTATATCTTAGAGGCTCGGGTATCTCAGGTGCACAGATCCACAAAGTATTTTGGGTCCTAATCTTCTGTTGCGGTACCCTGTCAGGATTGAACCCTTTGATACCTTCTGCAAGATGTGTTTCAGTCACCTTCAAGAAGACAAACCTTCTTTTGAAAAGGCAAGAAGTATGAGCATGCTGCTGCTAGGGGAAAGGTACTTAGGATAATTATGCTCCAGAGAACAGAACTGAGAACATTTGTGGGGGAGAGACCAGAAGACTGCAGTAAAACTAACTGCTAAATAAGGAAACATGATTAGACAGCAGGGCTAACCTTGGGTTTGCTGCTTTGCATTTAACTCCGCATACGGGAACAAATATAAACAGGAAAGAGCAAAGAGTGCCCTGATAGGAGAGAAAAATGTCTTGTGTGTGTGTCTGTGCTGTCAACAAGTGGAGGCAAGTCACAGACAGCAAAAAACCAAACCCTTATAACAGCCCCTGAACTGTTAGATTGAGGCAACGAAACAAATGCAAAATTACAAGTGTGTTACAGCATGACTGAGTGTAATGCTGACCACAACCAACTGTTAGCATGCTGAAGGTGTAGGCTGAAGTGAGTCCCTATTAAGAGAAGTATGTTCTCCAGTTTGAAGATAAGAAGACTAATCGTACATCTGTCTAAGTGTCACCAAGTTTTTTGCTAAATTATGACTTGGTTACATTTTGTGTGTGTGCCTTTCTTGCTCAGGGCAGCTGGCTCCTACAGGAGAGAGTAGCTGATACTTGAGGCTTGAGTGTGGTGTAGGGCAAAATATTTTGGGAAACATGGCTTGGCAAGAGCTCAAGGTCTTCCAACAAGTTGCCATTGACTTCATCTCTGTTGTGTTCGCAGAATGACCCGTATTTCCTCATACAGTGTAAATTCTAATTTCAAATACAGCTGCCAAGACTAGAAGAATTTGAGGCATGCACATGCAAATACCTTAATAAAAATAATTTCCCAGATCTATCTAGAGATTTATAAAATAATAATGTTGAATAGAATGCATTCAGATTAATAGTAGATGAATGTAAATTAAATCGTTAGAGATTCACCCACTGATTCCGATCTGAGGGTTCTCTTTTTTCCCTTTGATTTTAAAAATGCACTTATCCATAAACCCTGGGGGCATGCAAAAATAATAATGATTGCAGCTTGTACAAAATAAATTACCAAGAAATTCTTACTCCCCTCTAATTAATTCCCTAATAAATACCGAACAAATAACTATGTCCTAAACTCACTTATATTACAAGGTAAGCAGCAAATGGAGGTAATAAGAGAAATTAAAATATGGCAGCAGCAGGTGGAGTGAACTGGGCTGCAGGAGGATGGAGTGAGCGTTCTCTGACAAGGAGAAACGTTTGTCTGCTGGAGCAGCACAGGGAGGAGAATGTGGGCATTGGGAGTTGCTGCCAAGTTACTGCACTAGGAGCTACGTATGTGTGAAGCAGCAAAATGTGGTTTGCCTAATGAGAAAGTAGTGCTTTCTTATGCTTGCGTTGTGCGTTCACCTAAATGATTCTCATCTGGTTGGTTGTACATGGACATCTTGAGCTGGTGTTGTTTGTGTGCTTCATCGTCCTTGAGAGGAGTAAACTGTCAAGGATCCGTCCAGGAAAAGCTTTTCTTTCTGCATGTGCAATTGCTGCTGCTTTTTTCTGATGTTGACATAAAAACCTCGAAGTATAAATCTTCTTTAGGATAAACCTCCACTGAAATTTTTGGAGTATCAAGACCTACAAAATAGGCCACTTATGAATTAGTATTTAATGATTATTCTCTTACGTGTCCGGTGGTAACTATAGATAAAGCTGTATGGTGGTTGGAATGGTGAGAAAGAAGTCAAGGATTTAGCTGTAAATAAATGTGATTCCTTTAAGTCTATACTATAGGAAAATATTTTCTGTGTTCATTCTCTGGTTTTGGATATTGTTTAGTGCATGTATTGTTTTCAGATTCAGAAACATGTCAAACTCCATTTTGAAAGTGATTTTTTGCTTTCAATATCTAAAGAAAAATAGTCCTAATTTTGCCCATACTTATTAGAATCTCTATAGCTCAGTTCTTATTTCCTTCGAGATTGAACAGCTCTCAACGGATTATACAATGCATACATTTATAGACAATAACCATACCCCTCTTCGCCTTCCTTTTGCTGTTCTGTGGAAACCAAGCTCTTCTAGTCTTCCCTAATAAGAGCATACTCCCAGTTCAGCGATCGCTTTTGAAACCCTCTTTATACCTCCTTCAAGTTAAATTCACCTCTGGGTACTGGTGACCAGAGTTTTGGATGATGCTGTGTCAATTCTGGCTCCTGTAATTAATAAAAATTCAGGCAGATTAGATGTAAGCCCAGGATGACTTATTTAAAAACCCAGTGAGAAATCTGCACTTTTTAATAACAGGCTAGCAAAATAACTGACCCCAAAAGATTTTTATGCTTGGGGAGAAATCTTGTCAACGTATCTTTTTGTGCTGTTTCAGCTTTAAATACATCCCAGAAACCAAACCTTGGACCCTAAAAACACGAAGTGCCTTTATTTACAAAGGTCAATTCATGAGTTTTCAGCTATTGTCTTTAGTGCTTCAGTGTCATGTTAAAGCTGGAGTCTTCAGTTGGAAGTGTGCCTGGACCGTGGATTTTCCGGTTAAATAACACATGCCAAGGCCTTAGCTAGAGGAGCTGGCAGGAATATACACTGTGCTTCTGTGCTGTTTTCAGTTTTTTATCGTTTTACCTTATCCCTCCACAGAAGCCACAGACGTGTAAGTAGGGCATGTATTACTATGTTGAGCCTTAACTTTAAAAATCCTTGTGCTATGTAGGAAGCAGAGCAATTCCAAGTTCCTAATCTCCTTTACATGTGCAAAAGTATTTATTGTTTCAATATAAAGCAGTCAAAAGCTCTGGGCTTTTCTAAAAGCTTATATTCAAAGCCATAAATGTGTTGTTATTCTTTTAGATGCATCAAACTTACGCTGTGTGAATAGAAAAGGACTTTTATAGCAGAAGTTCAAAGGACTTGATCTTGTTGAATCTTGGAAAAAATCTTCTGTTGATCAACAGATTTGCCTGAGGAGGAGCTGCAACGTCAGGTGGGGTGGTAGAGCGGTGCAGGGCAGTAGGCAGGAGTTGTACAGTGGCTTTTCCACCTGAGATGAAAGTCTCTGCTCTAGGTGTTCACTGTTTGGGGCACTCTGCTGAAAATAATACACTTTACTTGCTTCAAAAGAAGAACCATAGTACGGGTCTATGTAGCCTATGATCCCCTGTCAGCATGAAATGATGGTACAAGAACATCACCCCCAAAATGTGATATGGTCCTTTCTGGGAAGGTGTTAAAGCATTATAATTACACATGATTGCGACTTTTGATATGAAAAGAGAAGGTTTGTAATAGAAATACTGCTTTTTTATCTACTGCTTGAAACTTTAATTCACTGTACTTTTCCTTGTGACTCTAAAGCTAAAAATTGCCAAGTTATTCTCAGTTATGTGAATAAAAAAATCAGTCAAGTACCATTATGAAGGCTGCCTACAATATGCTTTGTATTTTGTTTTGAAGCAGGTCCTCCCCCAGCTCTTTCCTCTTTTGAATATGGCTGTACCTCATCATTTCTCCTTTTCCTCCTGTTGTTACCCAGTTGCGCGAGTGGGATGAGCAATTTTAGCAGAACCAAACCAATTCCAGCCACTCTGTTCAAGGTGCTTGTGTCCGTGAAACTCCTACTGCCAGCTGCAAGAAAACCAAGTTGTTTAGGTGAGAAACTTCTAGTCTCGAGCTGTGGGTGTGCTTGCATTGCCCTGAACTTGAGAGACAAGCTCCTGTTGGTGTGGGATGTCCCATTGTGTCGCAGCGGGATGCAGCTTCTGAAGGAGTTTCCAATGAGCTCCTCAAAACATTTAAAACAAGGAAGCAGCCATACAGCTCGTCTGCAGCTGACTGGCCACAGGAGGTAGCACGCTAGTGGGAAACTAAGTGACCAGGGACCTATTTCTAGCTCTGTCAGGGATTGATTTCTTACTTGGTTAATGGCACATCGCTTATAACCAGGCTTGTCTGTGCGCCGATTTCTCCAAAAACCATCAGGTTCCTGTTGTTGTGAAGTTCCTAACTCTCATGTAACAAGTTTGTACCCAGCTCTGTCTCTCCAGGGCACACTGCCTTTCCTGGAAAGGTAGAGCACCGGTAGTTACAGTCCCATGCAAAGGCAGCAGCGTGGTAAGGAGACTGCATGCTGATGGCATGGGACTAAGACGTGGAGATTCTTTTCCGGCTTTGCCACTGCTTACTTCTGTGCTGCTGGGAGATGACTCCCCGTACCTATTTCTCATTTCATCCGCTGATTGTCTTGTGTATTTAGGCTGTAAGATCTTAGGGTTGTGGTTTGGTTTTGTTGAGTGTATACTGATAACTACAATGAACAGGGGAAGTAATTTTTTTTCATCTACCAAGCTGAGCTTATACCCAATCAAGCACTGGTGTCTTTGGACTAGTGGACTTTGGACTAGTCTAGTTTGGACTAGACCTGTAGCTTCAGATATGGCTGAAGCGAGGGCAGACTAAAGTTTTATCTGTTGTTATGGAAATTTTCTGGTTTTCCTGTGCATTAGTTTTAAAATCTGAGATGATTGCTGATGATAACACACTGACTCTTTGGTGTGTCCTTCACCTGTTTGTGCTGGTCAGTTTGCTGCGATGAAGGCAGGTAGCAAATCTTTACCTCTGCGTGTTCTTCTGCTTCCCAACTATTTCTTTGCGCTAAGACTTGCGTTGCACAATGTATGCACCAATTTCTAGACTGCTTAGCCACAGCGTTTGTAAATCCAAGTAAATGAAATTTTCCTTAATGAAGCAGCAGAGAACTACATGCATAGATGCAGAAAACTTGTTTTGCTTTCATTATTAAAAAGGTACTTAGTATGAAAATTCCTTCTTTTTTTTTTTCCTAATAGCCCAGTGCTTCATATGAACTGCAGACTATTTTCCTTGTACTAGAAAATGTTGCTGTTCTTATGTCTCTAGGGATACATTGAGAGACTGAGCATTATTAAGATGGCAAAAACTTTTCAGTTTGTGGCTTCATCTTTTATCCGAGTGCTTGCTATAAGGGCCTTTCCATAGGGATGTGCGAGTAACTTAGCATTTCAAGAAGAACTTGCAAGCAAAGAAACCTTGCAAAGTGTTTGGAGCTTATTCCCAGAGCAGTTGAGTCAAATCATAAATACAAGTTCTTGCCTTGCAGGTGCTGAGGTCCTCTGACTCTTTTTGAGTTAAGAACAGTTAATGACCACCCAGATGAAGCTTGGCTCAGGTTCAAATTCGCAGATAATTCATTTTGAGTTGTAAGAAGTCATTCTGTTCAAGCAATTTTTGAAAGATTTCCATTCCCTGTGATACCAAACCCCTTGAAATTGTTTGCTTGGAGAAGATCATCCACCATCCAGTTACGATTGATTGTAGTTGTGGTCATCTCACCACGTGGTTTAACCAGGAGTGCTGGGAAAGCCACCTGGGGAGCTAGGTATAATGGGGTCCCAAGTGTGTCACTCTCCTTGTCTAATGAACCGTATTTATTTACTTGCAGAACAGGAGAGGCTGAGGAAGCAAGTCCAGGGAGTTTCTCTGGAGAGGGCAGGTGGGACGGTGGGGTCAAAGCTGTACTCTGAATCGGACAAAGCACTAACCTTAACCATTCACTTGTCTTGAGTCGGGGCTGGATGCCATGTGTTGTGAAGAGGGCGAGTGTCTGTCTGGACTATTTGGTCAAAAATGCTAGTCCAGACCTAAGGAGCTCGTGTGGTCAAAGCAGTGTTTAAAACCATCCCTGCTTATTGGCCAAGCTGCTGCGCTGTCTAAGGGGGGGCATATCTACGTTCTTCCTTCCATCTCCATCACTCCCTGCTTCAGGGGGTGCCTCTTAGCGCTGTAGGCAGCAGAAGAAATGGCAGAGCACCTCCACCAACTCCATGGGGAGATGAAGCGCTGATGATGACAAACAGCTCCCCATTTAAAATAATTCCCGAGAGAGAAAGGTGCAGGAGTTGAACTTCCCCTGTGGTTATGGTGAAACGTGCCCAGCCTCGTGCTCTGAATGGGCCTGAAGTGGATGGGGCTGCGTGATTTTCTGACAGCATTTATTGACCAGAAAGCAAGAGCTTGGAAATGAGTGATTTTGAGTGAAGTGGAGGCAGCAAAGTGTTTTCTGTCTCTCTCGCCCCTCAGGAGCAGCTGGGCCTCATACTCTCCCCCGCCCCTCCTGTCTCTTTTTTTTGGGTGCCAGAGTGGTGGATTCGTTTTGAGCGTTGGATTTTGTAATAGAAGTCTAGAAGGCAGAGAATTCAGGAATCACTTTAACCGCGTTTGAACGTACAAAAAGCTTTAATAACCTGTTGGGAAGCCACTGGCTAATCTAGAAATATGTGTACAGTTTAACCTGAGCATTTCTTCCATTATTTGAATGCCTTGCAGTTGCTTCTTGGTAACCTTTGTGAGGAGACCATCACCTGCAAGGAGCTAGAAGAGGTCTGGTTGCTTTGGGCAGGTTGGTGAGCTACAGCATTAATAAAATCATCTTCAATGGCTTGTTAAAAAGAGTAGGTGGGAAGGTAATAAAATATTTTCAGCTTGTGAAGGACAACTTTATGCAGGAAAAGACTTTGCTGTTGTCAGGGAGAGTTTTACCATTGACTTCAGGGTATACGTGCTACCTTGCTGCTTGCTTATTGACGCAGCAGATGATTTGGATGCCTGATAATTGAATTGTGTGCTGCCAGGAGGAAACATGGAGACGGTTTCTTCAGGGACTGTCTCTCTAGTGGGATGCAGCTTATGAATTATATTAATGGGACTTTCAGGGGAACACAGCACTACCTGAGCTCTCATTAATGTCATTGACAGCCTTGCTATTTCTTCTTGTAGCTGTCGATGGAGGTTTCTGTTAAATCAACCTCACCAGACCTCCACAGTTTTCCTTTGGGATGAGGAGACAAATCACTGTGTTTCATTCCATTTATTCTTAATGATATTTTATTCAGTGGATCCCAAATGATACTGGGGGAAGATAGATATGGTTTTAATAGGGGGGTTATATACGACGTCCCCTAGCTGTGAATGCACCCTTTCTAAATTAGCGCTGAATGTTCATTCTCACTGCAGAGAATGTCAGTCCTCAAGTGATCTGAGTGTGGCCGATTGATCAGCACACTGTTAAAATCTGTGAAACCTGGCTGAGGCGTGTTCTACAAATTGTTGTAAATTGCTGAGTTTGTGTACGTATTTACTCTGAATCTACAGGGCCAGATGCTTCTTTAGTGGAACTTGTAATTGTTCCCCATCCGATGTAGCCAGCCGGTCTAGGGAAGTGATCGTCCCTCTGTACTCGGCACTGGTGAGGCTGCACCTTGAATACTGTGTCCAGTTCTGGGCCCCGCACTTCAAGAAAGATGTTGAGGTGTTGGAGTGAGTCCAGAGGCAGGCGACCAAGCTAGTGAAGGGTCTGGAGGGTCTGACCTACGAGGAACGGCTGAGGGAGCTGGGGTTGTTTAGCCTGGAGAAGAGGAGGCTCAGAGGTGACCTTATTGCAGTCTACAACTACCTGAAGAGAGGTTGTAGCAGAGTGGGAGTTGGCCTCTTCTCCCGTGCAGCTAGCGATAGGACAAGAGGACACAGCCTCAAGCTTCACCAGGGGAGGTTCAGGTTGGACATTAGGAAGCATTTCTTCTCAGCAAGGGTTATTAGACATTGGAATGGGCTGCCCAGGGAGGTGGTGGAGTCACCATCCCTGGATGTGTTTAAGAAAAGACTGGACATGGCACTTAGTGCCATGGTCTAGTTGCCATGGTGGTGTCAGGGCAATGGTTGGACTCGATGATCCCAGAGGTCTCTTCCAACCTGATTGATTCTGTGATTCTGTGTGATTCAAATGTTGATCTTAATATTTTCTTTCTAACATGTAAGGAAATCAGTCACTTGTGTTTTTATTTTAAATAACACTTTTGAAATACAGAATAAAAATAAAAGTAACCTAGAACTGCATAAATTTTTTGCTTCAAGAAACATTCAATGCTTTCATGTTCAGAAAATGTTAAAATGGAGTCTTTCTATATTAAAGAAACTTTTCATTATGATTAACTGTTCCCAATAGAAGATGTTGTTTAAGTCTCCCTTTGAAGTTTGTTTCAGCTAAATGACCTCTTCCCTTTGAAAACTTTCACCAGATGTTGCCATCCAGTAGCACTAAATGGTGCTTGTTTACAAAACTGGCTCAGCTTTTCAAAGTTTGTTTTGCCAGCACTGCATCAGACAAACTTTGAAGGGAGTGTTGTGTCTTCTATTAGATTGACTGGTAATATTTATAAGAATTAGGTAAGCTTTCAGGCACACAGTTTCCTCTTCAGCTTTGAAACTAGAAACAGCAAATTTCAAAGCTTAAGTGGAAAATGAGTTTTCAGAGTTTAATTAGCTGTGCATCAGTTAGACCATATCCCTAAATGGCAGTGGCTACAGCAACGTGACCGTGAGAACAGCGCTCCGCAGTCGCTGGCAGCATGCAGGGACACTTCATACAGTGGGAAGAAAGAACATCCGACCTGAAGGGACGTGGAAATGGAGGTTGAACAAACGCAGGTCAGAGCAATACACGACTACTCACCCACAGTGAGTACTCAGAGGAGCGTGGAATTATTTTTGTTAGGCATATGAGTAAAGTAATTAGATATCTGGACCAACTAACCCGTGCAGCTGTTGTAATGCACACCCATTTTTGCTATGTCTCCTTGACATAGTTTTTGTGAAATTCTGTAGGACACTTGATCCCACTCTCAGCTCGCCGTGCTGCCGATGGCTCTTCAGCAGAGCTCTCCAGCGGGATCGATGAGGAATCCTGCTTTGTAGCTGAGGTTACATCACGAGCAAGTTCCCAAGACACTGAGATTCACTTGGCATCATTTTGGACAGTTTAAAATAGGAGTGAGCCAGATCCTCAGCTGGTATAAATTGGTGTTACTATATTAAATTCATACAGGCCTAATTATAAGTGCTCAAGCAGTCACTGAGGGTTGCACAATCTGTTGCTTCTGTGAGTGTGTGCTCACCCATAAAAGTGAGATTGCGCAATCCAACCCTATGTGAGTGCATCTCTGTCTCAGCTGCTAGTTGAAAACAAACATGGTAGGATTCATAATTCACTTCTCTGGATTTTCTGTATTATAAATTACTGGGGGGATTTACCAGTTGCATTAAAAGATGTTACTTTATTGCAAGTTCATTAAATCCCAGCAGCAATGACTGGAGGTCTCTTAAACAGGGACAAGTTGGACTTGCAGAGGTTTTTGATTGTTGTGGGGTTTTTTTTCTTTTTCTTTTCCCAGTTGCTATGGCTTTCGTGCCTCGTGCAGCACAGAGTGCAGTTTCCAAGCCTGCACGGAGGAAGCCAGTAGCAAAACTCCTGTTGACTTAAGCAGAGGAGGGTTTGGGCTGTTTTGCTGCCCAGGAAATGGGGCATTTTGTGTCCAGTACTTAAGTGTATTTTCCCTTCACAGAAATCTGTCTGCGTTTTGCAATAGGGAAATAGGAAACTGTGTTTTCTCTCAGTTGGGAGGAAGTTGCTCTCTGTCCTCTTAATTAGTTGTTTGAAAGATGAAAGCAAATGCCCAGGGGTCAGGGAATTCCGGGAGGTTTGGTGTTTTTGAACCAAAGAACTTCTAAGAAATGGCACATTACGAATTCTGATTTATCCAAGCCCCGCTGAACGCTGCCTGCAGAGACACTTACATGGATGCATAATCTGCTCTCATCTACTTAATTTAGAGCATAGGCTATAGTAGCTCTCAGGCTATTGCTTCTGCTGACCTGAACATACATCTAAAATGTATTTATGGAACCTGGACAATTCCTTTCTGATATTGGATGGTGGCTGAGACTTTGGACTTTGTTTTCCTGTGGCTTCTGTAATTACCGCCTAGGAGAGAATCCCCCCAGATTAAATGGTCTTATCAAATAGGGATATAAAGGATTACAGGGATAGAGAGGTAGCACAGCAAAGAGGTAACAGTGCAGCAAGGCCATAAGATGGATGTTCAAGGGGTCAGCCTTTCCCACAGCCATGCCAGCTGGTCTTGTCAAAGTAGTCCCACAGAACTCCCCTCTTTCTTTATTCTTCTTAGACTGTCCTTGCTAGATCTTGGGTCCTCAGGCTACCAATCTGCAAGTGCTTTG
Source organism: Nyctibius grandis (assembly GCF_013368605.1). Classification (NCBI taxonomy): domain Eukaryota; kingdom Metazoa; phylum Chordata; class Aves; order Nyctibiiformes; family Nyctibiidae; genus Nyctibius; species Nyctibius grandis. Next base: position 5,251,515 of record NC_090658.1, read on the forward strand.
GTGGCATGCAAGCGGCTTGAAAGTAGTAGTCAAAACTCTAAAACAACCCTATACCTCCTCATCCTCCTCCATCCAGGAAGATGCAGACCCAAGCAGGGTTGTTCGGGTTCCTTGTAGTGTCCTTGTGGGTGCGGGTCATTGCTGTTTCCTTTTCTGTGTCTTTCTAATGTGTGTTATTCCATTTAAAAGGGTCGTCTTATGTTTCTGTTATGGGAGGTCTAGTTGTGCTTTTGTAAGTGAATAAATGATTGATTCTGTTTATTGTTCTTTTTTTTTTTTTTTTTGAAAAGCTGAAATGCCAGACCAATCCAACCAAAAACACTTCTGAAATTCAGTCTGTGTGTGGCTCAGCATCTTTGTTTAAGATCCATTTTTCTTCAGCGTCTTTCATTTCTCTCATGTGTTTGCTGTTAAAGCCTTTATTTTTAGTGCCTGTCAGTCCTTTCAGTTGGCAAAAATCTTATTTTTATGACATGCACTGTGTGTGCCCATAGCTTCTGTAAAACATTTCACAGTGGGTCGGAAACCGCTTTGGGGCACGAGTATCATTTGTTGTGGCAAATACAACCCCTGGCCTCTCACCCTGAAGGCCACGTTCTTGTCTGATAACAGCAAACCTGGGCACGTCCGCCCTCGCTGAGCGTGTGGTCTGGAAATCTGAAGCACCATCGTCTCTGTGCCCTGCCCTGCGCAGCCGCTCTGCACGGTTTCTGCTGATGGACTCTCAGCCTGTCTCGGCCTGTTGCTTGATGCTCATGGAATATGCTGGCTCACAGAATATGCTGGCTCTTGGCCCTGGTTTTCTCTTCAATTTATTGCCTTTTGTGCTGTCTTGTCTCGTCTCCTTCTCCCTGTGATTATGTCGTGACTCTTCTGTTTCCCACCTTAGTTCTTGCTCTGAGCGTGACAAACCCGAATGTAGCTCTGCCGTATTTCATTATTTTCACTTTTGCCAGCATCTGAATGGCCACATGCATTAACCCCGAAGATAAGCCCTCCAGTGTGCCATTTTCCTGTTTTATTTAAAGTTGCACCTGCTACCATAGCTGCACACATAGCTGTTTCATAGCACTGCTTCGACTCTTTTTGCACTGCTTTTATTTTATTTATTTTTTTCTGCATTGAGCAGCACGTTTGCCTTCAGCTGCTGGTATATCCCGGGTGGTAACGTGGTGTAATTGGCGCTGTCGTGTTTCACAGGAACAACTTGAGGGTAACAGAGTCATTCCCTTCTCCCACCACTCTTTTTTAATAAAAAAAAAAAAAGAGAGGGAACAAATTCTGTTTTAATTGACAAATAATTTGCAGCATCTGCACGAGCACTAGGACTATCCTGCTGCATTTTGAGATGCGAATGTGGCATGGACTAGATCTTAGAAGTAAAATATATGGAGACATATTTGCACTGCTCCAACATCACTGGGACTCGAGACATAAATTCCACTGAGAGAGAAATGATATGAATATGGGAATGTTACCGTAAAACCCAGGGGCAGAGCTGTGGCTGGTAAAAATCAGCATTGCTTTGTCACCATTGCAACCAGTTCCCCTTGGTGAGGAGCTGGCCCCATCCAGGCCCAGAGACCAGTCACGGTGGGAGATGGAGAGCTGGTGCTCGCTGTTCTCTGCAATTTTTAGGTATCACTTACGCCGTTGTCTCATTGAATAGTGAGAGATTACCCAGACTTTGGTGCATTAAGGGCTTTTCTGCGCTCAGTATTGAGCTTTGCCCTAACTCCTGGCATCAGTTGTGCTGCTCGTGTCGGGCAGGACAAGGATCAATGTAGTTTAGATCTGGAAGTAAGATCAGCTTCAAAGGGGACCTGGACGTTGGATTCACAAACCATCAGGTGCTCCTGGGCTGGAACAGGGACAGCTGTAGACAAGCTTTTATGTGCGGTGATCAGCTGTCCACGTGAGGGGCTGCAGTGCTGTCAGAAGAGGGCTCGTGTCCATATGCCTTGCGTATTGGTGTAGTTTGGGTTATTTCCTAAGGATGTTTACAAAATACCACCTTTGGTGATCCTGCCTATATTTCTTCCTAATCCCTGCAAGTTTTGACACCCTTGTCCTGTTTCAGGCAAGTATGAGCAAAAAAATAAAGATCTTCAAAGTCCAAGTTTCCCTGAAGCAGGCTAGATAATCTGAAAAAATGCTTATGCAAGTTCAGCTGGTACTATAACAGAATTGGGATTGATATGGGGGATGGAGGGGGATGTGATGAATGTACAGTCGTGTGAAAATTTGGTGGTAGAGCTCATGTCTTATTAGACAGCAAAGGTCTACAAGAGCTGTGTAGGAGTGGGTCCCTTAAAATGGAAAAGAAATAAGGATACAAAATAACCCATGTCAATATAACATGTCCATGAGCAAATATTTTTCTTTTCTCTTTGGAATTAAAAAAAATGTAATGGCTTTGTCCAGCACAGAGATTTCAAATTCTTGCGCAGCATTTGCAATTACTACTGGAAGGCTGAAATGCATTGGACTGGCGTAGCTCTGATTGCGGCGTGGTCACTGCTGAAGTACTTTTAGACCATATTTAGTGTGTCATCGAGCCATGCTAACATGGGCTATTAGTCCAAACGCTAGTGTAAATGAGGCAGACAGTATTAAGATGTGCTTTAAGATGGTCAAGTAATGCTGAATCAGGTTAGATGTTCTCGCTGTGTCTCGCAGGATGGTTGATGGTGTTCCTGGGAAGGCACACGTAATGCTGCATGGGTGTGCGGGCTTGGGAGGGAGCCGGCAGCTGGGAATCGTGCTGCTCCGGTCTCCAGCATCCTTCTCCCTGTCCATAAGCGTTAAGGCTGCCAGGCACCGGCAGGGAGAGTGGAGACCCAAGAGTTGATCAGTGAAAGGAGATTCTTCATGTTACACGTGTGTAGGGGAGGACAGGAATTTGCCTAACAGAAGCTGTCATCACATGCCAGTCTTGTTCCAAGTATGGCATGTGTTGTATAACCCCCAACTCGAGAATAACGTATGCACGATGAAATGCTTGTCAAAAGTACATGGTTTTTACTGCCCAGTGGTCACTAAAAATGTTGGAACCTGTTGTCATTGTAGGTATAACACTTCTTGGGTTTTATGTGCACTTTTCAAAATGCTCTGGCAATAATAAAGTAGGTTTTCTATTGCAGAGGCAGGGTTTTCTGTTGGTAACGTTGCCTTTTTCACTGTGACTAGCATCAAAATGCCAAAACTGCATTAAAAAGAAAAAGAGCACAGCAGCTGATATTTAGTGATCCAGGAAATCAGCTTGACTCATATGGCTTCCATATATTCTATATATTACAAGAGACCTTCACATTTTTAAGGAAACCAAGTTATGTGTCTAAGGTCTTAGTATTGCTGTTAGAATAGATTAAGTGCAACAGAGCACTCCTGGAAGCTGTTCTCAGCTTGGACAGGCGTCATTGCAAACAGGCAAACCCCTGACAGATGTGGGAAGTAGGGCACTGTTAACACAACAAGGCTTTTTGACTAATGTAATAATTATCTGTGTTGCAATTTTTCCTTCTAGGAGACTGAGCTGCTAGATATCAGCCTTGTCAAAGATGCCAGATGCGGAAAACATGCCAGAGCTCCCAAGGTAGGAATTTTTGCTGTGTGCTTACATGTTACATTGATGACCTAGATAAAATAGAATGGGAATTATATGTAAGAATTAAAGAAAAAAAAGTTCCCATAGGTAATAAGAAGTATTCTGTCTTTTCTCCATGTAACACGGTTTCTGATGAGAAGCGTTCTGAGTGTTGAGCTGTTGTTTTTGATTCCGTTATGTAAAATGCTGCTGGAAGTTCTGCTGGCAGTCAGGGAACAAAAATCCTGGTTTGTCAAGGTAAACTTACACAAGTTCCTGGCTTCCCTAATGGCAAGGAGCTGATAGTTGTTGAGGTCCGTGTTGCATTTTGTGCTGCCTGTTTTCCTCTTTCAGTGCCTCTTGAGGCCAGAAAGAGGTGGTTTGTTTGTTGTTTTTTTTTTAAACTGTCATCAGAGAGGTCAGGATATCAGCTCCCTTAGGTCTGCTCTGATGTATTGCATATTCCTTTGCTGTCTTTAAAGACAGTAGGTTGTAGATATATGTTCTCTCTGGTGTTTTTGTTTGGACAGACACTATGTATCAGAGAAAAAAACAAAGCACTCAGTGCTGGAAGCAAGGTAGTGCCTCAGGAGTTACAGGAAAAAAGGAAATCTCCTCAGGGGCCTGAAAGTATGGCCTTGCTGCTGCTTAGCTGCGGTTGAACTGGTGGGGTTGAAGCAGCCCGAAGGAATACTTCTCCTGCCCTCATCTTGGGGGAGGAAAATGGCTGTGTCTGGATGGCCGCGGCTTTCCAGGAGCCTCCCGCTGGTCGCCCTCTTCCTTGCACCCAGCCCTGGGTCAGGGCACGGCCCCATGGGCTCCTCAGCCCCATGAGGGCAGGCATCAGGAGTGGAAAAGGTTTCTCTGTGCCACAATGCAATTGTAGTTATCTCTGAACAGACTATTGAAATTTGGTTTTCAAAGCTTTCCATGTAGTGCTGGCAGCATTTTAAAGGCTGAGTTATAATTGAAATGCAACAGAAGTACTTTATGACATCCACATTAATACCAAATGAGTTCACCATGATTAATGGTTCTATGATGAATAGCAATAAAGTATTAACAATGGCTAGAACATTATTTTAAAATGCTACCCGCTTTACAGAGGACATTCGTGTTCTTCTAACAAAATGTTTTTAGCTAAAATTTATGCATAGCTATTGCCTCGGTGACTTTTATTTATTAGGTTACATAAAGGCTGGTTTTGTTACAACATGTTACGGATTTGACAGCAGTGGCATTAAATGAAGGGTATGAAAAAATCCTGACTTTTAGGGTGGTGAAATGCACCACCTGTGTGAATGAGTTTGCTTTTTGTCATTGATTTGTGTGTGGGCAGAATGAAAACAGCACCTGGGTTGGCTGTTGATGGGATCTTGCAAACGGTGTGAAACAAAACGCTCATTTTGGGGCCAGTCCTATCGGTTTCGCTTTGATCCACGTTGCAGGGCTGAGGAAAGGAGTGTTGACTGCAGGTGAGCGAGAGCTACAGAAGCTCTGTTTGTGTCACATCCACAGAAGATCTAAAACTCGTGTAGCAGCAGGAAGGCTTGGCTCTAAGTCAACCAGTAGCAGCTTGTGATTGCAGAGGTTTGCAGTAAAAACCCTGGTAGATTCGCTTAAGAGAGCAGCACCATGTATGTGTGATACTTGCCAAAGTTCCCAGGTTTTCAGGGGCTCTTTTCCACAACTCTGCTTCCAGGTGGGAGCAACCCTTGCTCTCAGGTGAGTGTAAATAATGATCTACGGTTAGGGTTAGTTCCCGTGTGGGAAAGCAAGCTTCCTTCATGCAGCATGCAAAGAAGTCATTCACAATCTGCTCGTTGCACGGTAAAAGCCTGATGCACGTGATGATTATGTTGTGATGATGAGTCTGAGCTGTATCCAGCAGAATGGCTCTGGTGTGCTCTACTGGTACCTGCAGAGCCTCGTGCCCTGTGTGTAATACAGCCGATGGCATAAGCTGCAGACGTGGGACGGGGTTTAGCTGCCTCTGCAACAAATAATTCTTACTGCCATGGTACCACTTAACACAGGTTTGTTAGCTATGCCAGAACTTAATCTCTCATGATCTGGTGGGATCAGCATCGACTTGGGAACTTGCTTTCTGTAGCAGCCTTGCCAGGTGGAAGGGACAACATGTTGTGCATTGATGCATCTTTCACTGTAAAACAAGAGATTTAGGTGATTTTTCGCTTCATTCCCCACACCCCCCCTCCCTCTGCCCATAGTCCTGGACAATTTTTGTACTGCATTAGGGAACTTCTGCCAGTTTATGCAAATTTTCAAATCTATTTTCAGAATTCTAAGAGTGGATTTCATCTGTGGGTTGTCATTAAGAACTTAAGAAGTTAATGGGAGTCTTTAAACCTCATTTAGTGTATTTCTGATCTGCTACGTTTTGATATAAATGTCATCTTTAATAAGCCTTGACTTGTCTGTTAAATAAAAAAAATGTAATTAGTTTTTATTTTCATAGTAAACTAAATTTCAGTGTCATTAATGACACCCATAGTAAGCTAACGGAGCCTGTTAGGTGTGCTGCTACAGAAAGACCATCAGCAAGTAATGATTTTAGAGGATGATAAGCCTAAGTCATAGTTACCAAAAAACCTCTTTCGTTCCCATCACCATCTGGAATACACACTTCTTCCCCATATGCTGCCATATCCACCAGAAGGGACGTTTCTTTGGTAGCTTAATTAATCAGCCAAGCTCTTGGTCTTTTTGATGGCTAGAAACAGAGTCTGTTCTCATGCTGCATTCAGCGTACCTTCTGCACAACCATCACTATTCTAAATATCCGAAAAAGAGAAACACAAAGGATTTTTCAGTTAGTTTCTCTTTCAGCCTTGTGGTTGACATTCACTTTTCACAATATTTTTCCATAAGTCCAGGTACATATATTTTGTGATTGTTCTTGCATGTTTGTTGTTGCATCTTCTAGTCATTATCATAAGAAAAGAAAAAAAAAAAGCTTTTTCATTCTGGAGAAGTTTTCATCGATGAAGGATTAACAGCCAAATGCTTTGTTTTTATTCAGAAGGCATTGTACTCTCTTTGTTTTATCCTATTTCACAGTGTCCTGTAAATTTGTTGAGAATGTGTTAACGTTTTGCTCCAGTAATTAAGTCCAAGCTATGGATTGTCTTCTGTAATGCTTTGACTAAGAGGGCATAGTCTGTGCTCTGGAGAAAGGCAGTATTAGGCATGCTCGTGGTTTGTATTACTCCTTAGGCCATAGCGTGGGTAAAAAAGGGTAACAGTAGACTCCAGAAATGGGATACATAAATGCATTTATGCTGCCATACTCTGGTCATAAACTCAGAACTTTTCCTTTCTGGGTTTCTCATCCAGGAGGTCTGGTTCCTTTCTGCGTTCCCTGTTATGTTTAGCCTCAAAAGTTCCCTTGAAGGCACAAAAGTGCAGCTTTCATCCTACAGTCATCACGTTAAGGTAGCGTGAGGAATGAGCTGATACCTGCTCAAAAGTTGGTACGTTAGCACTAGGTTGCAGCTGTGCAGGTGGTGAGCTCTTCTTGGCACTTTGAGTGCGACACCATTTCTCCTTCTCCAGCTTCTGGTTCTTCTGGTTTGTGATGATTGTTAGAGTCTCTTGAAACCTTTCTCCTGTTCTTTCCGTTCACTGGAGACTTCAGAGCAGAGCACCAACACTATTCCTGGCCATAACCTCAGTGTTGGCTCAGAGAAGTGTCTGTAGAAGAAACACCTTCCTGAGCAGACCTCAGGAACAGTTACCCAGAAGACCTGGCTGAAACTATGTAGAGTAGCCCAGCACTAGACCATGGTCCTAGAGCCAAGGTCATAGTCTTATCAGCTGATGGTAATTATTACCTGTGCTTTCACGCTTTGGGGTACTGTAATGAATTTGAGGTTGCCTGTGGGAAGTGCTGTTATCATGTGCATGATGTGAAGCCTAGAGCCTCACCTCAGCTCCTCTGGGTGTGAGAGTGGCGTTGTGTTTATCCTTCTAGGAAGCTCAAAACTTATTTTCATCCATGGCAGTGTCCACGAGTTCTTCCAGATGGTGCTCAAGGCTGGGAAGACAAGACAAATTCAAGAGACTTGCACAAGTCTCTGTCTTACTTCGGGTGCCTGCTGGCACCCAAAGGGAATTTGTAGATTCAGGGGGTTAGGTAGACCCTGTGGGAGTTGGGCAGAGAGTGAGAATGGTTGTACAGCAAAGTGGGGCACAGAGATTAAAGGTTAGATCAGTCAGAGTGTTTAAGCATCTGAAAATAAGCCTGTATGTCGTTCATAGGAGCTTAGGTTTCTAATGATGTAGAAGAGAGATCTTTAGTGGGTACCAAAACAGTTAATGCTTAGGGGGTGAGAAGATCATCCTCCAACCCCAAATCAGTAAGTAGTATACTCAAGTGGCTCCTGTGTTACTGAGAAGCTTCAGCATCACCTCCTTTTCCACATTGTCAGGGAGGAGTCCTTCTGTCTTCAGCTGCTGTTTTCAGAAACGATAGCAGAGTTTTCCATCTCAATGCAATACACGTACAGGGGCTTATTCTTTGGAGTAAGGGCAAATCTCAGGCACACTGAGCACTGCAGCAGATCTCTAAGTGAGGAGAAGAATGAAAGTAATGTTCTGAAGAGAACAAGAAGACTTACTAATTGTGTATGTTAAGAAAAAGTGCCTGAATTCAAAATACTATGAAATTTATACAGAAGTGAGGGAATTATAAGATGATTATCAGAACTTTGCCTTTTTAGTAAGCATTAGAATAATTTAGGAAGGGAGCAAGAGAAATTCTGAGAAGGGGAGATTAATGTGCAGTTCATTTTTTCCTTCGGAAGACATGACTGCCCATAAATTGAGCGCAGCCTTTTTGAAGCATGGCATGCCTTTTCTCACAGCTTTCAGGCTCTCAGAGCTGCTGCCGGTGTCAGCAAGGGTGCAGCGTCAGGATGCTCAGGGCTCCTGTTGTTTGTATTTTGAAATGCTGAAGGAATGTGGAAATCATCAGTTGTGATGAAGCAATTCCTTATTTCCTTTTATTCGCACATTACCTGGTAGCACTCTCTCGAGCTTTGTTTCGATGTGCAGACTAACAAAGAGACGTCTTTTCCCTTGTGAAGTTCAGTGAAGAGGTCTGCAAAATAAAACAACACAATGAGCAGTGAAGAGAAACACACGCTTTTGTACAGTGAGGCGTAGAAATAGCACTGAATATTCACATTCGCCTTCTGTGAAGCGTGGAAGTGCCACTCAGAAGAGCGTCCATGCTCTTAGAAGGGAGATATAGCTACAACTGTCACGCAGCAGTAAACACTGGTGAGAGGTTAGGTGGTGAAAATTTGGCAGCCACAAGCATGCTCACAGGACTAGGGAAGTCACACTTTTTACCATCGTGTATTTACTTTAGCCAATAACAGTTCCTATGGAAACTAAAATCTTAATACAACTGTGTAAGTGTTTTTAGGAGCAAGAAGAAACATCAGGATGAGTTGGCAGGAATAAGGAAATAACCCTATGGCAAATGTTCATAGCGAAAACTTTAGATGCGTTTGATCAGTCTGTTTTCCCTCAAAGATCCCATAAATCATTCAGCAGGAAATGCATTTCTTTAAATGACATATGCTATGGAACCTGTAGGAGATGAAATTATGAGTGATGGGATCGCTCTAATGCCAAAATGTTTATAGAGTGTAGTCCACGATTTTAAAAACACTCACAGCTCCCCTGCCCCAAATTTTCTCACTTTAAGCTCTACAGAGGGAAAATAATTAAGCTTTTTTTAATGTCAGAAATTTGCCAAGACCTCAACTACTATTAATATCATCACCAGCCTGTCTGTATTTAGTGCGTTCTTTTGAAATGCTTCAGTAGAGTGAGATGATTTCAGGAGTATCTCAGCTGTAATTGAAAAACTACACTATTCTTCCCCACTGCAGAGGGCTTGCTGGTTTCTAACACATCAACATTTCATGAACTAGACAGGCTTGAAAACTGAAAGGAAAACTTATAAGGAAAGTCTAAATAATTATTTGACTGAAAATCTGGTGATTTTCAGGGAAATGAGGATGTGCAAGTCTATTTGAATTGTCGGAGCTATCAAGACTGCTGTCTTCTGCATCTGCTTCTGTGCTCTGTTGCGCTGACTTAGAATCAGCAGGGTTTTGCTGACAGCTGGATAAAATCTATGTAGAGAAGCAGAAAGTAAGGCTGCTGTCTGTTGTGTTGTTAATAATCTCATATTTTTTCTTTGTTTTTTTTAACTTACTGACTGAATTTACAAATGCAGGTGAAGAACTTTTTGTGAACCCACTCAAAGCACACATAGGCAAATAAATAACGCAGATAACGCTCAGTTATTTGTGTCCGAATAAAGCTCTGACTTCTAAATGTCCAATGACAGGAGCCTGTCAAAGTAAACCTAATCCAATCACTCAATTTCCTTATGGTATGTGGACTTACATTTTTGCTGGCAGCCCGTGATTTTTGTGGTCAGGTTGGTTGTTTTTCTTTTATCAGGAGAACAAAAGAGGCCTCTGTCACTTCTGAAGTATTGGAAAGCCAAACACTTATTCATTTCTTTATGTTAAATGCTGTGCTGGGACAATTACGTTGTGTTTAGTAATCACCCTGGTTAGACTGCATGTGGGAAATGGCAGATAGATTTGTTTGTTTGCTTGTTTGTTTTTCTTCTTTTGGTCCACTCAGTATATTCCCTGAAAAAGTCAGCTGCCTCCATGGACTGCACAGGAGAGAAATGAGCCTGCCCGTTGCAGCACCGACTTCTGTCGCTCTGCCCGTCTCAAATGCTGCTGTTGCTGTTATTTTTATCTGCTGAGAAATGCACGTTGCTTTCCCTTCAACAACCGTGGTGCTAAATTAGAAACTCTAATGTAAATTATGCCTAAGCAATGTTCTATTTCTGCCAAAAAGAAATAAAAACAGCTCACCTTCTTCCCACTCACCTTAGGGATAACAGTGGCATCCTCGAACATCCCCCCCAATTAGTTTGTTCTTCTACATGACTGCTTTTTTTCATAATAATGATTAAATTACATAAACGTTTTCTCTAGGTTGAGTTTTACTTTATTAAAGAAGGTTAAGATTAATTTCTTTGGATGATATTTGACCCTGTTCATGTGGTCACAGTTGTAAAGATGGGGAAGTGCAAGTAGTTGAAGTCCTGCAAAGAGCGCGGGAGCTGCGGTCTCCCTGAGAGCAAGGGCGTTTTGTCTTGGACCCTCCTTGGGGGGGATGAGCCTTTCTCTGCGCTTCTCTGCCTGCGTCCCTGCAGCTTGGCATCGCCTCTCGTCACCGGCCTGAACAGGCTCCTGATGGCACCCGGCATCTTTGGCTCTTCCACGTGTTCACCACCAGTGCAGACTTTTTTCAGAACAGGTCTCCCCACAGCCCACAGTAAAGTCCTGCTGCTTATTCAGGAACAAAGGCACGTTTCTGTATGGCTTGGGATGCTTCTGACTTTGTGGTTTGGTTTGGTTTGGTTTTTTTTTAAATCTGTTGAAAGTTGGGAAGAGTCTCAGCTCCAAAGATAAAGCTGTCGGTGCTGCTGTCCAGGGAGCATGGAGAACAGGTCTTCACGTCTCCATCACCTGGAGAAATGTCACCATCAGAAACATTATTCCTGCTGTTCTGGAAGCAAAGCGAAGCTTCCGAAAAGTGCAAACGAAGCCTGGGGCATTAAGTAGCAGCACAGTAGCCATTTTCTTTCTCCTTCATCGGGTCCCAAGTCATGTCTCAGACACGGTTCCTTGCTTAGCGGGGTGGGTGAGCACAAGCGTTGTGCACCTGCGCTCTGAAGCCTGCAGGCTCCTCACCCGCCGCGGCGTGCGGTTCACTTGGCTGCCCATGCCTGAGGCCATCTCCGAGATGGTCAGCATCGTGGTGCACCACCAGAACGGCCCAAATTGGTGAAGGTGGTTTTATTTACAACCCTCTAATCCTTAAGGAACTGAGACCTTTTCAGAAGCTTGTCATACACTGTATAACTTTGCTCTGTCTGGGTAGTTCATCGGATTTCCTATTTACTAACATTGCAGGTATGGTAGAAGGCACAGGGGTTTGTCCAAGGCTTTCACTATGAATCATTGCCAAAAAGATTTAATTATTTTTTTCTGCTCGCTGATGGTTTCAGTTAGCTTTCTGTGCGGCTTGGGTTTATGTTTTTCTTTGTTATATTTATAAAACGTACATCATCTTTTTGTTTGTATGCTTTCGTGCCAAAGTACGCAGTACAAAGTATGTAACGAGAAATTCTGTGTTTTAAGAAGCACAAAGGCATTTTATAAATGTGAACTTAAAACCTGACATTTACATTTGAAAAGGGAGACACTGCTCAATTAAATGTGTGATATTTGAGTTGCTGAGAACACCAGAGAGTATCAGTAAAGCTGTGCTTTAAATGCTGCTGCTGAAGATACTTTTGAATAAACCTGCGTACATCTTTTTTTCCCCCCCTTTTTTTCTCCTTTAGTATGACTTTTTGTGTGATTTTGAAGAGAGATTGAAAGAGAGAGCTTTGTGTGCTCTCAGGCACACGTAATGCTCCAAAACTGTTTTAAATCCATACATAAGCCACTCTCGTGAGCGGTGGCAGGGCATCACAGTAGCACGCTGGAGGGCATGGACTCATCACTTAGCTGAGCACGGGCTTCGTGCGGGTGTGAAGTTTAGTGCTACGGTCATATTTCCTGTGATAGCGTCGTTGATTGTAATCACCTCTGCGCCGTTTCAGCTTGGAGGTTTAAGTGCCTCTTCTTGCCTTTCCCTGCCGCGGGATAGGGCTCGCAGGAGGAGAGGTGGTTGCAAAGTGGCATCTCTTGGCTGGTAGGTACCAATTCTGGTGAGCCTCGTGGCTGTTGCCGTCGGCAGCCATCACCTGTGCGCTTGGGTGTGATGATGATATGCTGTCACTGGCTCCCCTCAGCGACGAGGCCGTATCCAGCGTCGGCAGCCTTTTGCCAACATTTGTGTTGCCGATCAGTAATACGGGATGTGGATGGCTTGTTCCTGCCTTCACAGCTAATAACGCTAATGGGATGAGAATGCAGCTGGGACAGCGTGGCCAGCCGCAGCCACCACAAACCCACACCCACTGTCCATCGTGATAAAGCTCACTTGCGTCTGATAAATGGCTTTTTTACAGTGGCTGGCACAAAATTTAAAAATTGTTGGGACGATATAAAGTTATTCTGGAGGTGCTTTTTGTGGTGCTAAGGTGTTAATATTGCCTGTCAATGTCCTATATTATCTGCTTGTTATCTTGCACCCCCTGTGTATTCATATCCGCGTTACCTTTTGACTCGCACTAAGATCATAAAGATTTGGGAAAGCACCGTCCTTTTTTGCCAGTGTTGGTACAGTATCTAAAAGAGCAAAGTCCTGTTTCATCAGAAGGGCTCCTAAGTGCAATACTAATACAAAAACTAATAAGTACACTGTTGCTTTCCATAAAGATAAGAAATGCTGCATTTAGCCTCTGTCATAAACGCTCAGTTTGGAAAGAATTCCAAAATCTTTCATTGGAAAATGTAAAGCTACTAAATAACTGAGTCATTGCCAGTCTTTCCTTTTGAGCAGTAATCTCCATCTAGAAATATTTCATCAATATTGGAGTATGTATTTTAGCAGTAGTGTGGAGCTGTGCATCCAGAGAGAGATCTGATGGCAGTGCAATACCCTCAACTTCAAATGTGGAATTAGCAGGCTCAGGTGAAAATGCCAAAGCAGAAACATTTTTCTACAATTGTTTAGAACAAATAATTTAAATTTCCCCATTTTATTGGAATCCAACTTGGTTATTTTCCATGGTGTCCCTTATCTTGTAAATAACTGGTTGGAGAAAACTTTTTAATTAGTTGCAAAGATTTGATATATTTGTTATCATATGCATATAAATGGCTCATTCAGTATCTCCTCATGGAACTGAGCAAAACCATTTAGACTTAGAAAAGAGACCACTGCAAAGCAAAAGGATTAGGTGTAGATCCCGAGTAGCCACGGCTGACAGAGGTGCCAGCTTCTTTGCAACCAGAGGAGAGTGCCCCCCTGCTCAGCTCTGCAGGGAGAAGTGTTTTACTGGCGACAGGACGGCAGGGTGCTGAATAGCCAAGGAGGAGCGGAGGGTGGTACGGGTTGGTAGGTCGTTATCTGTGTTGGATGGGGCTGCCTGTGTGCTGCAGTGGGTGTCAAACCTTGCCTGGAAACCCTCAGGCAAATGGCGAGAACTGAGTGATTTGAGATTGAGTTTAAATAAGTATAAATTGTCTTTGGTCCGAGCTTGTAACTCAAGAGATTTGGTTTGGAGATTTAAAGGAGTCATAAAAAAAAGTTTTCTATAATGCTGAGGTTAGTTAAGCTTGCTTAAACTCCATTAGAACAGCTTCCAGCTTCTGAGTTCGTTACCTTCTATATTACATTAGCGCTTTCCCAGTCTTGCAGCTAAGCACATTTGGCTGTTAAACTGCACATTCACCTAACGTTTGTTAATCCCTGCTTGTATGCTCTCCAGTACAAATGTCTAAGAAAAAGTTATGGGAAGAAACTTGGCTCTCCAACCTAAAACCTGATCACAAAATAATTACAGCCCCTGCCATAAATAATCCTTGTTTCATCGCTGTGGCTTTTCTGTTTGCTTGTGTCCCAAGGCATGTCTGTGCCGGTTGGGCATACCAGTGATGTGGTGTCCACTGGGGATGTACTGCTGTGCCTTGTAGTGACACTGATGTCCTGCAGAGAGACCTCCCCCAGTATCGCAGGGAAGCGTTTTATTTGGAATGTGAAAGTGAGACTTAGAAGAGTCAGCTGCAGATAAGGAAACTAAAGGGAGCAAATGGAAATAGCCAAGGGTCCATGTGAACTAAAGAGCAGCAGGAAACTGTGGCTGTTTCCAATGTAATAATACCAGTATATTCATGTTAAATCCACGCTACCATTTTTCTAAAGCATCAAGTAGAAATGAAACTGTTTTCTTGTGCTCTAGTCTGCTGTGGATGTATAAGAAGGTAGAGGCAAGTGCATCCAAATATCTGATAGGTTTTTTATAGAGTTGGATATTCCTGAAACGACCTTTCCTTTTTAATTATAAATAGGATTATGCTACAAAGTAAGGCATATGAATACTTTGTTTTTAAATAAATCCAGGGTAGTATTTGTGTGGTGATAACAAAAATCCTTATAGCTGTATTGAGCACGAGTTGCCTGTCTCGGGCTTTCTCAGCTCCATCGCCTCCCAGCCTAACCCTAGTTAAATAAACAAAATTATCAGTTGTTGCGGCTGGGGAGCTCAGACAGGCTGTTCCACTCCTGGGGTGTTAATGAGCCATCCGCAGGGATGTTCCTGCAAAGTGGATGGCACAGCAGCACTCGCTGGTATGCAAGCATGTGCATGTGGAAGCAAAATGGTTATCTGTATGTCAGTGCTAAAAGAAGGTTTTCTGAGGGCCAAAGGTTTGCATAATGCATTTTTCAACCCTTGGTGATTCACTGGAATAAAGTGTAGTGTATTCCTGCTAAAGACTGCTGTGTGTTAAGATTGGTACACAACTACACCTGATTTGGCAAGGTTTTTCTGGCTATCCGCTGCATTGTGAATACATCCTTCCCAAGGAGAAGCATTTCTACCACTATGAAGTTGAGTGGGAAAAATTGACATAGCCCATCCTTGATATGGCTGATCTGTACTAGCGGTGCATATAGAATTAAGGGCTGTTTTCTGCATGTGAGTGGCCTTTTGTATGTTTTTTTGGCTCTGTAAGCGTCCAATGACCTTCATATTTTGTCTATTGATGATAAAAATCAGGTCTTCGTTCCTCTTGAGAAGATCGATCTGCTGAGAAATCCCGTGCATGGACCTATGTGTCATCCTGTTGTACAGAAATCATCATGCGGCATGTGTAAGAAAGTAGGTGACCTACACGTTTCCAGAACTTACCCACTCTTGAGTATGAACTTCTGTTCATACCCCTGAAGTGCAGACTGAATTATTAACCAGCCTAAAATTTCAAGGATCTTACTGAGATACTGACAGTGTACCAGGGCTCTGGGATTGTGGCGTGTCCTAGAAAGAGAGTTTGCAGAAAGGGCAGATCCAGTGCTCATCTTACCACTAAGGTTCAGCATAGCTCTGGTTTTAGTTAGCAGAACAATCTTGACTGAATCGCCAAACAAAGCAGAAAAAACCCACATGTGTAATTGTAAATTACAGCAATCTATTAAAATGCAGGTTTTCTCTTTTAAAGGTGGATTCCATGTGGTTTTGGTTTGTGAGCTTCTGAGTTACGTTGTTTAACTTGGGGAATTTGGATAAAAATCCAGTTACCTTACTTGGAAGAAGAAATACCCTTGGCTGGGAGTTCTTGGCTGCGGTATTTTTCAATATCCAGTTTCTTTGTTATTTTTTGCAATTAGATTGAGCTTGCAAACATGCAGTGGAGGAACAAGCCTAGATGGTAGCTGGTATTTTTCCACGCTGTTGTGCACTGCCTCTGCATCTGGGTTCATTCCCATCAAGGGAGACCAGTTTCCAGACGCTAGACTTCCAGTGATGGTTAATCACCATAACATCTGTTAAAAGAACA
Source organism: Nyctibius grandis (assembly GCF_013368605.1). Classification (NCBI taxonomy): domain Eukaryota; kingdom Metazoa; phylum Chordata; class Aves; order Nyctibiiformes; family Nyctibiidae; genus Nyctibius; species Nyctibius grandis. The sequence continues at coordinate 5,267,682 of NC_090658.1, forward strand.
TGTTTTTTTCTTCATTTTTCCAGGAGTAATCCTAAAACAAGCGTCAGTATAACTTGCAAATACTAACATCATAATCTGTGTGGTTTGAATTCTGCCGTATCTGCAACAGTCGGTACCTGCGCCGGAGAGCAGACGTGATGTGCAGACCAAGAGGTGAGCTGCTGGGGTTAGATCCTCTTCAGCAAGCCATGGATCTGGCAAGGTTGGCCATACGTAGGGGCTTTGGGTCTGAATTTTTTCTATTCTTGCAAGAAAGTTATACCTAGTCCTGGTCCTAGGATAGCGTTAGATGTTATAGCTTATCACAACTGGTAAATAATTGTATTTTTAAAAAAATATGTCAGATGAAATGAGACCTTTCTGCTGTGTCCAAATACAGAAAAAAGCATTACCAGCTCAGTGGTTTTTATAAGAAATGTTGTGATGGAAGGTTCTGGTAGTTCAGGGGAGCTGCACTGACTGCAAGTCTGACTTGCAATGCATCCCAAGCGCCTTTTTCCTGTTTTGAAACACATCCAATATTGATAATGCCATAACTGAAATTACACAAAGATTTTTTTGTTGTTGTTGCCTCTCTGAGTTAACCTCCTTCCTCCAAGATTAATGAAATACATTTAAAAAAATCTATATGAGAAACTGTGCTGTAGTTGTGAATGTTTAGTATAAATGGCTTCAAAATGATGTTTGCTAATGAAGTGGCAGAATCAGAACAGCCGTGCTAGGTAGGGTCACAATATAAAGGGAAGAGACAGTCACATTCTTCTCAGAAATAATAGCAGCAATTTGCATGTCATTAAAATGTTTAAAGAAAACAACAAAACCGAATTCAGGTAAACTAAAGCAGACTCTTTGAATGATTACCTGTGTGTGAGACAAACAGAAGAAGCTAGTGTGTGTTGGGGTAGCTGATGGAGCCGTGTCAGAAGATCCCAGCCCTCCGAGGGCAGTGACAGTTTTGGTTTGGATTTTGCCGAGAGCTGGGCTCCCTTCATCACGTTAAAGAACAAAACCAACACAGACTTGTTTTCTGCAGTATATTTTTGGTAAAAAATTCTAAACCCCAGAATGATCATTTGGCAATTTGAGAAGGCAAGCTGGTTGTAGCTAACCTAGGTAATCCAGTTCTGCTGTGTTTTGCCTGGATAAGGACAAAGATGCCTTTCTGCCCTTCCTCCCAAAGCCAGCGCCGGGGACCTGCCCAGGCTGTTGCTTCCATGCCCAGGGGTAAACGTCGAGCTTCAGCCCGCCAGCCTTTCCCCCTGTCTGTCTTTGTGTTTACACGCACCACACACAACACTGCGGTCTTGTAGGAGAGAGTATCGCCGTTTTCTTCAGAAATATTTATATCTGTTTCTACCAGTGGTAAAGTCTTTCTTCACAGCCATGGACTATTGCTACCAGGGTAAACGTGCAAGTTGTCGGTGGGTGAGTGGCAGGAGGAAGGGGAGGAGAGGAGGTTGTCTGTGTCTCAGGGTGTGTGTTTTACAAGTCAGTGCAGGAACAACGTTTTCAGAACTGCTGCAGAGGTTTGGTTTTGCTTGGTTGTAGCTGAAAGAAGAGGAGAATTTATTTTGGAGTTGCTTTCATGTTGCCCTTCGGAGTGATCTGCTGCGATGCCCCTTGGCACTGGGGTGCTTTGGGAGCTGAGGCTGCCGATGGTGTAGAAATGCACTCCTGCTTTGGTCACTGCCTATGGGTCAGCTTTTGTTCTCATGGTCTATGCACCTAATTTTGCTTTTCAGGAGTATGAACCAAACATCTTTGCTGTAGAGGTGGCAGTGTTAGAGTTATGCTAGTATGCACTAGAGTAGTTTAAGTTAAAATAAGTTTTTCACTCCTCCTGGGTCCTATGAGAACACCAAGCCCTTGCAGATGGTGACCGTTCATTTTGTTAAAGGGGTGAGATTTGTCCTTGGTTGCAAGTCATCATAATTGACATGTTAATTGTTGCATCGTGTTTCCCACTGTAGTCAAAGTGGTGACATTTCTGCATGTTTCAAAGGAACTATCGCTGCTGTGGATTCTTGTAGGCAACACTGAATATGATCTAGCTCATTTTTTAAGACACTGATATGTTTGTGGCAGTATTTCAGTTGGGGGAACTAAATTATTTTACACTATTTTTTACATCCTGCTAGAGTCAGGAGAGTTGCAAATGGTGGGAGGAGAAGTGGGATTATTTAACTGTTACTTACATAATAAAAAAGGAGAATTTGAAAGCTGTGCTGAGGTCTAGTCATATTTTGATGATGCTTGGCTTTTCCTTTTGGTTTATATTTAAAGTGATTTGTTCTCTGGAAGCATAATCACTTGATATTTCTAATTTAATTTTTTGCTTATGACACTTGCAAGTTATGTAATTAAAAGAAACCCTTTACCTTTTTTTTAGGTATCAGATACCAGCTTGATTAAGAGCATTTAAATGCCTGTGTATCTGAAAGGGGGGGTACTGTGGTTTTGACTTTAGTTGAAAACTTCTTTGGGCAAATTGCAAATGCCAAGGTAAAACTTATGAGGCTGTAAACAGATGTTACACAATCTCTGTTAGCTTCCTGCCATCTGGCAAAACCTAATTAACCTTAGACAGTTTTATGCTCTTTACAACAATGCTATTCTGGGCAATATGGAAAATGGACGTTTGTAAGAGAGACTCCAACAGTTGGTAGTGCTGCCAGGGGAGGAGAAGGTGCGGTGGGAGGTGGTGGTGCTCATGTCGTGGGCTGTGCCACCCTGATGGAGGAGCCACGAGTTGTTCCCCAGAGGCCTCTGGCTCTCTGCGTGGACCAAAAAGAGACCTTATGCTTGTAGGTGATGGGATTGTGAGCTTTCCTCTCCCCTGCCCCCAGATCAGGTGCCTGCTGCTGGCACTGGGGATGCCTCCACGCTGGCTTTAGGAAATTTCATATTTGTAAACTGTTTGAATATTTGGAATAATTATTCAGATTATCTGTTCAGTTATCTTTATTGCAGCACTAAGAAAGCAAACTGAAGAGTTTGTGTAACACCACAGTCAGGGAGCACTAACCTGAGCACCTCACGAGTGCTCCTATATACCAGTTTGCTCACCTTTATTTAGGATTCCTCTTACATATGGTATCCACTGTGAACTTGCTTCGTGATGAGAGCCAACGAGCACAGATACAGAATTGCCTGAGCTGGGTTTAAATGGCTCAACCACGCACATGCCATTTGAAGGAAATGCGTTGCAGCCCTGTCTGCTTCCACAGCCTGATTCATCAGAGCACTTAGCATATGCTTCAGGAGTCTTGGTGGAAGAAAACCTGTAATGACCAAGTATTTGTGTTGCATATCCAGGAAAGGTGTGATCCCAGAACTGGAGAACTGGGAGACAAAGCGTTGTTTAAAGAGATTTCTATATTAAGTAGCCCAGAATTAAGATATGTGATGCGAATGTGAAAGTGTTGTCAGAAACTCCCCTGAGTAGGAACTGTGCCTGTTAGTCATGCAGTTTGTCCTGATGATAAATGCAAAACTATTTGCAGGATTATTTAGAGTGTAAGAAAAAATTGCCTTTTCCTTCACTCTTGGAGCTAATGTCAAATGTGATATAAAACTGTTTGATATAAAGTTATTTCAATTGCAGTTAAATATGAGAGAGAGAATTCTAACCTGCTTATAAACCAGGGAAAAAGATGAGGATAGAATGCTTTTATTTCTGTGAAAATAGTGGACCCTGCTGTAGACGCAGATGGATATTTTTCTTTCTCCCCTTGGGTGCATGTTGTCAGTTGCTCCTGGGAGCACAGAATTGAATTGCACGAATACGTAGTCCAGTCTGGGCAGATGAACGGTGTACGGTTGTTCTACCTGCTGAAAATAAGGGGGCTGGAAATAGGAAAGCTAAGAAATGCATGTTTTTCTCTGCCTTTCTATATGGGTTTGTGCTTGAGAATTGCAACCCCACGGGTCAAGGAGCACTGTATATGTGTTAATATATATTCTGTAGTTTCAGCAGCATGCACAAAAAAAGAAGCAAAGGGCACAGGGCCAAAGCTCTCCTTGAAATCCATGTGCCTGGTTTTGGACAGAGGGAGCAGGGGAGTGGATTTCATGCTCACTTGTGCCATGGAGACAGTTGTTTATACAACCAAGTAGGTTTAGAGTATTGTTTGTCCCAGGCTTTAAAGCTAGAGCTTATTTATATCAATTGCCGCAAATCAGAGTTCTTGGGTAAAGCCCAAATCTATTTATAGGATGCTTATCAGTATGTCACGTGTTTTCCAGTTTCCTTGATGGCAGAGCGAGCCCACCCCCAAAATGAAATAAGGACAGAAAGGTTTTTCTTGCTGGGCTGTGAGCACAGGCACGAGGCGTGAGGCTTCCTTTGCTGCCTTCAGTTCTGTGCTCTCCCAGCAGTGTGTGATCGCAGTTTGCGGGGGGGATTGATTGTGTTTGAGTTTGGGAAGTCGAGGGCATAGAAATGTCTCCAGGAAACAAACGGGCAATCAACAGGCAAATCACCAAAGGAAGGGAAAAAAAGAAAAAAAGCTGTATTTCACTGTTATTTATTCTTGAGATATGTGGCAGTGTTCTTTAAAATTCCCATCACCGAGAGTGAGTTGATTGGCTTGCTTTTATTTTACTTCAAATAATAAGTTCTTAGCTTGAAAGGCCAACTTGAGTGGGCTCTGCACATCCAGAATCGCTCTTTCCGAAGTTGCTTTTGCTGCTGAATAGCAGATATAACAAAAAGAAATGTCATCAAGCTGCTAAAAAATGGGCTCACTTGTCACGTCGTGTGCGTCTGACAGAAAATAATACACGAACGAAGAACAAAAGCGCTAATATTTGAAACTATGTCTGGGAAAAAAAATACGGTGGTTTATTGTGTTCGAAAAGCTTTCTTGAAATGCGGAGATGAGTGATGTGGGCAGCGGCTGACACTGGGCTTAAAAATGCTTTTGCAAACCCTGGGATGGGAAGGCAGCGCCGGCTGGGCACGCACAGCCCAGCCAGGCTTGTTAATAATTCAACTGGTTTTTGTTTGGTTTTCAGTGTAATTTGGTATTTCTGTTCTGATTTCTTTGTATATATATATTAGGAGTTTAATTAAAAGCTCCAGAGACTGTTTACATTTTAACAAACATAGAATACATTTTGTTTCTTAAGCATGAGACTGGAATGAGTGAAGTGAGCAAAAAAATTCTGAGGAGTGTTTTTTAGCAAACAACATCACAAGGGAGACTTGGAGGAAAAATTCTGTATTTTAGAAGCGATAGCTATTTAAACTCATTAACTTAAATCTGTTGCAAATGTTTCTGTTTATTTGCTCCTTTGAAATAATTGATATCAGTGGAAATAATCTGCTTTCTGCTAGACTAGAGATAGTTTTATATTAAAACAAATAGATTTTTTCATATTTAAAACATCTTTTTCTATTCTTTGTTTTTTATATAAATTACAGGTAGGAGTCCTGTTACAAAGCATGAATTGTACTGTCTGAAATGTACTCCCTTAGAAATGTGGGAAAAGTTTTTGTTTTGTTTTTTTAATGTGCCTGTCTTCTATTATAAGTGACTTTTTCTCCTGAACAGGAGAAGAGATGGGTGGTGATCACATGCCTAGTCTGGTGGGAATGAAGTGTCAGCATCTGACTGCAATTATCTTGGAGAGGCAACCAAAAAACCAACAAGAGAACACTAAATTTTAATGACTTGCAGCCAGGGAGGGTGAAACTTGAACACAGCAGCAGCAGGGCCCGACGCAAAGCATTGCCTGTCAAGGAGCCCCAAGAGTGGGCTCCACGTGCTGCATTGGGAAAGTTTCTTTAAACCAGAAAGAGAGGTTGTACTGTCGGGAGGAACCTTTAGGTCAACATTACTTTTCCTCTCTTGAAATGCTGTACAGTCCTTGCAAGCACCAGCTAGCCGTGGAGACCCGAGAAGAGGGACAGGGGTCTCAACTCACATTCAGGCCACTGTAAGTTGGCACCAGCCCCACAGCGCTGAAAGCACTACCTTAGCCCACTTGTTTTGGCCCCCCATTCTCAGCCTGGTGCCAGGACTCACTTGTAGCATCGGAAACGTTTGTGCACCAAGGGATACTCCGCGCTAGGGAGCTCACAGAGCTGAAAACCAGATGTGCTTCTCCCCCTTAGGGTCATTGCAGTTGGGTCGGTTCCTCGGCTCCTTTTGCTGTGCAGCCACGCGAGCGTGCGTGCTGGCAGGGAGCCCGTGGGGCTGGGCAGGGAGCAGGGGATGGGAAGCAGGAGGGATGGCTTCTCCAAATAGTGTCTGGCAAAGCCTGATGAAGAAGATGTGGAGGCAAAGCACACCTTGTGCAATCTTAGCAGTTATTTAGGTTTTGTTGGGAAATGGCTAAGCCAGGAGAAATTCCACTAAGCAGCAATTAATAACACTGGTACAATTTTATCGTGTTGATGTATTTGTTTCTCTACTCTTTCTATGACTGTATTTACTTGCTCCTATCTAGAATCAAAACAGTTTTGCTTTGAAGTGGTTTGAAGTGCCGCGTGAAGCACCTTCAATTATGGATTTCTGTTGATGTCAGTTTGTTTACCCACACCCAACCTGCCAAAGTATTTATACTTTGTGTGGTTGCAATTTTAATGCATTTTTCTCTTTCTTTTAGAAAGTTTCTTCGTAGTTAGTCTTGATTCTTGAAAATCGCATGTGAAATCACTCTAAAACAGGAGCTCAGTTCAATGATATGCAGCCCACACCACTACATGTCTTTGGTTGGGATCATGCATTAACCTATAATCAGTTTAAGTATGGGTTTTAATCTATTTTACAATTCCATTCCTTTATCTATGGCATGTTTCTTGGAAGAAGAAATTATGTTTGACAGTGCACTTCATGTTTGAGAACTAAAATCCAATTTGTCTGATCCTAGAAAGCTGGTCTCCATGTTTCTATTAATGAAAAACCTCATGTCATCCTCTTGTCCAAATTATGCAGCAGGAATGACCACTAACCGCCCGTTATCCTCTTTCAGCACAGGTTACACAGATAAAGCACCAGCTAGGTAGAAAGATTGATATAAACAAATCATGCGACCTCCTGCTAGTCTGATCTTTCCTTACAAAGTATTACAATCTAATTCCAAATATTTTCATGTTTTTCTTGATATATTTAAAGGCTGAACCATTTTTCTTCTGTAGCTGTATGACTGTTTATTGACGTTATTTCAGTGATGAAAGAGGTGGCTTAAAGTGAAAGATCAAGATATGTTGTCTGCAGCACTATTGATGTAGTCTTTTTGCTGTGCTTTATAATAAACTGCAGGCCAGCAGGCATGGTGGAGAGAGTGTTTGCAAATGTGTATATTTTGTTTAAAAGCCAAGGAGCAGAATAGTTATTATTTTGGGATCTGTGCCTAATGCGATTTTCCAGTAGTAACTAAATCAGACTGTGCCCTCAATGTTTGTTTGCTTTTTTACGGTGAAGCAGGGATAGTGTGGGTATTGTAAAATTGGAGTGAAGCATTGAGAAGTAGAAACAGGATTTACAACGGCATACATGTTTGTTTTACTGAAGTATTTCTTCTCCATTACACTTCGTTGATGACCTTTCAAGTCCTTTCCAAGTTTACATTTCTTCAATTTTATGAATCTTATTTTTAAAAAATAAGCTTTAATTATTTTTTCCTCCCACTTCCGTAAATTATGCAAGAGAGTACTTGTAGTTATAAGTAAATCTTTATGTCAGAATAGTAAAATGGTCTAAATTGATGACCTGCAGTAGAGCTTAACACCAGTTACCAGTGAGAAATTCATGTAACTTGTCATCTGTTTCTCTAAATCTGGGAGGAAAATCCTGACAACCTCATCACATTTGATACACTTGCTATTTTATTTTAATTCCCTAACCTGAAATAATTCAATCTAATTGTGCATCTCTGAATCATCAGATATTTTTTCTTGGAGAAAGAGAGATTGTTGTTAACTGTTAAAGCCCAGGAAATGGGAAACGGGAAAGCCGAAGGTTTCTAAAGCCATTAGAAGGTATAGCTGTGACTCTGAATAATCTTTCTTGCTATGTACACATCTGATAATTGAAGAAAGATACACATCTGCTGCCACTGAATTACTGCTGTTGGTTTGCATGACTCCTTGGCTTCCCGTTCTTAACTGTTTAACATCAAATAAAGACGTCTTGGAAAGAGTACCTGCAGAGAGGCAGCTTGCTGGGACAGCGCCTGACAGAAACACTGGAGTTAGTGCTGTTCTAGTCCCATCCTCTGGCTCTGGGGATTTGCAGCAGCTGAAGATAAGTGAATGATGCAGTGGTTCACGTTATAGCACTGATGAAATGAATGTTATGCAAAGTTTATATGTCACTTTATCAAGAAGGTAAAACGTCTTGATAGCATGTCTTCCCTAATTGCACTTTGCTTGCTACTTAGTTCCTTATTGGGAAATGGTATTAACACTGGGATGCTGGTTTTCCTGCTTAAAAAAGACGATTAAAAAGAGGCAGAGCTCAAATGTATTTTTTGGAAAGGAGGTTGAGTGAGAGAATCAGTTATCAACAGAACAGAAAACTTGAAATCATCAGCTGCATGCGGCACTGTTGTATTAATTTTCCTCTCCACCTTCATCTCATTTGATCCTCTGTCTTGAACCTCCTTTCCTTTGCAGAGGTCTCCGTACAGGTACAGAGCAATTTTCTTCTTCAAGCAGCTTGATTCGAGCGTTTGTGTGAACACCACTCTTCCTTGTCAGTCAAGAAGACGTTCCTTTTCTATAGCAGATCACAATGTCTTTTTAATAGGCGATTTGAGTTGAGCTGTAATATTTAAAACAAGATGATGAGACTGTACCTAGAAGCAAATCAGAAAGAGATGTTTCAAAAACTCGAGTGGAACAGTGGCTAAAAATATCCTGCCCCAGGTATAGAGTTACAGGCAAGGTATTCAGTGGAGAGAGGTCTTCCTGCAAATGCTTCTCTCTCTTCAGATGCCCATGGAGACATTTCCCTTTTGTATCACTGGGTAATCTCTGACTGAGGAGGCTGTTAATTAAACAGGGACTCTCTACTCGTGAAAGGATGTGCAACCAAATGTTAATTGTGCAGGAAATAACAGCAATGGAGTGGGTTGCGTAGAGGGCATGTCATAAGGTTATGTTGCCTGGCAAGAATAGAAATTGCCTGGTGCTGAAATCTGAAAACCCGATTAAATTGTTGAGAAGTCGATGGGGTCTGAAGGACTACACGTGAAGATTTGATTTACAGAGAGAGAGGATGAAACAGTAGTTTCTTCTGGAAATGATACCAGCTCTCTGCTTTTGATTAACATTACGGAATATGGAGAGTGCAGCTGCTTGACTGTCCTCTCACACGTGCTGCTGAATCCCAAGCAGCGTGATTTCTGTCAGTGCAGTTACCACTTGTGTGTTTTAAAAGCAAAAGGCATGCACAACATCAGCAGTTTCAACACCGCTCCAATTTCGTCCTTGAATTATCTTCTGCCACAGTCTGTCGTCGTCGGAGTGCGGTTCTGGAGCTTTGGAATGTAATTGCCTTTAATTGTATCTGGAAATCTAGTTCTTAAAGTACTAATAAGTTGAATAAGAGCTTCATTTTTTTTTTTTTAAATTTCATTTCAAAACACTGTTTTTTCCTTACTGAATTTTCTTTTTAATCCTTGGTGGTTTAATAAAAAGATCTTTCCTAAGATTTACAAGCAAGCCAAAAATTTATAATTGAAGTTTGGATAAGCAGCTGAGGTGCAGGGTTTAGATAACACGAATGCTTACAAATCAGCTTCATTTTGTTTCTGAGCCCCTATGCCAGCTACGAGAATTCTGCTCATCAAAAATATTTAACAGAAATCAGAGCATGACTAATGCTTGGTGGGAAAGCTTCGTGCAAACAAAAATGGCCAGAGGAATTCAGATCTGCAACAAAATATTTAAAAGAATAAAATCTGAAGCTGTTCATCCATCAAGTAACCTTTTCCCCTAAGGAGTACTGTTATGGCTTCAGAGTAGAAAGAGAAGCACACCCTTTTTGAAAAACATCACTGACCAAAATATTCTACATATTGGAGGAACTTACAGGGAATTTATTTTTTTGAATTGAATTATCTTATACAAGCTGCTTTCTTCCAGATAAACAAAACCAGACAGGCTGTAAGTAGATTAGTAAAATATTGTACAATTAAAGCAAACTCTTGGAAATACAAACAATTAGTTCAATTTTTTATGTTCTCAGTTTAACCCAAAGACTTGCTAGCACAACTGTATGTAAACTAGGCCTTGTAAACATCTGAGTTACACAAGATTTAGTACCTAGCAGCGATTATTCAAGGTTTAACCTGGCATCAGAATAAAGTTTCCATCTAAACTAAATCAAGAAGTGGGAGTTGAAGTCATTCTGCACCTGTGCAGGAGCACTCAGCACCATGCAAAATCAGTCTCTTGGTAGGCACAAGGAGCAGAGATTCTGTGAGTAAATTCCTTTATCACAGAGATGTTGGCTGCAGTTCGTGCATTATAAGGAAGTGAGACATAAGGAGAGGAAGTAATGGTTCTATAAGTTATCCAGTGTCAGGCTTTGTATCCAGCACTGTGATTTCTTTTGAAGTGGAAATAACAGCTAATAACCTAGAAATAGATGGCCATTACCGCATGAGAATAATTATTGAACAGTTCTAACAACAGAAGTTAAATAGAAGATACTGTAAGCGACTTCAGCAATGAAAAACCTTCATTAATCTGTAAGAGGCATTTTCACTTTGAAGTTAGAAAATTTTCCGCTGGAAAATTGTACTGTCTCAATTTTATATTGGTGATTGAAAGTCATGTGGAGTTGAGTCCTCATAGGCTAATCGTATTAGGCAGAATCAGAATTCATTGAGAATGGTTTTCATAGAAGTAGCTTTGTAATACAATACTAGAGGTAGTATTTAGGCACAACCAGAAAAACAGTTGTTTTAAACATACCAAGACAGTATGTTATAAATAGTCATGTGGACAGAACTGCCAATTCAATGAAAGGGGTTTTTTTTGTTTGGTGGGGTTTTTTGGTGGAATTGGCCTTATGCAAAGAAACAAACACGAACACTTGAACTTTTCCTGTAAATGCCTTGTACACAGCAGTCGCTAAGTTTTTTTTATTTGGTTCCATATTGGGGTAGAGCTCTAAGGGTTTGAAGTTTGTCCTATAGCAGCTGCTGATAAATCAGCACATAGGTAAATTGGGAAGCTGGCACCTCAGTGTTAAAACTACAAGTTATTGTACTGTATAGGGAGGAGAGGTATCACCAATGCTTGTAACGAAAGTACCAGACATGACTTTCCTCTGCTGGAGGAAGAGGGAAGCTCTGGTTATGACCTCCATCCCACAGCTTGTTGTAAGTGGCTTTTCTTAAATGTGATGGATTTAATTACTCGTCTTCAGGAGGTAAAAGGTCTTTGTGTGTGCTTGGACACATTTACACCTGCGAGGTAATTGTACATATACAGGCAGTATACAAAGCCCAGTTCCAGCGAGTAGCCACGACGCTGTTAAATTTGAAGGGTTCCTGTTGAAATGAGGGTTTGATCTAATGGAGCTGCACCTCTGAAGAAGACAACAGAATTCAGGCTAATGTGATTCTCTGGGTGTAGCTGATGACAGGATTAGCTGTGGCTGGTTTAGGTCTTTATAGCCAGATTCATCCCATGGAAGGGGTCTACCCAAAGCATCTCTGATGCTACGCTCCATTATAGCCTTGTACGTGTGTGCTCATGGAAGGAGGAAAGCGCTCTTATGTGAATTTATGTTATATGTAGGTGTGTCTACAACTCTGTGGGATTTGTTCAGTTGTAGTATAAACATATGCCCAGTCCTGTGTAGTAAGCCCATTTCTGGGGCTTTATCTAGGTCTGTATATAGTGTAGGATTATGTTATAAAACAGTTTTGATGCGGTTGGTTTTGTTGCTTGATTTTGGCTTTAATATATACAGAAAACTTAGGCTTTGCTTTTGCTGTTGTTTTGGTTGAATGTGTGTATGTGCTTATGCTGTCATTTCCTCTGAAAGAATTGGTTGGAGCGAGTCCAGAGGAGGGCAGCCAAGCTGGTGAAGGGTCTGGAGGGTCTGACCTATGAGGAACGGCTGAGGGAGCTGGGGTTGTTTAGCCTGGAGAGGAGGAGGCTCAGAGGTGACCTTATTGCAGTCTACAACTACCTGAAGGGAGGTTGTAGTGGCGTGGGAGTCGGCCTCTTCTCCCAGGCAACTAGCAATAGGACAAGAGGACGCAGCCTCAAGCTTCGCCAGGGGAGGTTCAGGTTGGACATCAGGAAGCATTTCTTCTCAGCAAGGGTCATTAGACATTGGAACGGGCTGCCCAGGGAGGTGGTGGAGTCACCATCTCTGGATGTGTTTAAGAAAAGACTGGATATGGCACTTTTAGTGCCATGATCTAGTTGCCATGGTGGTGTCAGGGCAATGGTTGGACTCGATGATCCCAGAGGTCTCTTCCAACCTGATTGATTCTGTGATTCTGTGGTTTAATCCATGTTTGCCATGTTTTCAGGACTTTGTTTTAACTACAGTATTGCTTCTTGCCATACCGTTATTCCCACGTGCTGGGAATTGCAGGATGTATGACTCCACAAGCAAGTGTCCACAAGTAGCTGCACCTCATAAACAGGGAAGCGTATGTGCTCGTGCCTTCATATAACACTTCTCCGAAAAGGACTTAATATGTCCCTGCAGGCACGGTAAAGGAGCCATAGAGTTATGTTTGCCAAGAGCTCTGGGCTGTAAAAATTCCCCCTTGGGCTTCCATAGTTATCAGCCCAATAACTCACCTGAAAGCACGGCTTGTCAGACACCGTATGAGAGGTTCAGCTCCTTCAAGACTGATGCACTTTTAGAGGTTTTGCTAGAAAAACTGTGGTAGTAAAAGCCCCGTTACAAACACAACCGTAGTAGCAAAACAGTTCTTTTACTGGTAGAAGTTTATTTTCTTTGGTGAAATGGCTTTATTGACAAAATAACTTACTGCTAGCATGAACCTATGTCTGCACTGAGAAGTCTGCTGTTACCTACCAGCGAGGCTCAAAGATAAGCAGACTTGAGTTTTGTGTAGGGAAGAGCCATGTGCGACTGCTGAGTGACAGGAATTGAGAATTAGGGTCTCCAATATACAAAATAGGAGCTTGTGATTTATTGTTGCTGTCAGTTAAATGAGGAGGAAAATTCTGCAATCCACACTAATGGAGTTGAGATACTGAAATTAAATTTAGGAGTGAAAAATGCCCTGACCTTAGTTAAATTTAGTGGCTGATCCACTCAGTGGTAATTGTACACTTGCAATTCCTTCATCTGAACTGGACTTAAAATATGTACTTTAGTGATCGGATTAAATGAAATTTTAACGATCAACTGGGGTTAGACATAATACTAATTAAACCCAGAGAAGTCTATTAATATAATTAGCCTCAGGACAAGACAATTCAAGAACTGGAAACAAATTATTTGTAGCATCCTGTCATTTCCTAAGTAAAATGTTGGAGTCTGGAGAGAAGAGACAAATAATTGAAGTCTTTGTTTAGAAATGAGAAAGGCTGAGTGTATTTTATATGTTTTATGCTTTCTGGGTAGTCTTTAGTTTGCTCCTGACTTCTGGCACCAGTGTGAGGTGACTCTGTACATTGGAAACTGCACAAGAAGGAACCCACATGGCTTGATTTGAAGAAGTGCCCTCTTCACCAGCCTGAATAACCAGCAAAGGAGCCTGGAAGTTGAATGGGCATTGAAAAACAAAAGAAGTCCTTGAAAAAAATTTGAGTTTCTGCTTGATTCTTCTGCTTTCAGGTTGTACGCTCAGAAATGAGCTCTGTGGAGCATGGGGGGATCTGTTTGTGCTTTTTCTGGGCCTCTGTTTTTAATGGTCGCTGAGTTTTCTTTCCTTGTAGGACTCTTCAAAAGTAAAATTTTAGACGGTGCTTTTACCTTTCATAGTTAGACACATTTGATATGTCAGACTGAGAATGTGAAATGTGGGAATGGCCAAAGCCATTCATTTCTGATGGCTTTGGCCAAGGTCCATAGGTTGTCAGCAAGTGCTCAGATTATTCAGTACCGTGGTGTAGAAAATCTTCTTAAAATACTGCGGTCTCTTCAGAGTGCCCTGTGAAATGTCCCTTAACCTTGAATTCAAGGAATAGAAAGCACTGTGTTGCGATGCCTGCGTCTCGCTGTATTGAGCGTCGTGGCACTGGCAAAGGAGACATGTTCTTCCCCTTCCCGTCCTGACGGAGCAGTAGCCCTGCTGGCACGCACGAGAAAGCCCGCTGAGATGGTTCCACCAAACATAAAGATGGCAAATGCAGCAATAAGGTTATTTGATGACCGTCTGGCCTAACATTTAAAAGCAGCTACATAAGCTTCCTGCAGATAGTAGAGACACTGGCTGCTGTGCAAGTGATTAGTAATACCAAGCTTTCATGTGCTTTTAAATTGCCACGATCTAAATAATTTCAGTTAAATCAGCCTCTGATCAGGTTGAGGCGAAAACTGGACGCTTGAGAATTGTATTTACTTGGCCCTATTTTTTATTTTGTGTTTTAGAGAATGTTTAACTTTCAACTTTCTGAGGAAACTAAGAGAAGAAAATGTTGGATTCCTTATTTACTATTATTTTGAAGACGTGGTGGAGGATGAATCATTTCTGGTTTTGGCTTACAGTAGTCTAATACAGGCTCTTTGGCATTAAAAAAAAAAATCATTAAAAGGTTGGTAAGACCTAATAGTCTTCAGATGTTCCAGGCAGCACCAATGACAACGCTTGTATGCATGTTAGGAAGTTGAAGTTTAAACACATAAATAATTTTTTTTTTCTGCTGTAGTTGACAGATTTAAGGTCTTGCATCTTGTGACCTGTGAGGAACGGCTGAGGGAGCTGGGGTTGTTTAGCCTGGAGAAGAGGAGGCTCAGAGGTGACCTTATTGCAGTCTTACAGCTACCTGAAGGGAGGCTGTAGTGAAGTGGGAGTCGGCCTATTCTCCCAGGCAACTAGCGACAGGACAAGAGGACACAGCCTCAAGCTTTGCCAGGGGAGGTTCAGGTTGGACATTAGGAAGAATTTCTTCTCAGCAAGGGTCATTAGACATTGGAATGGGCTGCCCAGGGAGGTGGTGGAGTCACCATCTCTGGATGTGTTTAAGAAAAGACTGGACATGGCACTTAGTGCCATGGTCTAGTTGACATGGTGGTGTCAGGGCAATGGTTGGACTCGATGATCCCAGAGGTCTCTTCCAACCTGACTGATTCTGTGACTTGGCAGGCATATTTTCTGTAGGATCAATACCAGTATAAAAGTGTTCATGTACCATCTTTAAACCTCTTTGGGGACTTTTCCTGGCTTTTTGGTGCCAAGAGCAAATGCACGAGGCATCTTATCTGATCTACAGCAGATAATTATAAAACTTCTTATTTTTGCGCTATGAAATGTTGTGTCCTTAAATAATATGTGAATTATGCAGTTACAGTCTCGGGTTTTAAATTTAGATGCTTCAAATTAGAAAATGCCATTTTAGGAATTTAAGATACAGTTTAAAAAGCGTCAGAATTACTTGTCTGGAATTCACATTTTTGAAACTGAGCAGAATGTAAAGATTATGGCCATTTTAAATCTCAGATCTATTATTCTAGGATTAATGTTACAAATTCAGAACAAAATATCAGTGAGAGCTGCTGTTTTCCAGCATTTTGCGTATTTAGCCTCTTAGCTGAGTACCTCTGTTTGGCCTCATGAGATTCATTTAAGAATCCTGTCTTTGTAAAACAACTCAAAATGTGTCCTTTTTTAATAAGGGCATACAAGTCGACAGCTATGTCAGTTCCATGTAAAAATTAATACAAACAGCTTTTTAAAGAGTTGGGACTATTTTCTGACTGCTGCTGCTCTGCTGGCTTTGCTTGGACATCCAGGTTTACAATCTGCACCCTGACGGTGCTAATGGAAGAGTGAGAAGGTGAATTTTGGTTACTATTATAGACTAACTTCGGCCTTTTCTTTGCATTAGTTGATGTAGGATTAAGCCTCAGCAGAAGAGCTGTTTCGTGGTCCTCTGGGGAATAATGTTGGACAGGCAGCACAGAGATCTTCCTTTTGTCAAGCTTTGTAAACGAAGTCCAGGGCTTTAATAGAGATGCTTGATCTGTGGCTAGCTGACGATTAATCATTTAAAAGTGATTAAAGTTGAACCTGAAAGGTAAGCAGTCTGTTCAGAAAGAGCACGGAAACAGCCACAGAATCAAAAATTCACCAGAAGTTTTCACAGCAGGGTAAAAAAATGTGCAAAAACAGGCTCTTGTGAAAGATTTTTATGCTCCTTACTGCTCAACCTCACCAGGAAATACTTAATATTTCTTAAATGTTATTAATGAAGTATCTGAAGAAATGAAGAAAGTTTAAAACCAAACAGAGAAGTAATAAAAAGGGATCTCCTGAACCAATGTGTCTATATATATTGCAATTGTTTGGTGAAGGATCATAACTTAACATAGGTTCAGTTCTTAATATAGTAATCTGTTATTAAATTTATCCTTTGAGGAAAACATTCCTAAGGGAGGAGGAAGAAAAAAAATCCCATGCTCAGCCTCTTTGAATATCAACAAAAGCACCAGTTTCTGTCTGTGCCTGATGTTTTGGTGCCCCACTGTATAGGTATGTTTTTTTTTAATGTAGTTTTACTATGTATGAACAAGAAACTACTGGCACAAAAAGACTAAAGCATTTGTTCTGCAGGGACTGTGCTGGGTATTGTGATGCTGTGGGTTTGTTTTATTAAGGATGAAGCTTGGAAAGGGTTTGTTATCATTCTGCTGGTCTCCTGAAGATTTGAAGCTGCTACTGTCATCAAGCTGAGAATAATGGTACAAAACAGATGAATTTGGGCACCAAGCAGAAGATCTTTCATGCTTTATCTTCAAAGCAAGGATTTGCAAACAGTACATAAAACTTTCATATGTTTGTTCTGCAGAAGCTAAACATAGAACAAGATATTTAAAACTGGAGAAACCCCACCAGTTTCTCACATAGGTATAAGTTTAGGTACTGGTCAGCGTAAAAAAATTAGTGGTACCAGGATGAGTTTAAGCATGTCTCTGGAATTAAATTTGTAATTTTTAATTCATACTAGTAATAATGACTTATTGTTAGAATTTGTTACTTAAAAAGGTGCCAGAGAGAAGTAATTCTGAGAAAAATCTAGAGGCTGCATGCACAATATTGCAAATTATATATGTAAATAGTATATATAATGTATAAATATATATTTAGTGTGTATGCACCCCCACACTATATACTGCAAATTAAAGGGAATTTGGAGAACATCATCACAAATTATTCCGACGTTGCAATCACTGACTTACACAGAAAGCAGGAAATACTTACTTGTTTTTCACTTGGCTGAATAATGACCGAGAGATGTAACAGAACTGGAGTTTATAAAACAAGCAGAAGAAAAACAATATCCTCTCCAGCAAAAAGAATCCAAACACACCTTATCTTCCCCTCCTGTTTGCTGGGCGAGAACAAGTGGCAGCAACCACAGTCATCAACGTAGGCAGCACTCGCCACGGACAGGATATGGTTGACGAAGCGATAATTAAATCCTTTTCTTTGGCTGCCTAAGCCCGCTTTCAACTCCATGCCACAGATAAAAATGTCTTTCCTTTGCAGAAGCTCTCAGCCTGGTCTCTGCTATGTAAAATGAAAACTTTGTCAGTGTGAAATCTTTTCATGAATGTATTCATGAAAAGTCTCCCAAGTCATCCTGGTTTCCTTGTCTCCTGATTCAGGATGCAATCTCACTAGTGTTTTTTACAAAGTTTGCTGACCAGCACACACAGACTTGTCAACAGAAGCCACTTTTTCCTACAGGCCAAGTGCCCAATGACCTGAAAGTCCTTTGCACAAATTAGCCTGTTACCTTGAGGTGCTCCAGACATCTTTGCTGCTCATCCAAGTGAGCCCTTCTCTAAGCAGAGAGGCCATGCTAGAAAGGCAGAAGTTACTTTGGGAATTAGAGATGTCAGTGTGTTCCCCTGGGCTATATGAAACATGATAAGGTAATATTTGGTTAGGCAGAAATGCAATAAAGAACACGATTTTTGTATCTGTCATGGTTTTATTTAATTAACTGGCACTACTCTAATCATCAATTAATTGCCTGAATTTTGGCTGGTACTTCATCGACTGAGGCCAGCGTAACGCTGTTTTTTATGTTACAAATGTAATTCAAGTTTGTCATCGGTTTTATTATGCATGACTTCTTATTATCCGTAGGGGAGCATCAGGCAGTGTGCTGAGCTTTCTCCTGACATCTGTCCCGAGAGACTTTGCCTGGCCTGTCTGTCCTGAGTCACTGCAGTGTGTTGTGAATTCCCTTCGGCCCCGATCCAGGAAAGCGCTCAGGCATGTGTATAACTTGACGATCGTAGCTTCAATTGTTCCTTGACATCAGTGGGAATACTGACGTAATAAAAATTATGCACATGATTAAGTGCTTGGCTGGGCAGAGGCCTGAGCTAATTCTCTTTTGTAAGCAGATTTGGACACAAATTGATACTACGTTTCTGTTTTCTTTTATTTATTATAGGATTTTAGGGTGAAGGTAATTTAATCTCCCATCAAAGACTTGGGCAAACACAAGCATTAGAACAAAACATTTAAATGTGATTATAATAGACCTTGTCAAAAACACTTAGTGTCATGTAGTTAAGACATTGCTGGACCTAAACTCTGTTAGCTTGAGGTACCTGAGAACTTCAAGGAGTGCTTGAAAGTAGATTATTAAATATAAAATAGCATCAGAAGAAAATGTTTTCTTCCCTCGGGTTAATAAACCTGAGGAATAATCTATCTGTGTGAAGAAGCAAGCAGAAAACTCCAGCTGTATTCAGCATAGAGAACAACTCGTTCGCTGGTGCTGGATTTCTTTTTAGTTGTGGTTCCTTTTGTTATTTTGGTGCAGAAAATTGGTTTCACCATTCCGTAAAATGTGCTATACCAAAGCTTCCTACAAAGGTGAAGTTAATAAAAGTAAAACATGCCTGGTAATGGCTGCATAACTGAGAGGTGCCGTCAGCGTTCTCCACTGATTTTTATCGGCCTCTCTGAGCATGAAGTATTTTCTTGTACTTTGATAATCATCTCCGAAATATTAATAAGTGAACTCAGCTGCAATCTCATCTTTATATTCTCTTCCTATACCAGATAATATTGTATCTCCCTATGAAAAAAAAAGAATATGCAAATACATGTGTGTGTTTATATGTATCGTCACATGCTTGATATGACTAGCTGGATTCAAGTCATCATTCATCTGCATTCATGGCAAGTGTCTTTGTACCTTCAAATAATCTTTCCTGTTTCAAGATTATATGTAAAACTAACCTGCAGCTTTAGAGGGACCCCCGTGGCTTTAAGCCAGCTGAGGATATGCTATATATATCCTTTACTTCTATGAAACTGCTGTGCAATATGAAATTGTCGGTGTCCGAGTGAAACGTCCATACCTGTGTTTGAGCTCACTGCATTTTGCTCCGTACGTATTTCAGCGATGTCAAGGTGCTGTTGATGAAGGGAAGGGGGGAGACGCTGGATGCGTGTGCGTTTGATTCAGTGCTCCATAAAATGACCACATTTCTCTGTCTGGTTGCTCCGTGCACGGTTATGATTATCTCTGAGATGTGTGCATTTATTAAATGGGTGTGAGCTTTTGTTTAAAACAAATATCTGTATGACAGGCTTAATTTTCAAGACATAAGGGCAATAATTCTGTACTAAACAAAAGGCTGGCGTAGTTGATGTGGGTAAATGCCTATTACTAGAAAATACTAAGTGAATTGGTTGGCTTTCTTTCAAAACTTAAAAGCAGTCATGCTTTCTGTTGGAGTTGAACACTTGCTAAATGTTTCTTTTTTCCCCCTGGCCTTTTTTTCCGTGTTTCACTGATGGTAAGAGAAAGAAGAGCTTTGTTTGTCTTCGCATCATTTTTGTGAAGCTTATGGTACTATTTCAATAAGATGTTTTCTGAAAACAGAGAAATCAAGGCTTTCTTTCATTTTTTGAATAATTGTATATTTAAATTGCCTTCACTCATATCTTCTTTTCTATCTGTCATACTTCTAAGCAGTAAGTTATCTTCATGCAATAGCACAAAGTTGTCTGGCTACATGAAGTGGTTGGAGCTGGTGGGGTTACTGTTACAAGCAACGAGCACGTGCCTCATGTAGCTGTTCACTCCTTTTCTTCTCTAGTCCCTTTGCTTTTTCTGGTAGCTGTCTCCAAACTATTAAGAGCAACACTGAATTTGATATGCTTAATTCAGACTGGTGAGCTGACCTGCAGCTGCTAGCAGCGGTGTTGAAAATTCTGCTGTTTTTTTTCTTTATTTTAAATTTTTTATGTTGCATGTTGCTGGAAGGGGTATTTGAGAAATACTAGTGCTTTGTGACTCAGTGCTATTTGTGACTATGTGTTACTTCGTGGTTCTTCTAACGGTTTAGTGGTATCACTTTGTCATGCGCCATAAGTTTTGTGAGAAGAGGACATAAAAAAAAATCTATTTCCCACTCGTTTTGTAAACAGAAGTGTAGAGGAAAAAGAAAAGATATTGACAATTTTTACCCTCTAAAATACATTATTGAGCTTTTATACCCTAGGAGGTTCATACTATTCGGTTGTAAGATCTGCTTTACTGCCCCAGGAGAGCTCACTTTCTCCACAGTGCTATTGAACGCATCGCTTCTGGTTCACCAGGTCAGCCCTGTTGTGGCATGACAAGGCGCTCAGCTCTCACGAACGCCTCGGTGGTACGTGCGTACAGACGAGGAGCCTCGTTGCTCTGGTGTTCTGCCCAGGAGGAGCTGTGGAAATTCATCCTGTGATTCCTGAGCCAAATCCACAGTTGAGGGTGGGTAAGGTATTTGAAAATTAGTTTCAAGCTGCATTAACTCAACAGCAAATTTGCCTATCAATATTAAATTGAGAAAGTTATTCAGTCTTTCTACTTGAAGAATGGATCGAATCCCTCAATAAGTCACTCTGATGGTTAATTGCCTGTGGAAATAAAAAGATGTGACCTTTTCCAGCGCTCAGTCTAGCTTCACTTTTCAGGCAGTAGCTCTTGTGCCAGGCTTCTCTTTGGACAGCTCTTGCATTTTCTCCCAATTACTTTCTATCTGGATTACTGGAAGTAATAAATAAAGATTTTGGAAAGTGAAACAATATGAGTCGTTTGGGGAGGAATGGATAAAGTGAGGTGGTTATCAGTGGTGCAGCTTTACAATCCAGTTTGCTGTCTATCTCCTGCTCTCTGGTAGGTGGAAAAATGAGCAGAGAGAACCACATTTTTCTGTAGCCTCATAAGACACATTGGACCTGAATATGTGAACTTGGTGGTCCCAAACGTTTTGGGGAAGGAAAGCTGTCAGCTCTCCTTCAGTCTAGCAGTACCTATTAGGCAAAATATAACCAAGTCCAGAGCTCAGGTCAGTCCAAGTGGTTTTCATTTCATGTAACAAAAGCAATGTGCATTTTCCCTTGAGATTTTTTGACTTTTTTGGGGAAAATGTTCTGTGCATGGTACTGTGCAGTCACTATCGCTTTTTTATGTGTGTTATGAAAAACTGCAAATAGCCACATTCAATCTGCGAAATCTTTCAGTTCCTTTCTGCTTCTTCAACAATTTTATCATTGTGTCATCTACTAAAGATGCAGTTGCTATTGACAGTCAGCAGGGCATAGCTTTAGTGTTACTTGGCTGATTTTGAAAATTAGATTATTTTTTTTTTAAAAAAAAAACAAAACACTTTTCTAACTAAAGTCAGCACCAGACACAGGTTTTGCTTGCCACTTCAGTACAGAAACAGTTGCTGTGTTTGCCGGAGGACAAGGTACCATCTCAGAGATGACACTTGCTGATTGTGAGTGAGAAGGATGACTTCTTTTTAAATTGGGGAATGTTTTTTGCTGACAGAAATATTATACATTGTTGTCAGAGGGAGGGGAGGCAGTTTGTGTTAGAGAAGGAATATCCAGTAATAGCTTGAATCCCCTTGCAGTCTGTTAGAATATTTTACAGTGAAGAGGTGTTCACCCTATCATGAAAGCCTCAGGTTATACTGACTTCTGCTCATACTGCTCAGCAGTAGTGCACAGAGGTCAAAATGTCAGATTCTGACCTAATTCTTTAAGAACACTATTAAATTTTCCATGAGGTACCTCGGGGTCAGCCTATGTAGCTTTTAATGGGCAAGTATTCCAAAATAAATGTAAAGAGATGGTAAGTTATAAGCTTATGACTTTTGTTAAAAAAAAAAGCTTTCACACCGTGCCTAAGTTGGAGGCTTCCAAGTACCTAAAATTGCTCTTTAATTGGTGTCCTGGCAAAAGCCTGTAGTTCAGGGAAATGCACTGTTGGATTCTGTGACTGTGGGTAAAGTTCACGCCAGCATCTTAGTTTCCTCCTTTGTGCCGTCGCCTTGCTGGGGTCATGTGTAACCGCTGCTTTGCCTGTCCAGAAGTGTGGTTGTGCTGTACGTATTGCCAACTTTAAAACTACGTACTGTGTTATCCTGGATCCAAATTAAATAATCAAAATTGTGCCATTTGATACAAGACTATAGGACTAAATTGTTATAACTCTTTCAGAGTGAAAACCTCCCAATAATTTCTAAAAAAAATTCCAGAAAAATTGGAATGTGTTTTTTGTCAGGTACAAAACCTGTTTAATGTTGCAACACAGTTTGTATGGGTATCAGGTGATCTCCATTGTCCTGCAAAATATAACATCCTCCTAATTTACAAACAAACCCACGAGCAAACAAAAACCACCGGCACCACCGCTCCTTTTTTAAAATATGGTTGTAGTTCTGTGGCGAGCCAGGAAAGGTTTTCCTCTGTGGTACCTAAGGAAACTAGTGGTTTCTCATCGCCAGCCTTCTGTGTGCTCCTGGTCATATGGTGGAGGCGGAGGTGGGTACATCTCAGTTTACAAACTTATCTCATCATTGCCGTGAGTCCATCCAGCCCTGCCACAAACATGGACACAGAGTCCTTTCTGGATGGAGTACAACATTGTCAGATTCTGTACAAACAGCCTTAATGAATGTGAGTCACTTTATTCTTGGAATTAATTTCTGCACTGCAAATGGACATAATTATGTGGCTAAATTGAAAGGAGCCATAAACAAAACAGAACCGTGAACCAAGTCCTGCAGGAAGTGATCAGCTGAGAGCCTCGCCATCGCCAGCTTGTGGGAAAAGCAAGTGGCATCAGGAGAGTCATGGGAAACAAAAAGAGGATGGTGAAATACCAGCTTGGGCTTTACATGCAAGGACAGCAAGCAGGAGTCAGGGGGAGCAGCAGCTGCAGTCGTCACAGGGCTGCAGTCCATGTAGGAGTGTGGTGGGCCACCTGCAAGGCCTGCAGCAGCCTGTGCACCACTCAGCCTGGGTGTTTCCTCTGGCCTTCACCCGCAAGTGGTGCCATGGGACTCTCGTAGTGATGGGATTCTGCCTTTTGCATCACAGGGGCTTGCCAGGCACATCGTCCTGGGTGGGAAGCCTTGGAAGTGGCTGAGGCACTTAGAAATACAAATGCTCTTTGTCAGTCCCTTTGCTTTACTTTAAATGAATAACCTATCACAGAGGCTGCTTTTTTAATCACGTCCTCAGTGGTAGGATGTGTCATTCATGGAACGGAGGAATTGGGTGTATCTAGTTTTGCTTTGGGTTGCTGTGTCCCTCCATTCCTGAACAGTGTGCGCTCTGTTTCTGCAAGGTGGCTTCAGCCTATTTATGAATATTCAGGGTGGCATCGCAGTTGCTGAATGTGGATTATGGGAGACTTTTAAACCCGTTCACCTTTATTGTCCAATAAAGGCAGGAGGGCAGGGGATAGAAGGCGGAAAAGCAGGAAGAAATGAGATACAGGTTACAATACAAATCATGAGCTTTTCCCTGTGTGCAAATATGTGTATGCGTAGGAGAGATTCTGTTTCATACTCTGGGATCATGAGAAAAAGGAGATTAGTTATTTTATAAAGCAGCCAAGCCCAGGTGCGCCTCTGAACAGAGAATGCAATGCTGCTGGAGCGGGCTGTCCTGCTCAGCAGTGTGTGCCTGCAGTTCATCTCCATTCCGAAGAGACCTCCTCTCCCAAGTTCCTTCAGTAGCTAAAAGGAGGCGAGGCCAGAGCGTGGCACTTGTCCATGCATTTATCTTCACGTGGCCTCTTTCTTCGTTCCCTCCAATCACCATATTGGCAGCGGCTGTGAGTCATGTTGCCCTGAACTGGCACTGGCAGCAGCGGGAGGGCAAAGAGGCGATTGTGCTCCCTCCTTCGCACCGGTTCCTCTGCCAAGGCGGCATTCAGAGCACTACAATGGGATATTGTGCCGCCGGGATTGCGTGCTACTGTTTTGATGGGGTGGGGAAGGGGTCATTATTTTTGTACAGTGGGAGCTAGCAGTCTGGAACAAACTGCTTTAGAAAGCGCCCAACTTTCCTTTGTTTATTACCAAAATAAGACATGTATTATGCAGCAAAACCACTCCATGCTGCTTATGTTGTGGAGGGTTTTTTTTTTTTCCTACCCTTGTCAGATATTTTTACCAAGCAAAAAAGGCTCAGGAAACCCTTCCAGGGATGTTCAGTGTTCAACCTTTTGGTGGGGGGAGGATGTGCTACTAACGGTTGGTAATTATACCTTTTTTTTTTTTTTCTAAGGAAATTCACAAATCTGACTTCTTTTTCTTTGGGAAGGAAGAAATCCCTTTGTGTGTGGTAAAATAGCTGGTGTGCTTCAGAGCAAGCCTGCAGATGTGTTGTTTGGAACCAGAGGAAGTGAACGGTGGTAGCCTAATTACTGAGCTGAGATGCCTCTAGGGACAAGTAAGGTGCCCACATCGATGTATGGCTTTCTTAGGAAATTGGTTAGTTCAGCTCCAGGGACTCTTGGGAACCCTCAATAAAAACAGAGGTGTCCAAGAGTTAGAAGTTTAAGCAAATAGAAGAGGAAAATCAGTAATGTGTATTAAGGACACAATAATGTGTATTAAGGACACAATCATTATTAGCAGCGAAGGGACATGTCAGAGCCCGCTGTGTGCAGCGTTCCCATGTCAGCCAGGCTTTGGCTTGGATGCCAGAAGCGTCTGCATTGTTGTTTCCAGCTCCCAGACTTATGTTTCTCTTAGGAGTGTGAAGAGCTGATGGTGCCATTGACCTTCATCCTCCCCTTCCACCCCCTCACCATCCCCACTAACAATTGTCTCAGATTTCCTCCAGTGAACTACAAGGACGACGTGATAAAACAGTTCCTGCACATCTTGACCTTCGATGGTCATATAGTACAAATTTATTGTTGGAGTTTTGTCTTAGTAATTGGCCTGAAGTTTTGCAATAACTTCTGTAATACAGGGGACTCGGTGTTGCTCTGTTCCAGACACATAAAATCAAGTACCTGTTATTTTCCTCCTTAAATTTTGGGGGTATTTGTTCACTGTAATTTTGAATTTTTGAATTTTCTAGGATATATCTCTGGCTAGTTATTGAGTCTATTGAGATTTGAGAGACATTCTTCAACATAAGCAGCACTTCAGATAGTTGTGCCGTGTCATTTTAGGAATACCATAGTGCCACTTCACCAACCTTTTACATATGTTAATAAAAATACCAGTCTCCTAAATATCTAGAATTGTGGCATGTTAATGGTTTGTTGTCTGTAAAGATTACAGACAGGTGGCTTTTGAGGAGCTGGGTTATGCTTTAGGGCAGAGCCATGTGTTTAAGCTGTCCTGTTCTCCGGAAGCACTGTGCTGCCCAGCGCGGGAGGAGACGGGAAGGGCCAGAGCCAAGGGCTGGGGACTTTGGTGGGTGCTCAAGGGAGATTCTTCTCCCTCTTAGTCCCGTAGCCCAAGGCAAGATGTGGTTATGCATTAATTTGAGACACAGGGAAGGAAATAGTCTTGGAAAGTAAAGAAAACAGAAATATGTAATTTCATCATGATTTTAGCATGTTACATAAAATAACATGTGCTCCCACATGAGCTGCCAGATTACAGTTTGTATTTGCTCTGTTTTCTCGATATTCAGCTCTTTTTGTAATGTGCAACTGAAATGTAGCTGAATCCATAACTGTTGCTGTCGCTTCTTCAGGGGAGTCTTTGCCTCTGTATTCGTGCATTTGTTTGTTCATACATGTAAACTAGCATGCCTATGACTGTATGCACGCCTAAGTTCCCGCTACCACAGTCACCCTTAAACATTAACACTTGCAACAGGCTATTTTTTATAGCTGGCACACATTTCTTTTATGTTTGGGTAAGGGAACTTGCTGTAACTCCAGGTGTCAGGTGTCCCAGGTTCTTGGCTAAGGCACCTTCTCAGTGTTGAATACCGTTCGGCTCTTTATCAGTACCGTGGTTCACTGCTCGTTCTGTTGTTCTCCAGAGTGCACTCATTGTGTGTTCAACTGCATTATTTCAGCAGCCTGCGCCGCACAGGCGTGCTTTGCTAGCTCCTTTCATGCCAACAGATTTGTGCATGCTAGTGCTTTAGGAGTGTGCTTTGAAGCAAATCTCCTGTTTCACATTGCAGAGCAGGCTTGGCGTACACAACCTGGATGTGCTCCAGGTACGTACCTAATGTGCTCCCACCATTAGTGGGTGTTTATCTAGAGTGCTAAAGCAGACCCCCTCCTCACCCCTGAGATACGTAAGAATTGAGCGTCAGGGTCTCTGCACTACAGATCTGCTCCTAGCATCCTCACTGCTTGCTAATGTACAGATAGAATCATAGAATCATTTTGGTTGGAAAGGACCTTTCAGATCATCAAGTCCAACCATTAACCTACGACTGCCAAGCCCACCGCTAAACCATGTCCCTAAGCACCACATCTATACGTCTTTTAAATACCTCCAGGGATGGTGACTCCACCACTTCCCTGGGCAGCCTGTTCCAATGTTTGATAACCCTTCCAGTGAAGAAATTTTTCCTGATACCCAATCTAAACCTCCCTTGGCAAAACTTGAGGCTGTTTCCTCTCATCCTACCGTTTGCTACCTGGGGGAAGAGACCAGCACCCACCTCGCTACAACCTCCTTTCAGGTAGTTGTAGAGAGCAATAAGGTCTTCCCTCAGCCTCCTTTTCTCCAGACTAAAAAAACCCAGTTCCCTATAGGCAGGGATATCTTAAGGTTTTACCCTCCTGCTTTAAGTTGAGGCATCCTGTGCTGGACTTCTGTAATAAGTGACGTTAATCTCACTGACAGAGCCCGTCTCTTCTCGCTGACAGTATTAGATATACTCAACTTGTAGTCACTGGACTTTCCATTTGTGGCTGCTTGAGGATTCAGTGTGCTTGACCTGCGCTTGCACAGGAAGGTAGAGCTGGGAGAGATTTACCAAGTCTTTAGGTCCTGAACCCCGTGGTTTCATAAGCTTTGTCTTAAAATCCTGTTCAAAGACTTCTTAAATTCCTTCAATTCCTGAGTTTCTCTGTGAAAGTACTACAGGTTGAGCCACCCACTTCTCCATCCCAACCTGGCACTGAAGTCTATGGACATGCTGTTGCGTCCAGCCTGTGCCATCGACCTGTGCCATTCACACCATAGGGAGAGATGGGGGAGAGCTGCCAAGTGCTTCCTGTGGATGTGAAGTGCAGGGGGAAGGAGCCCTTGATTTTTCCTTGTGAAAGAGACATTTGACATCTTTTTTTCCTTTAAATGTTTATCTTTTGCTCCATAAGCATTACCTATTTTGAGGAAACGTGGTAGTGAAATAAATAAAGCATTGCATTGGAAATCTAGGTTGTGTCGTCGGATGGGTAAGCTCTCCTGACTGCCAGAGCTCAGCCAGGTGCCTCTCCTAATCAGATGTTCGTTCCCATTTGCCTGGGAGGATGTGTGTGAGGTTGTGTACAAAAGATGCTTAACCTCTTGCATCTGAATAGGCAATCTTTGCCACATTAATAAACTGGGACCTGATACACATACAAATTCTGCATAAGATGACAGGCTACATTTGAAGTAACTCAAAAATTTATTTTCTCTTTCAGCTTAGGGGAGTCACATCTGATTGTCATTTACATGTTTGATGTATGCCCTGTCACTTGTGATACTCTTAAATAATACTAGCATCATATCTCAATTTAGAGAGACTAAGTGCTGCAGAACATATGGCTGAGAGGTAATCATAAAAGCATAAAAATTGCCAACGCTTGGCAAGGGATGTACAAAACCACCGTGGGCTTTCTGTAAGAAAATAAGAATATTGTACAGTAATGCAGGTTCTGTGTAACTACTTCCCTCCTCGCTTCAGTGCCCGATGCCATTTCAGGCTGTCTTATCTAAGCATTGATACCCGCATAACCTTACACTGACCAGTCTTGGAGTAGTGGGAAAATAATTTCTTTTACTCAATCTCATTTGCTTGTCTGTTGGTATTGAGGAGGGGCAGATCATAGGGGCACCAGATTTTTTCATTTCCTGGGAAGGATTGTGATCTGGTGCCCGTTGGAGTCATGAAGATGACATTGTCTTTTTATAGATTTATGCTGACATGGGTGAGACCCTCTGGGATAATCCTGTAGTCTTTTCTCTGTCAAACACCCCTTGCCTTTAGAAGTTCATCCCTGAAGAAGCCCAACTTCACCCCAAGTGCTTCTGTGAGCTCACCAGCCACTCTCGTCTCCCTGTAAATCTGCTGTTTTCCCATGGGTTTAAAACCACTTTTCTCCCCTCCGTTTGCCAGTGTGAAATAACAGGATTGTTCCAGTGGGAAAGGAAATGTGTTTTGACACCATTGTGTCAGAGTGCCACTTTGAAGGTGATTTGTTTAACTTGTGCTAAGTTCCTGTTGGCGTTTCTGTGGGGTTATTATCATTTTGTAAACATTACAGAGTAGGCTGCCGAGTGCCAACTGCTTTATGTTTTCTGTTAAATAAAACATACAGTACAGCCCGTTCACATGAACTAATCTCCAATGCCGGCATTGTTTTGCATCTTTGGGACCAGCATCTGCAAAAAAGACCGTATTTCAGATAAGGAGCTGTGAGGCTGTGGTCACCCCAGCGGAAGGGCAGGTCCTGACACCCAGGGTGCCGAGGTTGGCAGAGCAATGATTCCTTCTCCTTCCACGCAGATCTGTGGCTCTGAATTGTAAAAAAATAAACGAGGAGTTAGGGAATCCTTGGTTTTGTCTTATCCTACCCACTACAGGCTGCTGACTTCAGGTGTTATTTCGGAGTACGAAAATCACTAATGTTTACATTTTTATAAACACAGCCTATATTTATTTTTTTTCCCTGACAAACACATCCAGTTTAAAGCTGTGTCTATAGCAGGTGATAGGGATCCCTAAGGATTCCTTCTCACTCCCTGAGACACAATGGCAGCAGCACAGGAGCTACAGGAATGCTGGGCCAGTTCCTGGGTGGACTCGCTGGCCCCAGGCTGTCCTTCTCCCCAGGACGACCCAGAGCAGGCAGGCAGTGCTGTACAACTGCATTGCTCACTCCTGGAGAGTCAGGGCTCCCACGTGAGACGCGTGGGAAGGTCAGTGTGTGTCCTTTCGTTGCGTGCTGCACCGAGATCCCGTGCCACTACAATTGTGATGCTGTCAAGTACCTGTCAAGAGAGCAGGACCAGTAAATGAACCGTACGTAAGTTATTGAACATGAAAGGATTTATGAGTTGCCACATTTTCCATTTGAAAGCTAATGTATCGTAAGGAGTGACGACAGGCAGGAGAAGGTTATTTTAGTTCTGGGTTTTTAACAGCTGTCCCTATCTTTCTTCTTGTGTTGGTCAACCTTGCCAGCCAGATGGACCACGCGGCCCCTTCCAGAAGCAGGCACGTGCGATGCTCTCTCTTGTCCCCTGTAACTAGTCACACAAGGCTGACGGCTTTGTACTTGCACATTGAACCTAGTGCTTCTGGGAAGCTTTGGACTGAGATAGATTACAGGCTGGATAAATTCATTCTGCCTCCCCCCTGCTTTATGTCATATAATGGTGACAGAAAAAACGGCAGTAGGAAAAGGCTGCTATTGTTAAAATAATTAATCTGGCTGATAGCCTCTTCCTAAAGGGCCCTTGGGAAAGAGGACTGCCAAAAGTAGGCTGCAGGCTGGGTGAATTTGCATAGTGTGAAAGGTGGGACTTTTAATAATAAATCTGGATTTGTTATCTTGGCCTCTTACAATGAAATGGAAGTACCACCAGCACTTTGATGTCCAGAGTAAGTACCCTACAGTATTTACTGTAGTAGGCTAAAATAATCTTTCATGAGGGAGTAAAAATAAAAATGAAAATAAGAAAGGAAAGGGCATTAAAGCAGAGTATTATGGAGTAAGTTTTGAAATGCTGAAAATAGTGAGTTTCTCTGGTTTTGGTTTCTGGTAGTCTTGAAGAGATTAGCATAAATTTGGTTACATGAAGGACAAAGCCCTTTGCTGTTAAAAGTGGTGGCAGTGAATCCAGCACAGTAGAAATTGAATAATCTGCCAGTTTTCTCATTCTCATGATGTTTTATTGACAGAATTATCTGCTCTGAATTTAAGTCCAAATCACCTTCCTCCACAGGTTGTCTGTTGTGGCTTCTTGAGCATAAGTGGTCACTTAGAAATGTACCCAGACATAACGTAACGATGCTTAGTGGTGGCATATCCATCGTGTGTCAGGCGTGTGACTACCCCCATACAGTCACTAGCATCATCTTCAGTATCCGGTCATTTATCACCTGTGAATCGAGGCTTTGTGGATAAATGGTAACTACTGATTATGGTACGTAATTAGGAGTTGTTCTTTAACAGTAGTTGGGCTACTCATTTTCTAATGGCTTTTGTATCTAACAAGTGACACATTCCAAGCAATGAAAGTTTATAGTTTTAAGAGGCTGCGTTGCCCAGCTAGGTTGACATGGTTCGTGTCTGCAAATATCGTGCGGCAGCTCCAGTCCCTTCTTTTCCTGCAAATGAGGCAACAGGATGGTTGTTGTCAGCAACGTGTCTGCTGTCAGTGGGGGAGAAGGTAAGCGTTCAGGATGCAAAGAGATACTGCTGACATCTGTGATACTAGGACAGGTTTTTTCCTTTTCTCTTGTCTTCTGAACCTCTTGAAACATTACACATAATGCTGGGGAAGGTATTTTGTTTAAAACTGTGTCTGGCTGATCTCTCAAGTTCTCTTTTCTACGCGTGTGCTGATTTGGAAGCTGCTCTGTTATAGTCTGTTAGCATCATATCAAGTGAGGGCTTCGTGGC
This sequence comes from Nyctibius grandis, assembly GCF_013368605.1. NCBI lineage: Eukaryota > Metazoa > Chordata > Aves > Nyctibiiformes > Nyctibiidae > Nyctibius > Nyctibius grandis. The sequence continues at coordinate 5,298,943 of NC_090658.1, forward strand.
TTGTTCAGTTCATGACTGTGTTGGGTTACACCAACAAAGGTTATGGGAAAAACACGCAGAAAATGAAACAATGCTCAGGACGGCCACCCCCCAGTAAGCAAGTCCAGAACTATGGGAGAGTGCCTGAGTTATTAACAGGGACAGGCTGATTTCCAGCCTTCGGCCAGATTGCACAATGCCTGGTGCCACGCAGGCAGAAGCCGGTCAAGCACGGCGTACAGAGCAGGGGGATGCGCTATCCAGATGTCAAGGAGGCGGTTTCAGATATGCTGGCTAGACTTGTTGAGCCAAGGTGCACATGAAAATTACTATCTTAAAATCTTTGTCTGTAAATGTTTTATCCCCCTGTTCAGAATAACTATTGTTTTGATTTCAGCAGTGCGTTCACCAGCTGTCACTGACTGCTGTAGGGAGGAACCGGAGGTGCTGACTCAGCCCAGATGCTTAAGCACAATTAATATACGGGATCTATAGCACAGGGTTTGGAAGGGAGGGTTGTAACAGAGATTTCAGTGCAGTATCACCATACCTAGAGAGTTATCAGTATTGCTGTTCAGCTTTCCTGCTCATTTCTTTGCTTACTGTGACTTTCCTAATCTTTTGTATATCCCCCTGTCCCTGTCATTGTCCAACATGTTGTAACTCTTGTGGCGTTATTTAGAATCAATGCCTTTCCATATACATGTCTGTGGTTCCCTGGCCTGCTTCACTGACAGATGCTTAGGGGCAAATCTTCAGCTGGTAGAAACAGAGCTCCTTGCAACGGTGATAATTTACACCAGCTGCGGATTGGCCGCTTCTGCTCTATCTTAAAATATCCATCTCTGAGAAGCAATTTGTTATTTAATGAAGAAAATGCTCCTAGTCATCTATTTCTCATTTCAGAACACCATGAACGTGGTTGGCTTTGGTTTTTTTAGACTAGGCTTTGTTTTTAATAGAAGCAGTGTTGTATAATCTTGACTATAACACATGTTCCTGAAAGGGTTTTTGAAATATATATCTTATTTATTCTTAAAATATTTTAAGAAAAACATTCTGCATTTTGCTATGAGATACGTACATGCTTCATACCTACCAAATCTTTCTGGTTGGGAAGTACCCCTTCCACATTTTGGCAGGATAAGTGTAGTTTTCCCCAGCCATTTTCCAAACTCCTCCTTGGAACCAACTAATTTAGCTGACTTCAGACATGTTCTCCATTTTAAAATGTTGGTAGGTGGGATAATATAGTGTACCTGTAATCTCTCGTCATAGAAATTAATGGATAAAAATACAACTCGCATCCCTATCTTTACAAGCCTGCAGTGTCAAGGACCCAGCTGTGTTACATCTGGAAGATCTTGTACTGCATGGTGGTGCCTGGGTAGGGGGTGGACTCCGTGGTCTTGCAGATGCTGGTGACTGGTCTGGGCCTCGCGATGTCTCATGTCATGAGTAACCAAGGGCCGGTGACTCTGGAGAAGGGCGAGTCACCACTGGGTTTGATGTACTGAGGTGACTTGGTTTGGAAGAGCCGAACAAGTCCGTCTTATCCAGGTTTTTAATTCTTTGAGGAATCTGATGTTGGTCGTACAAATTGGAAGCCATTGACTAGTAACTTTTGTCTGGTGTAATCTCAGATTGTCTGGGGGTTTTAAGTTAAGGTTATCTATGCAGTTGCTCTCCTGTCATGCTAATGCATGTGTACTGTGGCTCCTTCTTGTTCATAAACCTCCTGTGGAGGTTTACGTGTTCACATCTATCCCTATACCAACTCCACCAAACTAGTGCTCGTTTATGTAGAGTAAAAAGGCCTGTTTTTACTCGCTTCTTCAAAGGATTAAATGTTTGCTTAGTGCTGCTGCTTTCCTTTCTTAAACTTTGTTCAAGGAAGCTTTAAGGAATGAGAGAAGTTGAGTTTTAATGTTGAAAGTAATACAGACTCCTGAGGCTGACCTTTATTTAGCTTTTTAGATCTTAAAATGCTTGAAGTTCTATACCCTACAGATTATGCAGTGGGGTTCCCAGAAATGCCCTAGCTCTGTATTAATTTGTAATCTCTATAAATATGAAATGATCATGGGTTTCTTTTAATACCTGGCTTGCACAATCATATCAAATATCTTTAAAAAGAAAACAAAAAATAAAGAGGCCTATTGTAAGTGGGAAAGCTGACGAGTGAGGTAGTAGAGAGATGGAGGCAGGGAGATTTGGTACTGTTCAGGATGCTGTCATTACATTAGGTGAAGTCTGGCTTCTTGCATAATGCATTAGAGCTGACAGGCTTGCTGTTCTTTTGGAGGTGTCTGAATTGTATTTCAATTGCCCCATGAAGATAGAAGAGTTTCTACAAGTGGGCAAAGGTGCATTGGTTTCATTACAGTTTAATTTTGCGGTTGTCTGGTTTGGTTTCCTGTGGGGTTTTTTGTTTGATTGGTGTTTTGGTTTGGGTTTGTTGTTGTGTTTGTTTTCCCCACAGCAGTGAATTACATCCCTCCATCAAGAAATAGAAAAAAAGCAAGAGAAAATGCAAACATCTCAGTGCTGGACTTCTCATATGAATGAGATAAAGCAGCTCATGCTTTCTCAGCATTGTAGCTTTGTAGAAGTAATGCAAGGGATCATGCTGGTGGGACATGAAAGGAGAAGAAGTTATTGTCACTTCTGAGGACCATCAGTGACAACTGAGTGTGACTATTGTGTTACTTTCTAACTGTTACTGCTTGTTCTAATTCATTCAGACCTACTTAATAATCGTATTTCATCCTCTCAGATAACCACTGGGGTTATCGCAGTAGGCAGCAGTTGATGAACTCACAGTGTAAACTTTATCTTAGTGCCTTTTTTGTATTAATTCAGTCAATCTTCAGATTTAGGATGCAGGTGGGAATATGTTTCTTTGTTTAAAAAGCTTCCAAGGTTGATTTCTTCATTTTGTATATATGTTTCAAACTGTAGTTAATACAAGTCATTCACACAATGAGCTGCAGAGCCTGTGTCTTACTAGAAATTGTTAGAAACTAGAAACAGAAGAGTCCTATTCCAAAGAAATGCAGCATGGGCAGCCTTCCTTTCTGGCTCTGACGTCTGCCTGTTGGGCATATACCATAGCAGGTATATAGCCCAAAGCACTACATGAGCTCCAGATTGGTTATAGAGATGGAGGAAAAAGTGAAGTTACCAGGAGAGAATGACTCTAAATGTTCACACTTCTGTACAGCGTAAGGGCAAGGTATAAGCAGTTGTATGAGCACTGTCTCTCTCCGCTCTGAAGTGAGGAGAGACCCTGTAGGAAAGACTGTGTATTTGTCCTCTTTCTTTCCTTCCTTACACTGGCCAGAATTTGCATCTGACTGGGTTTGCAGCAAGAGGTTATCTAATTTATTTCCAGTGTTCGTGCAATTTTATTTGCTGAAGGAAAATTACTTAAAGGCTTTGCTTTTTTGAAGCTTAGAAGTCTTCTGGTCTGATGATCTGACTGTGGTTGGGCTGCAAAGGAGAGAGAATTAGACCATAAGGTCTGGATCCTGCGCCCCAGTGCAATGCCAGCTTGCATCAACAGCCCGAATATTAGCTTTGTGGTCAGGCAGGTGGATTAGAAATGAGGTCATTATGGAGTCAGTGCAAGTATAAGTTGTATCTGACAATCCCATCTTGGTATTATTTTGACAGGCATCATTAGCATGCCAGCTGAGAACTTTGAGGCAGATGGAGAGCATTAATGGGTAGCATGCAGTCATCCAGCAAAGTAGCAACAACTTCTGAATGGAAAATGACAACACATAATCCATTTTGTCTAATTGTCCAGCATATGAGGATGTCTGACAGAGCAGTCAAGACATGATGTCATTTTCCCTTGAGAAGACGTTTGCAAAGTGCACTGCATCTCTTGCATTCAGCGTCTCTTCCGCTCCTCTGCTAGATGTTTTTGTTACAGCATCCTGTTAAAGTCAGTTATTTGGCAACATAATTCTGAGGACAGGGTAAATTCTGAGTACTTAAATTAAAATGGTTTTGTTTTTTTTTTTTGTCTCCTGGAGAATACATACGGTTTTCTCTTATCAATGCTGAACAAATCAACCTTTAGGCATTAGTATACCAATAAATCTACTAGTATGTCTGTTCTTTCTTTTCAGGTTTATGCACTCATAAATTGGCTCACTAGGCTTATTAATTCATAGAGCCAGGATGTCCAAAACCTCACAAAGTGAGAGAAAGTCTGACTTGCAGTCTGTTGAAAATACATGTAAGTCAATGCCTGGGTGTGTATGCAAATCATTGCTCAATACATGTGACCCAGACAATTTTCCTCAGTGATTTTTATCTGATGGATAGTATAAATGATCAATTCTTAGCTTAGAAGTTGCCCAGGACAAGTTGGTGAGACGTGGTTGAAAATGGATTCTCTAAAGATTAGCAGTGGTTGAAATAGTAGAATAAAAAAAATATAGTTAATACAGTTCTTCTGATTCGTTGGTTGGTATCTGTATTTCTCAACCCTTTGCTTCTTACATTAACGCTTGTCCCCGGGTCAGTACCAATTAGGAACAGTAGTAAATAACTACCTAACAGTTTCAACAGCGTGTGGAACCCACAAATTGTAAATCAAATTCAGATGGGAACATCCAATATCAATACCCATGCTTGCTCTTAGGGCTGTAGTGCTAAGTCAGTTTAAAGCTGTGTTATCTCATGTAAAACTGAGAGTCTCTACTGCACTGTATAGGATTGTTTAAGTTGTTTCTCTGCATCTTCTATTGCGGGAATAATTGTCACCTACTTGTGTTCTCTGTGCTGGTCTGTGATTTTATTGACCACTTTCCTAACAGCCGTTTCACTTCCAAGCTGGAGAATTCTAGCGTGCAACCACCTCACCAGTCGTAAAAGCTTATTTTTGACCATCATCTCTGTTCCCCTTCTTTTTACCTTTCCTTGACACACCTTTATGAAATGGCTGGAACTTCTGCAGTACCCAAGGCATGGCTGCTGTGTGGATTGCGGCCATTAACGTAGTGATTTTTTTTATTACATTTGTAAACTGTGAGCTTGTCTCTTGTATTTGTAGGCATATGGTAAAGCAAGTACATGTGTTCAGATCTTTACTTACCTACCATCTCTTCTACCTACCTTATCTCGGACTTTTCCTTGTTGTAGTGGGGACTCTTTTAATTTTAGTCTTTATTTAATCTCTTAATTTTAAAATGCGTCATCGTCGTTTCTCAGTCTTTTAGTTGTCAGTGCTTTGAGTTCTCCCTTTTCTTTCAGAAAGGAAAACCATTCATTTGCCTTGTGAATATCAAAAATATGACTTATGCATAACACAAAAGGGGAACTTCTTGGAAGAAACATTGCAACTTTCTTTTAAAATGCCTTCATTTGTATTGTAGTATTGATATTAAATGGTATAATAAATTATACTGCAACCTTTTTTCTTTTCTTGCCCACGCAGAGTATTTAATAAAAGAAAAGAAAATGTCACTGAATCTGTGAAAATGTCTATATATATTTGTCAGAAAAATACAGTCGAGTGGCATTATGTTCAGGACCCCGTCAGAGTGGTAATTATTCTTTCAGCAGTTTAAGACTGTACCTGTTCCCTGAATTTTAAGTGGCTGCTGAAGAACAAGGCATTGCAAATTGATTAAATATTAATTGTGACATTGAAAATTTCAGCCCGTCATTGTTTGGCTGCATTGATCTGTAACCTGCATTTAAACATGATGCAACTGGTTAAATGTGATGAAAATATACAAGGCGGCATTTTATGTGACGTCCATCTACAACTGCATGGAAAAATATATTTTTACCTTTAAGTGTGTCTTGGGAAATTGTTCTGTGTTAGTCCTCACACAAGTAACTGAGGTCAAATGAAAATTTCCATACCGAAGGATTCGTCTTGTAGCTTAGTGGACTTTCTGTGGGTGAAGCTCTGATAGCTTTAACAGAAGGTTATTGTTTTGATAACGAATATGGGTCAGTGCAAGACTTATGTGATAAAGAATATGTAGACTGCACAGCTCACCTTAGCAGATCTCCCGTGCACCCAGAGATGCCTGTTTTATTTAAGCCTGTTTTATTTATTCCCTCCTCACTGAGACACAGTTTAAGTTTCTTATCTCTGATGCTTAACATACCACAAGGCAAGTCACATACTGAAGGATGTATTTGCTATGTCGGGTAACGTGATGAGGCGGGTTGCGATGCTGCTCTCCAGGGAGGTTAGGTGAAGCTGGGCTGCCTTAGGGCATGCATGCCCGGTGGTTGCTCCTGGGGCGATCAGGTGCCACAACCTCCTGGCTTTCTGTAGCCCAAAATGCCGCAGCCTGCAAGGGGTTTGTGCTCCACGCTGCCTACATGTGTCTCTGCCGGACACATAATTTTCCTTTCCTTTAAGGAATTTCTGCAAGTGCTCTCTTATTGCAATGAAGGGCATGATACAGAGGCATGGGCCTCCTCTATACTGCATGGCAGCCAGGTCGCTTTGGGCGGTCTGGGTCTGTATGGATGGGCAACTTACTCCTCCACCGTGGCTGCTTTCAAGCAGTGACCATGTCAGCGGGCTTCAGGGGTAAAACTCTCTATCCACCCATCACTAAGGCATTGTGCCCAGGCTCTCCAAGGGCGTTGGGGATTAATTTTTGATGTGTACTTTTCAGAAGTCAGTAAAGTGCATATTTAGACTATAGTAATCATTGGTAATCAGTTTCCTATAGATTTTAATGGATGTTAATACAGTTTTCCCTCCCAAGTGCAATAAAAATTACTCCTAATTTGATTTTACCATCAAAAAAGCTTTCCTATGCTTTGGTTTTATTTTGTATATTTTTAATAACTTCCCATTTCAAAGTGCATAATTTTGTGTTAATATACTACTGGGGAACTTGTTCTGTCCTAAAAACATTAGTTGTTTTAATATCAAAGTGTTTCACTTGGTGGATTTCCACCACTGGAGATTAAGATGTTTCCCCAGTTCTGGCATATTTCATACTTTGAAAATATTTACCTCAAGCTGATTTTCCTGTATTATTTTCTGTCCTGAGGCATTTCACGTGATGAAGTGAGTCTACATTTTGTGAATTTTAAAATGCTTTGTGAAGATTTGGTTTTGAAGCTCTGAGATGCTTTCTAACCATAGAACAAATTACATACGTGTGTATGTGTGCGTGTGTAAATGTTTCATACACTTCAATCTTTTTGATTTCACATTTAATAGTTACTTGGGCCAAGGGCACAATATAGCTAAAAGACAGACATGCAGAAATTCAGTACTTGCTTGATGGTATCAGCTTCTGATTTGAAGTGCTGACCCTTCAGCCATGCAATGCCTGGCCCGCTGCTTGACCAACCTACCACTCGTTCTGCAGCCACAGCTCCCTTACCTGGATCATCTCACCAAACCCTTATTCCTAGTATTCCACTCATTTATGTCCATCCTTTTTCCACTTGGTTAAGCTACTCTTTTTAATTTCATAGTTGAAGTCTTAGAAGCCTGCCCTGTTACCTTGTTTGTCGTCTACATTGTTGTATTTTCACATTTATCCTCCCACTTTCTCCCTAGCAATTGTTTTGTTCTGAGGCAATGCCTTTAGAGTCAGCTCACCCTTCTAAAACTGGGAACAAAATCCTTAGGTATTTTTCCCCCCAAGCTGGTTGTTTATTTGAAGTCACTTTTCAATTGTCAGTGTCTAAAGCCAAGTACCGAGGTCTTTGCGGGGGGTTAGGCGTGTAAACGCAGATGTAAAGATATCGTTTTCCCAGGGCTGAGCGCTCCCGTTTGATGGTACCGTTATGATGGTGTTTGGCACATTGGAAGATCACGCACCTTGGACAGACTATCTGAAGGGGAGGAGGAAAGCTGGGTTCTCAGCTAATACGCAGGGGTTTTTACCAGGCTTACGTGGTGGTGTGCAGCAGCTGAACGTGGCAGGGAGGAACACCATGATGACAGAAAGCTCCAGAGAATGGTGTGGTTGTTCTGTTCCGTCTGTTTGCTCTGCCCAGGCGTAACACAGAGGAGTGCACAAATGAGATATTGCTGGTTAAGACAAGGACAGGGAAGTCTCCAAGGTGACAGAAGAAAATTTTGGTGTGCCTCCTAGCTGTATAGAAAGAGCATGGTTTAAATAGGGACTGACCTTCTGAGCTTTTCACCGAGGCTGTATAAGCAAGGGATACAGCAGAGTCAGGTCTGGGTATCTGAGAGATTATTATTTATGTTTGTAATATTTATCCTAAGTATCCTCTATTTCTTACCACATCATGTTTTCCGTTGGAAAGGAAGCCATCATTTATCTTCATAAGCAATTTTATCCTTCTTTGCGCTTATTAACTTTTTTCCTTTATTAATCTACTGTTCATCACTGAAACATATTCTTGCAGTCTTCGGTAATCACCTATTCATGGCCCATCAGTCTAGTGATCATTATTTTTTAATAGTATTAATATAAAGTCGATGTTATATCGATTCATCAACAGCTGGTTAAAAGTGATTCACTTCCACTGTTCAAACAGCACTTCCCAGACTTGCTCCATTTGAATAGAGTGTTGAATGGCTGCGAGCAAATTCTTTGCGTGTATTTCTCTGTGTTTAAAAACTGCTCAGTCACAGCAGCCTGCTCCTCAAAAAGATCTATCTCATTGCTATTAACTAATTACAAAGAACCGTAAATACTGGAAGTGCTGCACAGATATACACAGGGCTTGGACTGTGAGCCGAGGCAAAGACGCTCCAAATTAGACGCGGCACAGCAAGAAATTGCAATCAATGGACCCAGCTCTTCTCTGTGTACGTTACATGGCACTCACCGCAAAGGTATATGAGCATCTCGCAGGAGCTGCTGGGTTTTATTCGCTCCGCATCGCACGCGGTGGTGCATCTGCACCGCTTCTGCATCTTCCTCTTGACGATGTGACTCCCGACCGGCACTGCTGTAGCTTTGCTGGTTTTTAGAAGATTTCGTCAGAGCCCCAGTGGGAGGTGAAGAGATTTAGGGAAAATCAGAGAATGTACCTGTTCACACTCCCATGCTGTTTCTATCTCCTCAACTGCCCGTTCTCCGCTGTGTCCCCTCTGCCCTGCAGTTGCCTTGAGCGTTGGCCGCCTCTCTGGAGCGATCCCCGCAGAGAGAGGAATAGATGTGTGAGTAACACAGTGCCAACTGAGCTCCTGAGATAAGGGGAAGGTATTTACACAGAGAGCTCTTGCAGGTTCAACAGTCAGGGCACGCAGGACTTGCCTTTTTTGTAACTTGATTTTGTATTTTCTGTAAATAAAGCTCTGCCCAGCTGGTTGGCCAGCTTCACTCATTTCTTCTTGTAGATGGCCTCCGGTTTTCAACTGTCCTGGCTGATTTTGGCACATGTTAGCTGATGCTTGTTTTGTTGTCACTTATGGCCAGTGTTTTTCTGTTGACCATTAAGAATCGCTAGGATTTCTTCTAAATGACTATTTTGTCCAGCTTCTCGGCTGCCTAGTTGTAATCTGTGAAAGTTAATACTCCGTTTAATAACTAAAATCCTATTTTCTGGGATATGATTCTCATGGGTCAGTGGTGATACTAAAGTCATCACTAAAGCTTTGTTGTAATCTCAGCTGGTACAGATGAAACACAGCTGCTGATGTAAAAAAAAAAAAAGGAATAAATAGGCTTGCTGCTCTGCCTTTTCCATATCATCTCTTTTTTATTTAAGTAAAACTGGTCATTGTCATCCCATGTTTTCACCTGTGTGAACAATTGGTTTGTAGTGTGTCATATAAAACTGCAAGCTTTCTGTGACAAACCTGTTCTTTTAATTCTAACCTCCGTCTGCCATTCTCTCTGTTCTCTTTGAAATAAGAAAAAAAAAAAAGAGAAATTTAGAGAGGAACAAAATTGGAGAAGGAAATCCTTGTCTACCTCCGGTCCTCCCTGCAACGAAGGTCTCTTCCCACACCTCCAGCAGGAGTTGTGCGCAGGTTTGGTGCACCCACCCACTGCTTTTCGCAGGGCGGTTGCTGGGTGCTGCGTGGTCCCAGCCCTCAGCTTTGCTGGGTTGCCTGATCCTGGCACTGGAGCGGCTGCTGTGCCCCATGCTGGGAGCCAGATGGGACATGGTGAACGGGAAGGGAGACGCGCAGGAGGGGGAGTGGGCGAGTGCGAACCACGGGAAAGAAACTGGTTTCTCTTGCACAGAGAGAAATCTTTAATTAACGTGAAGCGAACAGCTTTGGGGTGCAGAAATGAGTTGGGCCCTCTGCTTTATGGACTTTGCACTTCTTTGGCCGTCACTGTTCTTCCATAAACACAGAGATATATTCCATGTTTTCCTTTTTTTGTAGTAGTGAAATAGTGAAAATCATGTTTCGGATGTGTTGCAGAGGGTGGAGGGTCAGATGAACAGCTTCGGCTGTGATTCTCCTAGCTCTGCGTGCCTCAGAAATGACACTCTGCAAGGGTCAGGGTGCAGTGAGGGCCAGGGAATCACTGGGGCAGCCGGGGGGGAAGCCCCTGCCCCAGGGCATCAGGTGGTACCTTCATGGGGATGGGCCAAGGTCAGGCCTGGATGTCAGCCACCAGGCTGGGCAGGGCTGGAGACCAGCATCCTACAGCATCACTGGGGCAGGGACTGGCGGCCCCAGGCTGGGCTGAATGGGATCGTGGGCTGTGGGGAAGGAATATTAATGCATTCACTTAAACACTCTGCTTTGCTTCTGCTCGACCAAAACCCCCATCAAAAAAAACGAAATAAAAATGAAACCTCAGTGTTGCCAAAACTGGATGGAGCTTTTATTGAATATGGACCTGAGAGGTTAATTTAGTGTTCCCAGGAGCTAAGAGCATGAGAATATAAGCAAATAAAACTGTGATTTGGGATCCAAATTGGATAATGAAGTTGCTCCCATATTGGCTTGTCTTAATTGAACCAAATGGTTTACCTAGTTTCCTTCCCATGTTACAGAATATATAGAGTACTTTCTATTCTGTTCTATTTTTTGAGCCCGTTCGTTTTTATTTGTTCTTGAGGTGGTTGTAGGAGAAAAGGCCCTCATCAACTGCAAGCCTAACGATGAGCTGGTTTTATTCCAGATGCTGAGTTACTGGTCATCTGTCCTTTGCAGTCAGTGGGAGGTCCAGCTTTCAGTACCTCAGCCTAATCAGGGAGAGAACATATTGACATGCAAGCACAGTTTTTCAGTGTGGGGTAACGAGCATAGCTTTGTCACTGACTGTGCTGGGTATGAAATTACAGATACCGCACAGAAACATCTCTGCTAAACTAATCCTTCGGTTAGTTTTCATCTCTTTTTGTTCTAACATCTTTTTTTTCCCTAACCTCTTGAGGAAAATATATGCAGGAGTACTTTTAACACCTTTCCTCCCCTCCCACAGTGTGCCCACTTCTGCCTCTGCTGTTGAGTTTTGAAGCACTCTGAAAAGAAGTAATTTCTGGAGGTTTTTTTTCCTGATGGCAAAACAAAAAAGGAAATTCTGCCCCCCTTTAAAATAGATATAAATCTTTTGCTCTATTATCTGCAGGCTAGGCTAATGTCGAGCAGGCAATGGGCCCCTGTCTGTTCAGCCCAACTTGCTCATCCATGGGATCATCCCTTTTCACTGCTCTCTGGAGAAGCAGCTTCTTGTATGGATCTGCCCCTAAGGTACTACTGTACTAAAGGTAGGAAGAAGACTAGGAGGAGACTATGAGGAAGAAGAGCGGTGTCTTTGTGTGCAGCTGAGAAGGACTCTCTGATAAACATGAAGTACTTTCAGCAAATTTCCTGAGTTTTTTGTTGATATATGTGGAATAGCTTAGAAATTAAAGACATTTTGAAAAATATTGGTTTAGAAATGATAGCGCATGCTCTGTGTAAGACTGAATTAGCCTTACTTTCTAGACCGGTATTTGTGGATTATGCTTTAATGGCTCAATCCTACAAGCTACTGAGCAAATCTGGCTTAATCCACTTATGGACAGGCTTTGCTTTAGTGTGCACATGGTGTCCAGAAAACAGGGCTGTTTGCACGCTTATACGTAAACTTCCACGTAGGCATTTTTTTGAGCTGCTTAAGGCCTGAACATGGAGCTGTGCAGCTGAAGTGCTGTAGTTATTTGCCTCTCACACCACTCCCTTTCTTCTGCCCAAAGGGAGAATGAGCCGCCTTCCTGGATATGGGGACCTCTAGTAGGATGCTGAGTTTAAAGTTAAACAGTAAGGCTTGATTACTATTATTTCTAGTACTTTCTGAAATATTTCCATTAGTTACATGTGCAGCGGTCCCAGGATGAATTGGGTAAGACTTACAGCTCTCATGGCTGCTTATGCATACACCTACTTTACAGGGCCTGCCTCCTCTTCTTGGGACGTCTTGCGATTCTCAAGACATGACTTAAAGTCTCTCTGCTGCCTTGAGCTTAGTGGCTGTGGCTAGATCCTGTCCTTGCCCAGGGGTATAGCTTTGCAGTACTTTCTCTCCAGTCTGTCCCTCTAGGGCTCACAGCTACAGATAGTCATTTTGGACCTACATGGGGCATGTTGAGACCAGGCTTTGGGCCAATATTCTGTAGGGTCTGATGTCAGTGTCCTCAAAGCCACATGTAACACTGCAGTAGTCATCATTTTGTAAAACCAGAGATTCTAGTATCAACTGAACCATTTGATTCATTTAGACTTATCTTCCAAATGAACTTCTTAAAATCCAAAGGGTATATTTTTGGAGAGAGATTGCATAAGACACCTGTCTGATTGCCTTCAGTCAAAGGGGCAGTGTGGTCAGCAAAGGCTTGTTTCTGCCTAGGAGTACTCCAAAGTTTCTCCTGAGATTCAGCATGAGTCTTTGCTTTTGTAGTTTGTGTTCACTACTTCTTACTTCGCTCATTGTGTATGAGAAGAAAAATTACTGCTTTCTCAACCTCAGTTTAGTCTGTTTGCATTTCATTTGTCTTTGCTTTTGTCTCTCCTTTTACATCAGTACCTTTGGTCCACATCTTCAAGTGCCCGTGGGATACACTAATCCAGCTGAGACTCAAGAAAGGTCGGTGGTTAGCCCTGGTTTTGTGGAGGCTGTGGTCCTACGTATGTGTTCCACTACGGTGTCTGTCATCTTTGCAAACAGCGCAGCAGTGTTCAGTTCATGACACATTTAACAAACAATAAAATACTGAGTCCCCCACCCTGGTGAGGTTCCTTAGAGAAGTAAGGTGTAGGAGAGGGAGGAAGCAGAGTGTGGGCAGTGAAGCTGTTTCAGGTGCTAATCCTCTAATCCTTGAGCTCTAGTACCTCCGGAGATGCTGAATACCCTCGCCCCAGCAGGACGCTCAATAAAAGCTTTTTTTGGAGAATAAAATATCATCAGCTTAAGAGAGGGTAGGCTGGTCAGACTCTTTATGCGCCCATTTGTAGTTGGCAATTGGTAAACATGTATTTTAAAAATAGAAAAAAAAGGAAAAAGCTGAATTTGAAACAAAACTGCCTTTTTTCCTTCTACTGAGCCCTTCCTGAAGGCCCTTAAGGCACTCGCTGTTCTGCCAGGGTGGTATTCAGCACAAAGCCCCTCCAGGCAAGCCCTGGCCCACACAGCCTCCCCTAGCAAGCATGGCATCCTGGGGCTACACAATAAATTCCTCCCCTGCAAAACCTGGGACTTTATTGCGGCACAAGAATCCGAAAGTGGCAACCCAGGGGGAAGAAGAATTCAAATTCAAACTTCCCACGTGGCAATACAGAGACGTACCACTGAGTCACCGAAGCTGCTTAAGAATATCGTTATAGTATTTGCTGAAAACAACATTCCTGCCTGATAAAGCTGAAGAGTGTTCAAGCCATATAAAATTCAATTCCTTGTTTAAAGTGTCCATTTTCAGCCTTCTTTTTCTCACTGAATTTAAGAGGCAGCTTGTATCTCTGGTAAAAGGGTTTTCAGCCAGGAGATGTGACTCAGATGGAAGTTCATTTTGTGGGTCAGGTTATATTCCAGCTTGAGATGCTTGAGAAGAGTGAGTTACAAAGGGGAGCAAAAGGCTCTGTTTAACCAGAGGACCCTTATTGCATGTAGTGTTTTGAGAAGAAAAAATACTAGAGAGAGTGTTTTGTTTACATCTCAGATAGAGAAGTCATGACATATATTCTACCTCATCCTAGTATCACTGAATGAATTTCATATGAATCCAAAGGAAACATTTAAATGCTTAATTTCATTGTCTCAGAAGCTCTTTCACGGCTGAATGTAGCTACAGCTTCCGATAAATGCCACGCGTGTGCGGTATTTGGTGCTGTTGCTATGAATTAGGACTATTAAATTATAAAGAAAATTGCCAAATACATTGCTGAAATACATTTGTACTTAAAATTGATATAATATGTTCTTCTACAGGAGTTAAAGACGATACTTAAATGTTCACAGGACTGATAGTTTAGCTTTTAGGAGAAGTTCATTAATATGCCTATTTATTTTTCAGGCATGTATCTCCAGACATTAGAATACACAACACAGGAGTTCAGGATTTTAGTCTTAAGCCCTGGCACAGCAACTTTTCATGTAGCTTTATAGATTTGTGTTGTTGGTGTAAGTCTGTGTCACCATACAAATAAAATCAAGCAAGAAAAGAGGGGGGAAAAAAAAGGAAATGTCAAGGAATATTTTGACTGAAACCGTTAAGTATTAGTGTTTCAGGGTTTGTGTGTTATTTTTTTAAACTATAATTGCTATTAGTGTCAGCTGTGCTTGCTAGAAAAGCCCTTATATGTTAGTAGAGAGCTTTCTCCTGTTAATTGCCTAGTGAAGTTAATTCTGACTTACATGACTGACCTTTCTATCTGAGGACATCCAGAACTTGCATTCCACTTCAGACTGGATTCATTGAATCAGACTTAGACCTAGTTGCACTATGAATTGCAAAATACAGCCCTGTCTATGAGATGCTTTCATGTTGCAGCCTCTTTATAATAACGTGTTGATGGCACAGTGCGTTGAAGTGATCTTGGTAATTATATTTCTGCAACTCCACAGAATCTTGCTGACTTTTTAGGTGATGCAAGGAGAGCTAAGAGTGATTAAATTTCAACTGTGTAGTAATAATTACGTTGTTCTTGTATGCACCTGATATTTGTACTTTATATTTGAAAAACTGAAGATTTGTAGTGTTTTGTTCCTATCTTTTACCCCATGATTTCATGTCATCTTTCATTGCAATAACGCTGGCAATTATAGAAGTCCCTCCAGATCCCTAACAACGATCCCTACCTTTCCTAGGTACTGTCTTTGCTAAATGATTTATAAAAATTGAAAGAGAATGTGTTAATAAAGCTAGGCTTCAAATAACTGAATTTATTTTAAAAAAACAAATTAGATCCATATATCGTTGGATGTCTTGATTACAGGAATCATTCTCGGTTTGACAGAAGAAAGTGCAGCTGCAGGTGTGAAAACAGCTGCTCTGTCTGGGTTTGATTTGGTCTATTACTCCAAGCTGTAGAGCAAATTCTTTCCTGTTTAATATTTTGATAGCTGACCTACAGAGGACACCTCTGTGGATTTTCAGTTTTTGAGTGTGAAGATGACTGGTCTAAAGAGTAATGCCTAAGCTTTTCAGAAGACCTAAGGAATTTATGTGCTGAATTCCACCATAATTGTGATGGAAGTTGCCTTCCCAAGTCATTAATTCCTAATTCTTTAAATTCTCTATCATTTATTGGTATTTTGTTACCAAATAAAAGAATTAGAGGTTACATAGGTCACAAAACAAGTGTGAAAACTATAGGAGGTATGATTTTTATGTTGCTCATTTAGCTACGATGCTGACGTCTTCCCAAGAAGCAAAATGGGGGCTATTTTTAGCACTTTGTAATTTAACTAAGTCTCATTGAAATTCGATAGAAAAAGTGTAAAACATTTTTATAATGTGAGGAACATCTCCTTATTTCCGTTGAGAAGTTTTTGCAAGCGATGGAGAGCATCAGTATCTGGCGTAGATTCCTCTAATTTACAAAAGAGGCTTCACCTCAAATTAGGGGTAATTTGGCATGGTCCCTTGTGATTTGGCTCTACCTGTAATTCTGCAAGAGCTGGCTGTTGCAGCAGGTAAATCTAAGCAAAACTGTTACTCTGAAAAGTCGCATTAAAAAAATAAAATCAGTTGAACTGTGAAGAAGAAAAGCCAGGCCCTATGTGGTACTAAGTTAATGAATCTCTCTTGATTTCAGGGGTTTTATTGTCATTTATGCCATCTGAGGGATTCTAGCCTGCAGTTTTTAGGTAGCAAACATTGAAATTTTCCTCATATTTGGATGGTTAAATGGTATAACCTTAATTAGGCCATACACCAGTGAGAGAGGTGATGCTCATACAGGAAGCAGCAGTAGTTGGATTGACTATAATAGTGCTCTTACTGTCGAGGAACTGGATACGTGTGTATCTCAAAAGTCTTGAAGTAATTGCCATTTGAATTATAAAATAATTAATTTTCTTTTTAAAGTCTCTTGTCTGTGCAACTCTGGTTGCTTTTTGTAAGTTGCTTTTTTCTGTTTGAGAGAGAAAAATCAGTCCTATCTTGTTTGGGGATTTATTGGAGTAACTGATTTTATGTTTCTCATTCCTTTACTGAAACGTGTTTCTTTTTCTCTATTGGAAACTATACTTTTGTGCGCTCCAGTGCGAAATAAATCAGTGAACAAACGGAAACAGAAATTACCTAGAGGCGGGGCTTTTTATTTTTAATTTTTATAAGTGTACTTTTAAACAAATCTTGTCTTCTGATGCAGAGACTTCTCTGGCATCCCTGCAGAACTGCAGGTGCCCGTACAGGACTGGCAGGGAAGGCACTGAACTTGAAAAAAGTTATTTAGTAGTAGCAGTAGTACCAGTATTATCATTATGTTTCAGAGTGTGAGACCAGAATCTGATTGTCCTAAATTATGTCTAAAATGATCAACTGTAGCACAGTGAATGTGTGTGGGAAGTGAAAGAAATACCTGGAAGTTTTTAAGCTAGCGAATAGGATGCACTTTTTTTTCCCAGGGAGTCTCCTTGCAGATGCGTAGATTTATTAGCTCCAATCAGTGCACATTTAAAAGACCACAGGTAGCTTGTTTTAGATGTATTTTGTCCAACTCAAGCTGCAATAGATCATGTTCTTGGCAAGGTAGTTGCTCTACAACTGCTGCTATCCACCATAAATCTCCTGATGGACTTCAAGCATTTCTACGGCGTCCTGCAGTTAGTGACACTAACACGTGTTTGTCTGTCAAATCTGAGCTTTGGTGAAGGGAGACACTTTGGGGTAAAATAGGCAATCAGCCACAGGGTAAGCTAATGAAGCTAATGATACCTCCTCAGCGGTTTTTGGCTGTATGACGTGTATTAGGTTAAGAGTTGTTTAAATATTCTGTGTTTTGCTTTGTTTTAGCTGTGAGGGTTATTTATACTGTTCCATGTACATTCAAAGGAGAGTATAATCTGTAAAGATAATCATAAAGGCAGCTTTAAAATGGCTGAAACACGAGAGGTGCAAAACTGCGCCTGTGCCCCTGTTGAAGCTCTACAAGTTTTCATCCTCCCTGTGATATATGATCAGAAGTTAGATGTAGTTCTTGGACATAGTTTGTTCCTTCTCAGACTCTGTAGATATCTATATAGGTGAACTGTAATACACAATTTTGCTTAAACTGTCATTTTTAGGGGAAAATCTTCAGTCAGCATTAGAAAGGTCATATTTGTAGAGATTAAAAAATAAAATCCGTCAACAGAAAGGTGACAGTCCTTCAAGGCAGAATTAGAATTACAAAGCCAGTACCACCAGTAAGAAGGTTCCTCTTAATAGGAAAGTGCCGCTCTTAACACAGGCTAACAATAATAGATGCATTTGTACAAAAGGATCAAGAATTCACTAGAGCTTAAGAGATTTGCTGTGTTGAGGCCATAATACACATCATCCTGATTGCCATTTTGCCTTCAATTTTGATACAAGTTTCTTTACTAAGAACAATTAAAGACCGAACCTAGTGCTTGGCCTCTTGTTTTTCAGTGAGTGAAAACAAAGAAGATTTGTAGAAGAGGCGGAGACAATATAATAATCGGGAAGAAGTCATGTAATTGCATAGGTTTTTTCTGCTTTTGTTACGTGATTTAAATACTAAATTTGCAGTTCTGGCTCCCCTTGAATAGCAAAATATACTAGTAGTGGCAAACAGATGCATTTCACATTTTGCCAGAATACAGTGCTACAGCAGAGGGGCAAATACGAGTTTTGCTTTGTTTAATAACCCTAATGAAGTTTTATTGGGGGGAAGAAAATCACGTGCAACAGAAAGAATGATAAATGTTTTTAAAAATTCAGAAAATTAACTGGTACTCTCTCTTAGGGTACAAAATGGCACGCAATGTAAAAATATTAAAATGGGAGGGAGAGAGTAATTTTTTAAATCAAAGTGATGAACCTCGCCATGGTAGTTTGAAGACCATATGTATTTCACATGAAAACTTCAGATAGATTTGGAGTCTTTTTTATTTGCTGGTTTCAAATCATTATGGTACCACTGAATTCTGTTAAACTGCTTTGCTGTAGATCTTCCAAGAGGTTTTATTGGTAATGGGTATCTTTTTCATCACATTGACCATATGCTCCTGCTTTGCAGTTGCTGATTCAGCATCTTTTGAACTTAACATATATCTGTTGTTCAAAATGGTCCTTCAACGCAGAGCCATTTTAAGTAAATAAATTTACAGCTGACAGTCTTGAAAGACAGTAGTAGTCTTCATCTTGGATGTGCAGAGTAGGAACACAATGATTTAACTTCCTTCTCATGCTCAATGTTGTGTTATGTTTTTCATGCTGCTTTACTCCTTTGTCTTATTAAAAATTGCCTGGTCTGCTTGTCTGTTTACTATAGTTCAAATAATCTATAAGTTATATCCTTTTTAAAACTCTTGTGTCTCTACAAAATGACTCCTTCAAGCTGTTTCCGTAACCATTATACACAATTGAAACTGCAACCCTTAAAGAATTAAATGAGTTTTGGTTAGACAATTTTTCAGCGAAGAGGAGAACAGCTTGCTTGCAATAAAGGGGAGAAGAATTATCTTGAGTTACTGAAGCTTAAAACCTAAAGTTCTCCCCAAAGTTCGAAAATATCTCCTCATTTCCTGTGTGAAGGAAATAAATTTCTGGAGTCTCTCAGCCCAGTGAAGTTTAATTTTAAAGGTTGTGGAGGTATTCACATTGATTGGGGTTTTTGGCAAGCTGGTGTTTATATGGCATCAGATGGTGCTTCTACAAGCACTTTGGAAGTAGGCCTTGCAAAGATAAGCACCAAGATGTGAACTAGTCGGTCCCCTCCAGGCAAATTACATGGGAAAAAGAGGTTTTCCTGGGTCTGTTAAGGTTTGTGTGGGGTAGGATGCCAAATCTATTAATTGTCACTGCAGGATTCTCCTAACTAGCAGCTGTCACCATATTCATTGATCCAAAACTTCAAATGTCTGAATTCTGAGTAGGTACAAACTGTCCATTTTAGGCACCTTTCAAACAATGTATTTTTTTTTCCACATTGTATATTGCATGCAGATTTAAAAAAAACCCATGCTATGAAATTTGATGATTTGGATTTGCTTTTGAAGTAATTTCCTGCACCTAGGTTTCTAATTTGAAGATCTTAATTAGGGAAAATAGTGTCATCTCTTGTAGAACATATTTTGATTTTGTGTAAGTAACCCTAAACAGTTGCAGAGGTTGCATGAAGCATCTGCTGGTGGTTTTTTTTTGCCTTCTTCAAAATTTATTAGCTGAATTTTAAACTCTTTACCTTTTAATTACTACTAACAGAGCTCAATAAACCTGTACCTTGGGCTTTCTTCTTCCATTAGGAGCTATTTATTTTTATTCCTAAAATTAATGCAAAGGCCGTTGAAGGAGCTGAAGAAGGTGAATATTTTGGCTTTTGAAACCCAGAGCCACTGATATCAGAAGATATAAGAAAGCATTACTTACACCTTTTATGTATGCTTGCTTACAAAACTCGCTGTCAAATTTTCCAGGCAGTTTTTGGTGCTGAAAATACCACATACATATACACAGGATAAGTTTTTTTTTAAATTCAACCGTGGGCAGGTGGCGGAGGTTATGTAGTTGTAATTGGTGTGAGTTGTCAGTGTGGTCAAGTAAGTTAAGTGAAAATTAATTTCACTTTTTTAATCCCTTTGTACTGAAATGTTTGAAAATTTGAAAACAAAATGTGGAAAACAAAATGACCCAATGTTCCTGAGAAAGCAGAGTGAAGAGGTCTTCAGCACGCTCTTTCTGGATTGGTTTGCCAGACAGATGAACAGCCGTGTAATCAAGAGAGCTGTGTTGAGTTATTCTGGATGAAGGTCTGGCCCTTGTGGGTTTGAATTTAATATGAACTGGTGAATGCTTTCAGTGTCCGCAAAACTCGGATGCATGGAGCTTTCAGTCAATACTGTCAGTCTAAAAATAATTCTGGAGAATCACTCGGAAGATGATGTTATAAATATCCACGTGCCAACAATATTTAAATATTCTTTGTGGAGAAACTGAACTCTAGATTATACATCTCAGATCAGCTTCACCACAATTTAGGAAAATATTTGCAGTTATCACAGGGCTGCTAAACAACATTTAAAAGCTAATTGAAATGGTTCAAAGGTTCAGTTTTGCATGTAATCATAAAATGAATTAAGTCCTAGTGGCTGAATAGTTTGAAGCGCTTTGAGTAACCTTGTGTGGATAGAAATGCTTCCAACAGGTAGGTAATTAAGAGGGAATCTTTGCACTTTTAGTACAGAAAGAAATTGAGCTAATTTCTTGTGAATTTTGGAGATCATTTGAAAGAAGAAATAACTCCTGGAAACTAGGAAGGAGCATTTATGCATTATTAAAATGAACGTATGTGGGTTGTTCTATATTTTAGAGCCAAATAACCAAAGATGATGAGCTGGATTTAGATCTTCTTAAATTGTTATTCTTCTGGAGAGAAGGCTGTTGCTCGGAGCCATTGTCACAACATGTTTCTTAGGAGTTACGTTGGTCGTGATGCCGAGGGTTGTGGGAAAAGGAAAAAAACAGCAAGGCGGTTTTGCCTGGCTCCTGGTGCTAGAAAAAGGGGTTTCTCCTAGAGCAGGTTGCTCTTCTACCAGGTGACCGCCTTCAACAGGAGCCGGTGGATGGGAACATCTCTGTGTTTGCACAGAAGTGCCCCGGTGACTACGGGCTGGTCTGTGTAACAGCAAATTTTCCAGTTGTAGCGACTTTATGGTGTGATGCGACAGGATTTGGCCCCCTGATGCACACACACAGGTTTAGCCATGGTCTTATCTTGTCTTTTTTTTATAGCCGTTTGTGTTTACTTTGAAAAAGTGCAAGTTTTTATCTGTCTTACTCTGCCAAGGAGGTTTGAACTGAAAATCTATTCGCTGAAATCTATAATTTTCTCTTTTTCCTTTGGCATCCCCCCCCGCCCTTCCTTGATTTCCCACGTTTGACAATGCTGTGTATATCATCATGTTGAGTATTTTGCCGATAATGAGGCAATTTCTCCCTTGGTGGAAAGCTGTAATCATCTAGACCCATTTCTAAAGGAATACATTGATGGCATGATGCAAAATGTGCTGTATCAGAAATTTATATCTTTTCCAACCGCCTCAATTATTCTAATAAAAGACTTTACTGTCCCTGCAGACCTTGCATCCTTCTTATCTGTCATGGCTATAATTATATTAAATTTTCACACAATGTAGAAAAATAATTCCCTTGTTCCCCGAGACCCCTTCCCCAGCAAATATAAAGGTGCTCTAGAGACAGTCATTGATTTGTGTGCCCTAAGTCATAGGCTAAATCCTGAGCTATAAAAATATAAAATATAGATCAACATAC
Organism: Nyctibius grandis; assembly: GCF_013368605.1. Taxonomy (NCBI): domain Eukaryota; kingdom Metazoa; phylum Chordata; class Aves; order Nyctibiiformes; family Nyctibiidae; genus Nyctibius; species Nyctibius grandis. The sequence goes on from NC_090658.1 coordinate 5,320,789, forward strand.
AAGATCCAGCTTTAAACATCAGCCTCGTGTCAGCATGGGGCTGCGGGCAGCGTTGCTGGAGGTATTATATTTGGATGAAGTGCAAAAATAAGTTCATTTTTTTCCAAGCCATGTTTATGTTTTCTCCCAAGAAATTAACAGAATTGTTCTTACAAGCTCACATCATAATATTTGAAAATCATCCATCATAAATATTTGTGCAATGGTTGCAGTTTGGTTTGTTGTGCAGGCTTTTTAGAGGGATGGCAGTAAAAGGGACAATAAAATAAGTAACATACTTCAAAGCAGTTTCATACACACATTGGGTTAGTTTGAAATGTTACTGTATAGTCCTTAAACTGAAGCATCTTAAAGAATATTTTAAAGAGATGTGTTAATAGAGAAACAGCGTAAAAATGGTTTCAGATAGTGCATTCAGCCTACTTAAAATTCTACCTGCGGTTTCAATCCTACCGTGTTATTTGTTCCTATCTAAACTGCATCATCGTCTGCTGTTCCTGTGTGTGCAGCACCATCAATATTGCTTTCTGCAGTGTTACGCTTTAGCTCAATCCTGGCCCCATGGCATAAACTTATTGATTGTTTTTCAGAGCATGGAACAAAAACTATGGAGAGTTTTCAAGGAATAACTAAAACATGCTGCTCATTCTTAGTTCAGTGCCTTAGGAAACCTCTCTCTGGTAGGGACAGGGGACGTCCTGAAACTTAACTACTTTGATGACCAAAATGTGGATTTGATGGTATGTGAATGAGGCTTTTCAGTTTGACAGTTTTTTCCAGCTTCCTTCATTTGTGGATCCCTAAACATTTTTCAGAGGAGTAGCATCCCACTGTGGAAACTGCTCAATTGTAAGTTAGTATTTGGCATGTGTTGCTTTTTGGTCACCGTTTGCAGATGTTTTGTAGACTGCCTTTAGTGCTAGAGTGAGTCACACGGACACCAATAAGAAAGAAAACAAATCTTTTCGAGAATAGCTCTTTTATTTTGCCATTCACATTTCTGGAGAAGGGAAATACAGTCTAGTGCTTTTTTGTTTCAAACAGAACTTTCTTTTTTTGTCTATTGGATTTTTTCCTATCAGTGAGTCATAGAAAACATAGAAAAGAAGTTACTTAAAATGATACAAATGTTGCTGTGATTTACTAGTTTGATAGTCCATCTCTAGATTTTGAAATACTGTTTCTTAAATTGTATTAAAGTCGTTAAATGTCTGAAATTTTTCCCTATTTCTCTTCCATTTCTGGAATTTACATGATAGACAGATGCATATTGCAGATGGAGGAGGGACTAGAAATTGTTTCCATTTGAGTGTGGTCAGCTCCCATTAAAATAGGTCCAGCTTACTCCATGTCTGACAATGTTCTTAAATGCTTTATCAGCATGGAGCTGTCACTTGAAGTCCATTATGGTCAATTGGTATGAGGCGAGTAGAAGGATTTCACTGATCTTAATCTTAAAACTCTTGATTTCTCATTTATGTTCGTACTCCAGTGTGGCCAGTTTTGAGCATGAGGCAGAATTCTCCTATGAAGTTGTTTATTCCATCTGATTAACTGTTAATATCTTGGTTTTAAAGGCACTTTTTGGAGAGCAGTGCTTTGGTGCTCAGGAATCAAGAACACAACATAATTAGTGGGTATATAAAAAATATAAAGTTTGTTCTTATGATTAGTCACATAATTAATTTGGTAGACTATTCTTTTCCTTTCAAAATGCTTTACTGTAGGATATTTTCATTCCAGCTTTTGATATTCTATGTACAAAATAAAAAAAAGTCCAGAAATGCAAAGAATGATCTTCATAAGAAATTACATTCTTTAGAGATCAAAAAAAATAAACCAGAGTAATGCTTGATGATTCTTTAATGAGCTTGTAATATATATAGTACAAGTAATGTTAATGAAATGTCATGTTACAGCTCCATAGCTGTTTTTGGTTTTGGTGTTTTTTTTTCAGAAACCTGACAAGTCATTTTGTTTTCTTTTGTTTTTAACAGTGGCAATAATATCCTGATAAGGCATTTGTCTGGAAGCCCAGAGGCCTCTCAGGGCTCAGTTTAAGATATGACAATGTTGCTGAGAGCTCTCGACTTCCCACAGTCCCCACAATAAAAACACAATGGGCATAGTCCGTAAATTTGACCAGAATAGTACTTTTATGAGTAAAAGTGGTAGGAAAATAATCCATTTTTGCCAGGTGAAGAAGGATTTACAACTAGTAGAGAAATGTGCATTTTATTTCCAAGCTCCTTAAAAGCTGCTACGAATAACGAACGAACCCACCATCGATGGGGCAGGATTTGACACTAGGTAACTTTAGGAACTCACAGTGGGGAAGGACCGCTGCTTTGAGGGACTTGTATCCCCTTAATTAAAGTGTCATATCCTGTCACTACCGTACGATTATTCCCTCTACGCTGCCATCCCTTTCCAATTAGGCAATAAAGGGAGATGGTGAATTGTTGCCCACTCTTCGTCTTGCTGGCGATGGAGGAACAATGCTAAGGCAGATACGTAGGCTGGGAACCTTATCATCCCTCTGGCTGGTGAAAACCCTTTTACGTGCTGCTGTTTGTAACAGAGACGGGCCTTTCCCTGGGTTTTTGAGACTAAATGCTAAATTCTTATTAGTGCTTTGTGGGTATTCAAATCTGCCTGTTTTCCAGTTGCTGACAGTTGACTAGAATAAGTGGAGTTCATCATCTGTTAGCAAAACCTGTGTTTTTACTTGAATTTCTATTGCTGCTGTTGCATAAATAGAACACAAGTGTCTTACTAGGCTCTGTGTTGGCAGAGGAAAATAAACAGGTTTTTTTATACATTATGTCGGGTCACATGTCAGAGGAAAGTCAGCCTTTCACTGCCCCTGCTGCTGGTGCATGGGCCAGATTCCTGACCTGCTGACCACGTACAACTGTCCTGATAATTCAAAAGAAAACAGAGACCCTGAGTGTTGCTCCGACTTTCCTCTTTTACAAATTCTTCTCTGAGAACAATAGCTCTTCCAGGACATAAAATTAACCCCTCAGGTCCCTTCCAAAGCATTTCCCTCAATTACCATCCAGCCCACAGCGGTATGTTACCAGTTAACAGCAACATCAGCTCGATACCTTGTAATGACGATATTTTTCTTTTATACCATCAGCTTTCTGTGTATCTACCTTGAAAGAGAAGAGCAGAACCTATCCAAAAGAGGGAGATATTTTTACTGTTGAAATAATTAAAGCAGGCTCAAAACAACTGTCATAAATGGAGACTGGGACTTGAGGATCAAGCTGACTGGTTTTAGCATTGCTAATGGAGGATGCTTTTGGAGCTCTTTTTTTCAATGACACTCCAGGAATTCACACGCTGTCCTTAGATGATGTGATGCATCCCGAAAGGTGCGATTCAGAGTACCTAATTCTGGAAGGGTTCATACTCCGTATGTCAAAGAGTGCACATAGCCTAGGGGCAACCTAGGGTATGTGCCGAAAACCAAGGCGGGATGAATTATCCCACACCAACAGAGAAGCTGGAAAATGCGTTCACTGCTCATTGGGTATTTAGTTGTTTGGAGGGTTAACAGACCTTGCCGTGTGTATATATCTGAAAAACATTTCCAAAGAGTTTGGTGGGTTTTTTTAAATTAATTTTTTTTAACTGTTTCACTTTTCTAGTCTTTTAAAGCTAATTTTCAAAGATCTATTTGGAAAGAAAACCAGCACCACCAAAAACTCCTCAAAAATGCTAATCAGCAAAAAGCCTTCCAATCCTTATAAATAACATTTTTCACAGAAGCAGTGTTCTCAATGTGTGAACAACAGATCTTCTCTGCTCTTGAAGTGGTACACAGAGAAAGCAGGAAATAAGAGGTGCAGGCACAGAGGAGGGAGAGGGGAAAGAAATTAAAGTAAAATAAAATAGATTATAGGAATAGCCAAGATCGCAGGTGTGAGCTAGGGCAGTAGTTCAGGGTCTTGGAGCAGAACTGTTTATTATCAGGTTGCAGTGGCATAGGGGCAACTGAGAAGGTTTTGCTGAGAGCATTTTGAGTAAGGGAAGGAAGAGAAACGCTTACAGGGGTGTTTGGCAGCTGGGCAAGAGCTTGTAATTGTTTTTGCCAATGGATCTGATAGGATTTTGGAAGGGATGTTGGAGAAGAGGCAAAAGACATTGAGTCTGGCTGTGAGAGTAACTGCGAGAAAGACTCAGCTGATGAAGCTCTGAGGCTGAATTCAGAGCTGGGGATGGGACTGCCGGGGGGTATTGCTGCAGGGCACTGCAGGAGAGAAACAGAGTGTGAAACCAAGAGCATGAGAATGGGGGGTTTGTGACAGGGTGAGGAAGGAAAGCCGAGTTCACCTTTCAGTTTTTGTTGGCAGAAAAATATCCATATTGAGATGGCGTAGACACAGGGAACTTTCACCGCATGTTTTTTCCCTTTGCCTTCTGTAGTCGTTGCTCTTTCCGCTGCGGTGACTCTCTCCTACCCCAGAGCTGGAGCCTTTACAGTCTTTGCAGTATAGCGGTATTCTTTCAGAGCATACCATGTATGGGAATGATGTCTGTAGAAAACCTGTTTTTTCATGTTAATCTTGACATTTTTATGCCTTCATACGTTTTTGTGTCTGACTCCGGTGTCATTAAAATTGTCAAGGATGTTCCCGGTATTGCTTTACTTACACGTGTCTTTAAAATTGTCTGAATTAATTTAAATCTGAAAAACTGTGCATGATGTTTTATATCATACACTTCTGGAATGAGCCCTAAAATGTTTTTTTATCAAAACCCCAATGGAATGCCATGAATTCATCCCCCAGCTGGTAAGGTATACCCTGCAAGGCATTTAAGACCCTCAGTTCACCTTCATTTAATGGAAGTTTATGTTATCATCTAAGTATCTGTATCTCCAATGTTGTCCAGTGACCTTCACGTTTCCACAGCTTGACACTTATGGTCCTATTAAATCCAAAGGGAAGCACATGCAATATTTTCTGTTCCCACAGCCACTGATTTGCCAGCAGGTTTCTGGGCTGCTCACAGCCAGGACTTTGGTGTCCTTTGGGACACAAAGAGCCGGTCTGCTTCTCTCAGTGAAGAATTCACCCATAAGTCAATGACTAACTTACTTTTTCCTTGATCCCCATAAACCTCATGGCATTATGAAGGAGCCACCATCCCTTTCACCATCTCTGCACCTATTCTAGCACCTCGTTACATGAAGAAAAAGCCTGGAGAACTGTATATTGCCCCTGCAGGTGTGAGGGACTGGGGGAGGGAGAGGAGAGGGAGGTGTTGAGATGTATGTATTTATAAAACTAGTCCTTGGGAGGTGCTGAAGCCCTTCCGTAGTGAGCATCCCACACGTATGTGAGAAGAAACCAAAATGCACTGCTGAGAAGTGCAGACCCCGGAGAGAGCCAGCAGGCACAGCTCAGCAAACCAGGCTGTGAGTGTGCCTGACCTCTTGGCTTGTGTGCCCTCATGTGGTTTTCTCCACTGCTTCCCTGGTAGGAGTTTTGTGCTGTGCAATTAAGGAGCAACAAAGGGAACGCTTGTGCTGTGCTGACAGATCTGCAGTGGCTGGTGGCGGGTAGGCTGCTTCCTTCTGCCCTAAACGCTTTTAATGACCTTCCAACATGAGGTCATTAGCTGCAGGGAAGCGAGACGTGTTCCTGTGGATCAGTTCAGTGACACATATGGCACGAAGAGAGTGTTGGAAAAAAGCACACGGGTATCAGCACAAGCTTTAGAAATACCTTCGGCAGCCTGCAGCTCTGCAGGGTGTTTCATTGAGGCTGTGCACAGCAGAACTCTTCTCCTGGTTGTCACCAGCTGCCGGAGGTTGCTGGTGAGGAGGAGAGGAGGTTCAATTCACCCTCTCCAGGCCAGACTAAGCCGCTCGCTTCTTCCTGGCAGCAGCCAGAGACTTACATTCACTTTCTGGCCTTTGCTAAGTAACAGCCGAAGCAATGCAAAAAGTGAAGGGATGTATTTAGTGGAAATTTTCTGTAGAATGAAGTTGTTCCAGGCTTGCTTTATATTTTTCTTTGGGAGATCAAGAATTTCCACTTCTTAAAGATCTCTGTACTAATAGTATTTATTTTTTGTTTCAGCAGCATCATGTCCTGCAGCTTCAATATTACCACTTTGTGGCACTTCCTTGGTAGTTTTCACCCCTTCTAACCGCTGGCAACTGTAATGCTTTCAATATATAATAACTAAGCAAGGTAGTTTTCTAAAAGAAAATAAGCAGATGTCAAGGTTGCGGTTGATCTTGGGGTGACAAGTCCCTGGTAATAAGCACTTTCTTCGAAAAGGCACACTCAATAGTTCTGCAGGAAATTTTAGCATTAAGGCTTCTGTTGTGAGTCACAAAAGCTATTGTTTTATCTGAGGCAGCCGATTTCAAAGCCGTGATATTTCCAGGGCACGGCACAGTTGGGCTGTAGTTTATTCAAGGGTTTCAGGCTCAGTGCAGTTGAGAGGGCTGAGGCCTCCTTACAGTTGTCATTCCAACTCCCACCTTCTCCACGGTCTTTATTTGCTCCATCACTTTTTCTCTTGCACTGATCCCTTCATTCATGTAAACTAGCATAATTTTTGTAGATGTAATTTTTCATATATCTTGTGCAGGTTAATATATTGCTGCCATTACTACATTCAGAAGCGTCCAGGCTAGCGTTTGGGGGGGTATATGCGTGCACACTCAGCCGGGAAAGTTTTCACCTCCTCTGCAATTCAGAAGCAGGACAGAGGCTCTCAGCAGTTACCTTGGAAGAGCCTCGTCGTTGTCTCTCCATTTCTTCCTACACGTTCACCCATGAGCCGCCTCCTCTCCGTGCCTTCTTCCCGCTCCCAGCCCAGAAAACTCGTCACGCTGTGTGCATCTCACATCCCCCACAGCTGTCAGCTTCACGTCCCCTGTGCTGCCAACGGCCGCATCGCGTCCTGCCTCCGGCTTCCAGCGCGGGAGCGTTCCCTTGAGCGGAGCAGTCTCTTCTGCTAGTTACAAGCTGTGCAGCCTCCCACCCTCCAAACACACTCGTGCTTGCATATATATTTTGTTGGGGTATTCATGAAGTTTTCTTTTTGATTCTGATAAATAAATGTGAAACAAGCATTATTTGATTTCTTAGGAAACATTTACAAAACATTTTTCATATTTTGAAAACAAACATTTAACAAGACACAGTTTGTTTTGCTTTTTTTGATTTTAATGAAGAATTAAATTCCGCAAATTCAATAAAAACTATATATATGAGAGGGAAAGAAATCACCAAAAGGATAAAAAGACATTTTTCATTTAAATAACTTTTGGACAAAACATTTCAGCCAGTGACAGTTTTATGTATTTTCCTAGATTCAAATATGGAGCTCTGACAGAAGAACAGGGTTTTAAGATCTTCAACTGGGCGTCATAGGAAAGCTAATTTTAGGAAAGTAGACAATTAGGTACAAACAGGGTACACGCTGTTTTCTAGCAGATTATTTGGCAGTCAAGAAAGTGGCATTTTACAATATTCTGTGGGTTGGAGTAGCTCTTCTTTTAGTATAGCTACCCTGTAAGTGAGGGCCCGTCTTTAACTTCACCCCCAGATTCTCACTTGTCCTGTAATGGTGTAAGTCCAGGGGAAAACCTGGATGTAATTGGATTTGCTTTGCGTATAATCAATGTGATGGGAAGCTGTTGGGCTCCTGTGTCAGAATATAACTGTTTACCTTTACCTCCCTCCCCTTCTTGCTCCTCTGAATATCCCAAAACCAAACTTTTAATGAAGACCCTCATTCCCATATCCCTACAACAAACTTTTAATGAAGATTCTGCATTTCTGCATGAACTTTACGTACGCTTTGCTGTCCTTACTATGTTTTTTTTCCTACTGCCCCATCTGGACCTTCCCAGTTGCCCTGTGAGCTCATCCCTCCCTTTCTGTCCCCAGTGAACCTGGAAAACATGCTGCTCCTTCCTCTCTGCAGCAGCCTTCCCTGTTGCTGAACACTGCTGTGCCCTTACACCTCAGTCTTCGCTCCTTAGGCTACAGGCTCCAAGTTAGCTCAGGTTTCCTTTACAGACCATGTCTTCTAGACATTGATGTATTCTTCATGTTGTGCTTGGGTCTATCTCCAGGTGGTCCCCATCTCCTTTGAAGGCAGTGCCCAAAGCAGATGCAGGTTTCCAGCCAGCTCCTTTTACTAGAGCTGAGTGGGATCAGAAGAGCTTTCAGTCCCATAGGGTGTGCGTGTGCGTATGTGCACAGGCATTACTGTACGCACGCATGCAGATCGATATTGTCTGGCTTCTCACAGCAGTATGATTACCTCTGATCTTCTGATCCACAGGTTTTTTTCCCATCCTGCATTCATGCGGCTGTTAAACTTAAATGTGTTAGTTACTCGGTGCCATGTGAATAGCACCACATCACTCCAGACCACATCCCCAGTTACTAATGATGGGTTTGAGTCTGATGCATGCCTCGGGGCACTCACCATCCCTTCGGGCTTCGTGGCACCTGCAAATCAAATAAACATAGTCTTTATTCCACCATCCCCATCATTAGGAGGTGGTTGTTTCTGAACAGTAGCAAAATATCGCTCTGAAGGCAGTGGACATCTGAGAATTTAAAAACAAATAGGCGGCACAGTCTGTTCAGAAGAGATCGCTGCAGATTTGTCATTAACCACGTTGGTTTAGGGAAACATTTGGAGGAAATAACTCTCCAAAATCTGACATCTATTTATTTACAGCAGTTTGCTATAGGTGTAGCTGTGGCAGATGAACTGTGAGAAAACCTAGATTAAGACTGTCTTTGGAAAGTTAGTCAAATATCAGAGTAACTATCATTCTTTTTCCATCTTGACTGGAGGAAAAATGTAAGAATGTGTATAGTAAATTTTCATATAGAAAGTTGGACTACTTTGTCTGTGCAGTCTGAATTTATTAGATAGATTATTTCACCATGGACTGATCTGATCATGATATTTTGATCTGCTAAAATGAATCAAACTGTTTAAACTGAATTTGTTATGAAATTATACCTTAGGAAAAAAAATATTTCTGGAGCCATAGTGTTAGTGATGTTAGAGGTTACCAGCATGCTCTCGGATAATATCATAAAATGATTCTTTCTGAGTTTTTTCTGCTATTAAGGCAAAAACCTAACACACTGGTATAACCCTGTTTTCCATACAGATGGATTTCTGTGTTTGGGGTTTCCTACAAAGTCCACTGAACAAGATAGGTACCCTTTGAGATAAGTAGTCTGAGAGTAGGGCCTCTGGTTGGAAATGTTGAGACCATTAATGAAATACGGATGTATTTGACTGTGGGTGTTTATGATGAGAAAAAGCTGGATCCAGCACTTCTTTTCCCCCATTTTTGTTTCTCTGATTCAGACTTCAAAATAAAATTGATGAGAGAGAGAGAAGGTGGGCAACTGTCCTTGAACACAGCTTTGTAACTCTAATTAACATCTGGTTGTTTCTTTGTCCACCGTGCCATTTGTCTAAGACATTGTCAACAACACAGCCGTTAAAATGCTAAGAGGCTAGTGAAAAGTAATTGTTTTGGCAGTGCAGAAGATTGGGAAGGTTAGTTCTGCTGAAAACCTCCAGTATGCAAAACCAGGAGTAATTGCCCATTTTCCAGCTGAATTCACAATTCGCTGTTGCTGCATTAGCTCTTTGAAGAGTTGCCTGCGCCTGAGAAGGTACCACCATCTGCTTTGTTTCCTGTGATGCCGCGCGCACATTGCTTTCATTTTTATGGTGCGACACGTACTATGGAATAGTTAATGACTAGTTTGTATACTGATTACTGCAATGGGTGAGCCGGAGCAGGCTGGCACTTCATTGCTCGCTGCGCGGGGAGCTGCGATGCGCTGGGGAAGCTGGTACGCCCGCTGCCCACAAACCGAGCAGGAGAAATATTCTTCTCATTTGGCACTATGTCCCCCCACTGACTACTTTCCCACTTGCAAAAGGCCTTGAGTGTTTCATACGTTCCTCTAAGTAGATTGTTTATTTTGCTGATCTGACAGTATAAGAACAGGCAGTGGGGATGCTTTCTGTTAGTAATAATTTTAATTATCTTGGCAAAAGTTTTCTTTGTTTAGTAACAGATTATACAACATAGTTTGCCAGATTATGTAGTGATGTTTTCACTTCTGAACTGTACTTTAAATTTCCCTGCTTCTAAGCAGCCAGGAAATGTGTTCCATTGTTTCTGGGCCATGTGGAAATTAAACTTAATGCTTGTGTACATCAAAAACATACTAAAATGAGGTACCCTCACATCTCGCATGCAGTTTATTTTGGAGTTGGCAAGCCACAATGTTGGGTAAAGTTACATTTAACATATTAGAGCTTTTCAGTTGTAATTGCAAAGTATGTCAGTCTTGCTGACCTTCATCTGCCAGATTTAGGATGTAAAGGGTGTAAATGTTGTTGCCATTTGTGTTGACTAATCATTGTATTGGTGGAAAATTGACATGAATTAATTTTGCAAAGCTGTCAGTTGCGCCCTTACACATAGAGAAATCTGTGAACACTGAAATGGTGAAGCTTTACCCAGAGAACACAACATTGCAGTTAGTGCCTTGTCTGGGCTATCCTGGAGTAAAAATTTCACTTGAATTTTCACTGCCTGCTCATAGCAGAGGGACATGTGATGCATTACCACTGTTAGGAAGCCAGACGTAAAGAAGAATTTGATTTTAAAACTTACTGGAACGTGCTTGCAAGTTTGAAATAAAGTTATTGATTCATTTATGCAGTGAGACTGGAGACTTAACCTTATCAGCAGTATCCGGTGAAGCAGAAAAATAGTCCTGCTTCCCACTCCAGACGAGAAAACTGAGAACATAGAACATTTATTGGCTAAATTTCCAAGGTTCTACACGCGTTGATATTTACACTTTCAACTTTCTGAACAAAGCTTGAGATTTCTTAATGGTGCCACAGGGTTTCAAACAACAGCTTCGTGGTCTTTGGGTGATGTATAGAGAGACTGAAATTGAAAAGTTCCATTGGGAAGAATTACACAACTCTGTTAAAACCAAGCTTTCACTCTTGAGGGTTTAAAATGATGCCAATTAGCTGAGGAGAGGTTCTCCGTGTAGAGCATGTGGGAGAGTTGTGCAGTCAGTAGGAACACAAATTGCAAGTGCTGCGTGCAGTTTGAAAAACTCCCTTAGCTTGCTGGAATTTGGCCACCTCCCATTGTTCTTCAGCGGAAAATAACCCTCTCACTTCTTTTGTTTATGAAGCGTGTCTTCATAACACTGCTGCACCTTTATCACCAACTGAATTTTTGTTAAACCTCGAGTCATCTACGGTAGTGTTCCTACCTAAGTTTGGGTTTGGTTTTTTTTTAACTTCATGTGAAGTAAATTCTTGGAGAAGCTGGTAGAATGCAAGTGAGCAGAATGCAGAGATTTTTTTAGTCTGTTTAGCGACTTCCTTATAGGTACTTTTATGAATGATATTTAATGTGATTGATTTTCTAAAGAACTTAAATTTGAAGGGCAGAAGTCAAGTTTCTGTGACTGATACATATTTAATGAAGAGCTTTGGGTCAGTCTTCTTCATCTTGCTGTCTGAACTCCGATGCACAGCGTGACATTTCAGCAGGTGGATTTAAGACAAAAAATGTCATCAGTCTCTCCTCAGCAATATCAAAAGCAATATGAAAAATATTGTTAATAAGAAAAGATCAGCCAGTTTTAAGGAGTGGACCTCTCCTCGTGGCCTCCTCCTTTGATTCACAGGCAGAAGATTCACCTGAAGGCAGCAGAAAGCAGTGCAAGAATGTGCACAAAGGGCTGTGTCTTGTATTGCATGGTCAGAAGAAGTTTGAGTAGTCCTGGAAGGAGACAAACCAGGTTTACCATGTCTTCAGAGATGCTTTGCCCATGGGAAAGGGTGTTAGACACAGAGGGGTTTTGGTGTTCGCTTGCAGGGGCACAGCTGCCAACGTTGTGATTCTGTGCCTCTCCCTGTTTACCAGGTCTCATTTCTTCTAAAATAAGTGACAGAGCCATAATGTAACTTTAAGTAACTTCAAAGAGTATTTTCAAGACTTTTTAATAACACAGGAGAACTTATTTAATGCTCCAGTTATTGAGGAGTTACTATAATAAGAACTCTTCAAATGTGATTGTGTTCTGTGAAGTATTATCCCTCTTAAATAAGTGGTGTTATTATGGAAAAAGCTTGTTCACACACCTTGTACGTTGTTGAAAATTGCTTTTATAATTCAGGTTCTGAATAAGTCTGCTAACATTGAAGAAAATTATTACAAATTTCCTGGTCATAAACACCAGAAAGCAGGAGGATTTAGGTTTTTATGGCAAAATTATATTCAGCTTACCTGACTAGTTCCATAGAGGTCCATGGAATTACTCAGCTAGGTAAACAGAATAGGGTTTGATATTAAGTCTTTGATACTCTCTTAGAAATGACCAACTTAGACAACCCTGTCATGTGGTCTAAAGTGTATGTCAATATTCTTGATAGATTAAGTAAAGGAAGTAGAAAACAAGTTCAAATTTGTGTTTACTTCCCAGATTTTAGAAATCCAAGCTCCCATGATACAGTGAAGTGTGCATGCCTGCTGTTTCGTGGTTTTATAAATCCCACTGCTACCAGCGATGCTTGAGCAAAGCCATCACTACCTAGTCTGAGGCAGCCACTGTGTTGTATGTTACTGCGTGCAAGCTGCTTGTGTGCTGCCTTTCGCTATCTCATGCCAAGATGATGTTCCTGTATCTCACAGCATTGTAAAAGTTGTTGCTTTTGGTTTAGATACGAGAAGGCTTTTCTCATATCTGTTCTTTGCTGCTTTGCCCTCCAGACAAACACACACCGCTTGCTGCGGTTTCCTCCTCCTGCCTTGCCATGTCTGGAATCACGGGGGGAGCGTGTGAAATCATTTCACAAATGTGTCATCTTTTCTTCTTTCTGAAAAAATAAAAATAGGGTGCCTTTGAGAAGATCCCTGGCAGGAATTGAAAGGCTGTAGACCTACCAACAGCACTTGTCACAGAAGTTCTGTTGCTTTATTATTTTTTTCCTACTTTGTCTCTTTTAAGAGATTGTTATATCTCTTTCCTTCAATAAATTGAGAGGTTGATTAATCTGCCCTGATTTCAGAAGCCATCCCTGCTGACTGTGCCAAGACTGGCTGTTAATCTGACAGTGTTGAATAGCCTGCAAGTAGCTGTGTAGACATACCCAAAGCTTCTCGAGTGACCCAGAGGCAGGTACAAAGGAGCTGTTTGCCAAACAGAGCCCCAGGACACTTTGGCAGAGCTTCCTTAAATATCTTTATCAGATGCCTTCCCTGTTACGTTTCCAATCATTTGATTAGACAGGCCAGAATGGTTTCATTTCAGTATTTTATTTTGGCTGTCCTTCAGTTGCTTGTGATCTGTTGGGTTGTAATTCTGTGTTACTTCAGAGGTTAAACTTTCTAAGTACGCATTTAAGTGGGATGAAGCCTTCCACAAGAGCATCGCTGTGATCGGCGCTTAGTGTTGTGATCTGTTGTTTTGGTTTATCTTGAAAACGATAAGGAAAAGGACATCATCCATCTTGAAACTTCACTTGGATAAGTGTTAATCTTCATTTGAAACTCATGAATAAATAAATGTGTTTTTATGGTGTTGTGAAGAGCATACAGGATTATTGGAGCAGTGATCGTAACTCGGAGGGCATTGTCATTTGTCAGTGATGTGTGTTACGTGGGTGTTGTATCTATTGTGAATTTTGTCAGCGAAGCTTGTGCAGACTATTAAAAAGTCAGTTTTTGTCAACAGCTGCCAGAAAATAGTCTGAAGGAAAAAAGAAAGAGTGATTTTATGTAGGAATGGAGCTGTGGTATTTTGTAACTTGCAGTATTTGCAGAATTTACCAAGAGCTGACGTTCTCATTGCTTCTGGCGTTCTTTCTCTGTTACATTCAGAAACGCATCATTAAACAATCTATAGGTAAGTACAGGGCCCACTTCTCTGACTGGAATCAGCTTTGACACATGTTTGAGACATATTTCCTCCTCAAAAAAATTCTTAGAATCTCTAATTTCTAAATGTTTTTTTTATTTGCCTGTTAATTTACAGAAGACCTGAAAGTAAAAGGTATGATCGTGTTTGTACAAAGATTATTGTAGGTGATGTCATTGAATAATGAGGTGAGTATTCTTTGTGTGCATTGCTGAAGATTTGTATTTTTGGGTTTACAAATTTTACAGGATGGAAACTGCTGGGAAGAAATAGCTAAACTGAGTTGCCAAGTTGACAGAGAGTACATAAAAGTCACCGCGTTAACATAGCTGTAAGAGACAGGATAAACTTTTTATTAGTAGAATGAAATATCATTTGATTGTCTGATTGGCTTCATCGTTAGGACCTTTTTTACTTCCCAAGACGTGTTTAAATTTTTTACTCCATTGCTAAAATGTCTTGTAACTTTTTAGCTCTCAAGGTCAATGTGACCTTTTGCATCAGACCTAATCCTTTATTCATAGCCAAGCGTCAAAGATTCAATTATAATGCGTTAAGCTCATTGGGTGAACATTAAACTGAACAAATGACTGTATTGACAAGAAAAACTCCAATTATCGCTGCACAAAAGAGCTCGTCAATCTATGATACGACGTGGTTTTGCTGTTTTTGTTTGCCTGCTCGTTAGAAAGTTACTGGTCACTTGTATGTTTCAGATGTTATAATAAATGCATCTTTTATATAGACAGGTTGGGCTGGCGGCAGGATGGTCTGTTTAAATGGGCAAATAACCTGGTAGGTTAAGCAAGACATTAGAGAAAGAGGAGGAGATGGGTTATATTTTGTTCCTGCACAGGCTGGCATAGAGGCCTTCATTGATTTTGTAGGACCTGAATGAATGACTCGGTTCCTCATCAGCTTCAGCAGCCGCCCAACGTGCTGTATCTGATGTAGCCTCAGCAGTGGCTTCCTTTGCTGCAGCAGGTTTCTGTAGCCTCCAGTGGGTTTCATTGTCTGAAGAATGGCAAGAAGGAAGGGAAACCAAGGAGAAAAGGAAGTTCATTGGGAGGTGTCCAAAAAGAGGAGAGAAAATCTGATTGTGTGGGCTGGATTTACGAGGTTATCTACCTAGATATCCTTGTAAGAGGAAGATCAGGAGAACATGTAGGCATAGTCCAGAAGCTACAGGAAAAGAGATAAGTGCAGTGGCAGAGGGAAGTGAGAGTGAAACAAGGTGTTTTGGAAACGTCTGAGATGTTTTACAATGGCCCACAGTAAAATAAATATTTTTTTTTTCCCATGGAATACCTGAAAACAGGAGAACAGCTTCGTAACAGCAGTGCTGACACTGTCTTTTGATACAGCGGGTGTAGTACAGGGGTTTACACTTTTTGCACCGCTGCTGTCCATCTCTGTCCATGTCAGGGTATGAAAGCAGACTGTTGAGCTGCACAGGGGCAGAGAGGAGAGAATAAGCATGTTCGCTTTCCTTACTCAATTTGCTACCTTCAGCCATTGCATTTTGAAAGACGAGAAAACATCATTTAATCATTTTTGCTTTCCTGCCGTTTCCCAAAACACTTCTTATGCTCTTCCAGCTCAAATAAGGTTGATCACATGAAAAAACAATTCTACTTCATCCTTTATTATGGCTGCTTCTTTTACTAATTTGTGGAGGAAAAAAAAAACATGGTAAGAGCTATTGAACTTACTAACTTAAATTCGTGTTTGTTCTTGGCCTGACATTATTTACAGGAGAACTTGTGATGTTCCTTTCTGTATGTTCTGGTAACTATTACGCTAAAGGATCATGGACCTCAATTAATATTCGCAAATTCCTGCTAGTAGGTAAAAATAGCCAAAAGATATTACTGTCCTTGAGAAACAAGGTTATTGAAGTCAATAAAAGATATAATAACATTATCCAGGAGAAATACAATGTTCCATAGACAGAATGCCGGTGGTGTGAGCAAGCAGCACGTGTGGATGTCTGTGTATCTGTCTACGTGTAAACCGTAAGTTAGGCATCCTCAGAGCCCATGCACACACAAAATTAATTGGTATGATAGCTATGGCTTGAAACCTCTATCAAAAAGGGGTTGAATGGAGTTAGAACTGCTGTAGGAGTTCTATTTTTTGATAATTTTTTCTTTTTATGCAGAAGTAGTACCTTTTTCAATTATTTTAATAAAATAAATAAATTTGTGCACTAAAAAACTGCTCTCATGAGTGTTAAGCTGACGTAACCAGAACTCATTCTTTTAGAAAAAGACCACTCCATTTTTCATCTTGATAGCCAGATTTTCACAGTAGTTCCCTATGGTCTTACTGACTTCTTTGCAACTTTAAAGAAGACCTGGGCTGCTTTTAACTCCATTGTTGATGTGCTACCTCCGTAGGCTGCTGCATATACCTGTGAAGTGGTCTAATGCACGTTCAGCTTCTCTAAGTACTCTGCCACAAGGGCAGAGGTTTCAGAATGGGGTTCAGAGAATGTGGTTTAGTGCTGTGGCCCAGATAAGGATTGCTCTTCCATTCCTGCTCAAATACAGCTTTTACAGGAGAGCTGCACAGATTGTAGCTAAGACCACTCCACTTGCTAGGTGACTTCTCTAGATCTCTCCCACTGACGTTGGAATTGACGGCATCGGCTGATCCATCTGTGAGAAAACCCAACAATCTTTA
The DNA here is from genome assembly GCF_013368605.1 of Nyctibius grandis. Lineage (NCBI taxonomy): Eukaryota > Metazoa > Chordata > Aves > Nyctibiiformes > Nyctibiidae > Nyctibius > Nyctibius grandis. Next base: position 5,337,456 of record NC_090658.1, read on the forward strand.
ACAGTTATGCTAGGCAAAATATTCCCTAAATGATATGAGAAATTGATAAAATATGCTTTTATAACATGAAAGTGGAAAGAAGGGCTTCACAGGTGGTATTTATACACCACTGTTGGATAGCTTAAGTTGCAAGATGTTGGTTTGGACCCATATGTTACTTGGTGGGTTGGTGCTTTTTTTTTTCCTTCCCATTTTTATTTTCCATTTGCAGTATGACTGATAGCTATAATTTTAGACAATTTCAAACTTCTGTTTTCATTTTGTATTTATTAAATTGTGGCATTTTATGTACCCTGGTAGCTTAACTCCATCTTGTACATCACAGGAATTTCTTATATGACTCTTTGTTTCTGTTGGGATTTCATGGCAGAATCTTTTACATATGGCAAGTTCTCACTTTTTTTTTTTAGGGGAACAACTGTATGTGAATTGACATTTATTATTAACAAGTGCATAATAGCATTTCCCACAGAATATTTCCTTTGTTCTTTTTCTTATTATATTGCCAGCATTGTATGTGTTCTAATGGCTACACATCTCTTACTGTAGATGTAAGCTCTTAATTCCAGCTATTACACATCTATGAAGCTATACATTATTTTGTCAGCATGCGAATAGTTTTATGCCTGTTCAATGTACAGAACTATAAAGTGTCCATAATTACAGTGATTAACTGCAGGTTCAGTCGTGCATCTTTCTTCAGGACATCAAGTTGAAAAATAAGGAAAGGGCCAATTAAGCCTCTGCTACGCTCCCCCAAGTTGCGGGCACTGACCTGAAGTTATCCCAGGGACATGTTGAACCGTGGAGACGTTCTTGGCTTACATTTCAAGGGATTTTTTCCACACAGCACTGAAATACAGCCTGTATCTTGAGTGCCATCTTAATCTGTTCATGGTAGGTGTAAGGTTTGAAGTGTTGCAGCCACTTGAGCATTGCAAGTTTATAACGTCAGTTCCTTTAAATATTTTTCTGATTTTATGGACAAAACCCATGAAGAAAAGGAAAACATATATCTGGCTATGGAGAAAGTCCAGCTGCTATCAAAATGTAGCAGGAAACGGAGAATTTAGCAAATCAGTTTGATGTCATGAGAGCATCCTTTGGCCTTCTGGCATTTGATAGACCAGTAGCAAGATGGTGTTTCAAACAGGAATTCCTGTTTTGCTTACTACCAACACAACTGTGGGGTTTCTCTCCTATTGAAATACACGTCGCGTGTAGCATTTTGTTGCTAGGCGCCTGCTTGGCCAAGTGTTGGTTTCTAAGCATGCTTTTATATTTAACTAACCCCTGCACAGCTTGCAAGTCATTTTTGACCCCATGAGTTCTAATTTTCCCTTCACTGTTTTGTGTATTTTTGTGTAAGGAAAATTCCTTCTTTCTCTCCATAAATTTCATCAAGATAGTGTCTCCCAGCTAAATATAGGGGATTTAAATTTTCTTCTTGAAACTAGAGAAATTGTGTGCAGAAGTAGTACAGCTGGATTGGTGCTGCTGTCAGATAGGGTTGTAAAAAAGATCGAATTAAGTGTTGTCTTATTTTTAGCTCTGTAATTTTTATTCTTACATCACTTAACTTTAAAAAAAAAAAAAAAAAGTAGAGCCATCATCTCTATTTCTTCATGATTGATGCAAACAAATTCCACAGAGATTTAAGGGAAAACAGTGGTAGCAGAGAGAACAAAAGTCTCTGTTTCCAAGAGCAAAGGCCATGCACCTTTCCACTTATTTAAAAGAAGCAGGAGTTAAATTAAAAGTTCCTTTAAGTTGTTTAACCTTTCTAACTGGGGTCTCACTTAAGGGAGTCATTAATTTGGGAATGTGTCTCTGCTAGTACAGAGGGTGCAAGCAGACGCTGGGATCCTGTGTGAGTGAAACGCTGATGGTTGATTAATCGGGATGGAGACTTGTGCCAGGGGCAGCTTGTCTCGTTCTAGGGCTCTCTGATTTGGGGAGGGATATCGTGGTCTCAGTTGCATTGCTTCCTTGCTGCGTTTTTTGTTGGTTGAGGGGCAGGGTGTAGCCTGTATTACACGTGAAGAAACCTTACTTATTCTGAAATAGCAGCTATTGAGAGCTATTAAAACCACTGTCCGTACCTGTCAATTTGGCTTACAGAGGTTGAAGAAAAGGCAGAAATGAGGACAAGATGGTAGCATGCTACTCTAATGTTGTCTACGGCTTTTGAACTTGTTCTGTCAGCTTGTGTGTGGGACATACAAAATGAAACTCTCTGGATCCCTCTGGGCTTTAGGGGCTGCCCTTTGAGTGTGTGTGCATCAGAGATGATATTTCCAGGATATAATGGGTGATCAGAGAAATCTATTCGTATACAGTACGATACTAAAAACAAGGCCATTTTATTGTTCTTCTGTGAAGGGAAGAATATTTTAACAAGGGAGAAGAACATTAAGAGATTGTGCTTTCCTATTTGGAATTACTATGAAATGTTGGTTTCATTTTCCCTAACAGCACTAATAAAATCGGGATGAAAAGTCAATTGCTATTACTGTAGCAGGAACAGTCTGAGTAAATTGTTTTGCAAAAATTCTACTAAAATAATTTTAAATAAAACCAGATATTTACCCTCTGGAGTTTCTTATGGCAAGATTCTCGTTTAAGCATAAAAAGCCATGCTAGTTATGCAGTGGGGGATACATCTGCCTGATTGTCGATGTGATGTACTCAGGAAATACTCACCAGAGTGCGTCCGGTTATAAATACTGCAGGCAACTAATTCTTATCCATTACTGTATGTAACGTTGTAACAAAACCTGCCCTTTCCTCACTCTGGTCCACATCAGAGAGATCAAATTGTAGCAACTGTATAATTAAATGTGAGCACGTATTTAAACTGAATTTACGTTTTCTGCTGTCTCCCCCGGTTTTGGTACACAGTGCAAAGCTAAGGTTGGTTTTCTGGTCGCATTATAATGGTTTCCCTGACGTTTATGGAGATAAGCTGATTTAAACTAGCTCCAAATTATCTTTTAGATCAGTTGCTTGCATTTGTTGTTGAAAGATTATGCTCGTTCTCAGACTCTTTTATTATTATATTTTTTAAACTTCGTCTCTTTCTGATGAAGTTACAAGATATGCTGTGTAGCTGCTAAAGGATGTAGCTCACTGACATCTCACATACTGCTCTGGAAGAGAAATCTGCTGTTCAGAACACGATATATATTACAATAATAATATCCCTTATTTTCTCTTACTCTCTTATGTTTCTCTTATTTTCACTCTTATTACCCTTATATTTTAAGGTATGACCATGCCTCCATTACATTTCACTTGTTTATAATCAGAAATTGTGTATGCAGGAAATCAAAAGGGGAATCTGGGCCTCACTGATGGCAACAGCAGCACTTTGTTGGCATAAGCAGGACTTGGGATTTTACCTCAACGGGCTACTTGCCTGCCATTTAATTGACCAGCCAGTGTCAGAACTACATTTTACGAGTACGCTTTATCAGCTTAGCCAAAATCCATGTGAAATACGCAATGAGCATAAATGAGGAGTTAAGGAAGAAGAGCAAGCCTTCTTTTAAAATGCTGCAGCTTTTATAATTTGCATAGATTTTGTTTACTGTGACACTAATTTTAACAGATCCTGGCTTCCCTGTCCACCCCGAGGACAGTATTTTTTTTCAGTTTTTCACAGAAGTAAACCCTTGAGTACTCTGCACAGCGTTGCCATCAGAAAATGTTTTGAGGCTGTGAATACTTGGAAAATCTGGATTTAGCCAGTAGGTTCCCAGGTCCTGCTCCAAAGGCATGTGCTGCTTACGCATCTCCGCAGCCATCACGGGGATGGTCTCGGCTGCGGGCCGTGCACCGCAGAGCGCCCGGGGCTTTCTCGTACTGGAGACAGGACAAAGGCCGCCTTCGCAAAAGGCATTACAAGGTTTTGCCTGCAATTTCTCTTAAAAGTCTGGAACGTGTCTGGAAATGTGAAGGCATCCAAGTCTGTAGCCTTTACTCATGTAAGAGTCCCATTCTTTCTAAGGTTAAAATAACGTTTTTGGAAAGAGAGATAAAGCTTTTTGTGGGTCTGTATGCCAATTAGGAAACCAGAGCCAAGTCCCTCAGCGATATAAACATTAAGCTGAGATCAGCCGCGTTCCCTTTTACTAGGAGGATATTTGGCTAATTTCTCTGTGTTTCCCAAGGCTGTAGCTGCAGGGATTAACTCACATTACGATTTTGTACTTTGGCCCTCGCTCAACTCCTGCTCATGCCTAAAAATACTTAACTCGGGAGGGCGAAGCCTGAGTTAACCTGCGCGAAAGTGGATTGCCTGCTTCATTACGGAGGCTTACGGGCACGTTCAGACACATCCCAGTCCATCAGCGGCTAATATGATCATCTCACACCACAGGCATAGGCACCTTCACTGGATTTCAGCTAATTCTAGGAAAGGCCACTTGAGTTTAAGATGTTAACAAGGACAAGTGGATGTTTAGAGAGAGTTGTGCCGCAGGGAAGTTGTGCTACTTTATCCTTACCTGGCCCTGACTGTAGCCCTCCAAATACAGGGAGCAGGCATGAGGAAAAGTCTGTCATTTTGTGGAGGGGACCAAGGCTGGGGGTTTTCTTCTTTTTCTTTCACCCATTTGTGTATTACAGATGCTTTCTTGGTTTCCCTTTGAGAATTTCATAGCATTTGGGGTGTGTGTGTGTCAAGTAACACAGTATTATTATCTAGGTTGTTTTGGCAGAGATGCATATAAAACCTAATCTCTCAATCCCAGTTGCGTACTGTATTGCTACTTGAGTAATGCAGGCTATTTTCCAACTTGCATCACTCTTCCTCATTTAAACTGGGGAGAGTTTGGGGTTGAGAATAACAGTGATAGGAGCAAGTGATATAAAACTGTAGCAACAGACAGCAGTTCTTGATAGGTGAAGATTCATCACCGTTGGTTACTCCTGACGAAGCTACAGTATGTCTGTACAGCATTAGAATTTTATTTCTTGTATTTCCCAAGAATCAGCTCTTTCCAAAACTTAAAGCTGTACTAACTGCTTGTAAAGTATTAGGAAGAATGAAATTTTACATTTAAGACAGTTTGGGCATACAGAAGAAGAGAAAGCATCATGTATTACCATAAAATATTGCTCAGTTTTAATTCATTGTAAGAGCTCTTCTCATGTGTAAAGTAGAGCCAAGATGAATTTCAGACTCCCGTTTCTATTCTGATCCTGCGTGCTGCAGGCAGTAGATACAAGAACTGGTCACGTCCACTCTGCTTAAAAGCACCAAGTTTTAAACATCAAAATCAAACTGTTTTGTCACAACAGGTAAGAGGGAAATCTTTAGCAGGTTGTATTTGTGTGTCTTTACAGATGCCTGGTGAGCCACCTGCTAGGCTTTATAGTCATGTTGAATGGGTAACACAAAATGTGCTTTTCCTTGTTTCCGAGTGCCACAGACTAGCCGCAGCATGGCCCGATGCTGGGAAGCAGGGATATTTATTTGGGTTTAAGTAGTCTGTTTCCAGCCAGGTGATGTCCTGTGATGAGTGTGGTTCAGCACGCGGGTTCACCCTCAATCTCAAATCATGAATGTAAACCTTTCTATTGTATGAAATATTCATGAGGCTTTTGTATCGGTCTGCAAATGTAGAAAGGTAACACCTGCAACTCAGTGTTACAAGGTAGGTAGGTGCCCTTCCATTGGCAATGAAAAAATAATATTTGACGTGCCCATTGCTTTCACGGAGACAGTTGTAGGCAGACAAAACAGATCTCAAGGGTTATCAGAGATAATATTCGTACCTGATTTGTATGCATGGTTCTGTCTCTTTGTCTTGATTATTTCAATTCCGTTCCCACAGATTGCTTCTGCGATATCTTTGGTAATAAAACCAAAATGTAGATCTCATATGATCATTGTTTAGTATGTTGTTACACGTTTTCTGAGGCTTTCTGGGTGTAGCTTAGTTAGGAGTCAAAGCAGTGCTAAGATACATTTTTAAGTGGTATGTATAATATGAGAGATGATACAGGCTTTGAAGAATAACCTGGTTTTAATGTGACTTCATTTGGCTAAGTCCATAGGAGACAATAATGCCACCTACAGCAGAACCAACAGAAGGCTGAGCTTTCAGCTCTCTTCGGAAGATGGATTCTGCTGAATCTGTTCTACAGCTGCTTGCAGTTTTGAATCCAGAAAGGCACAGCCATTTCCTTAAAAATATTCTGTTCACAAAAGTGTGGTTCTGCTACATGGTGGAGAGCTCAGCTTGCAAATTCAGCAAGATTGATCAGGATTAAATATGTTTTATTCTCTTAAATTAGACAGCATGCTTCCTTCTTCCTTCCCCTGAGATGTTAAGAGTCCAAGATCTATTTTCTTATATTCCTTTAGACTTTTTAATGTTCTTCTATGTAGGCTGTCATATCTCTGCAGTCAGGCAGTTGATCACAAATGCAAGATTACACCTTAAAATTATATTAATATTTATTATTTGTCTGGCCAGAAGGATTACTGTCAAATGGAACCAAGCACTGTATATGCCTGGAGAGCTGTCGTACCCTGCTTTAGTTGCAGCGTTGAATCCACAGCCATTCAAAGAGCAAGTGGAGAATCAGAGAGAGAGGGGTGGTTCTGAAAGGCTGTTGAGATGAAAAACCTAACCAGAGCCTTATATCTGGTTGGCCATCATAATTATGTGTCTGTCAGATGTGTTGGGGTCCTGACCTACAAGAAAAGAGTTTGAGAGGTATGGGAAGGTGAGGTGCAGAGGAGAGATGACGTGAGGGGATGGATAGTAATTTGGTCTTGATCTGTTTGTCCATAGCCACCTCCTCGGTGAGGTGGTGATGTTGTGCTCCAACCCAGAACCACTAGAGATAACACAAAGCAGATCAGCAGTGGCATCTAGCAACATAAACTGATGCAAAAGGCAATAGGCGAACAACTTATTCCACTTGTCTTTCTTTCAAGCTTGTGCCGAGAAAAACAAGATGTAATTTTTCATTGTCCTCCTGGTCTCTTTTCTGTGTACCATGTGTGCCCATCTTCAGCATAAAAACTACTGTCACAGTAACACACTAACCCAGTTTAGCCTCACGTCCTTTTTATGCATGTGGGGTAAAACACACACCTGCATGCATTTGTAGAAATATATTGCAGTAAATGGGACTAGATCTGAGCCTTTGTGCACGTAATCCATGATGAGAAGGTTGCCCTTTAAAAATGTTAATATATGGAACAGGATATTACTAATCATGAACCTGAATTTTCTGGCTTTCCTCTAAGGTTTTGCAGGCCTTTTATTGTGTCAGTTTCCTGAAAATCTTGTGCACGATTATTTGGGCTTTGTAACTCTACAAATTTTGTAACTCCTGCCTGCACTGGGTTACTTTTACACAGCATAAACGTACTTCTGTGTTTCTAAACAGATGACATCTGGGTGAAGGCTAGTCTAGACACTCCTTAAAAATCTTGTCTTTAGTAAATGTTTTTTCGTAGTTTGAAGTAAAATCTCAGTGGAGACCAGGCTGTTTGTAGACTGAGCATGTGTTGGCCATTCAAAATAAACATCTAGCCTGTGCTATACTACGGAAGAGATTAAACATGAAAAATAGAGACTTTCTGATCTGCATTAGGCTTTGATCCTAAATCGATTACCGTGTATTAGTTAGCTGTGTAAAGAGTGCTCCTTTTAGTGCAGATATTTATTCCAGGTTGCTGTTGTTCATGATTTACTGTAGGAATCAGTAAATTAGGTGCTTAATTTGGTACTTAACTTTACTTAGGTAAGTTAAACACAGGAAACAGTCTTAGAAGAAAACTGTTAATATTCAAAACTTAATTCCTCAAAAGTGTAGAAAAGGCAGAACTAAGGTTGCTTGTGATATCCAGGCACATAAGAAGAGGTGGGAGGAGATTGTGTATGATCTGGTGTGTCCTCTGTCCCTTGCCCTGCTGGTGTGATACCTCTTAGTTTGCTCAAGAGGAAAGGGAGCCTCAAGAAATAGCGCTGCTAAAATTATTCACACCTTGTTAGCAAGTGCAGACTGCTGTTTCTCAAAGCTCTGGCTTTCTTTAAAAAAATGTTCATGGAAAGACCTAGAAGGTAAACTCCAGCAAAGTAGACCAAGACTAAAATCCCAAGCGCTACGTAACAAATGGAGTGGTTTGAAGTGATGGCACCAATGGTGTATTCTCGAGAGGGTTCCCAGATGTGGCAATTTGAATTCAGGTTTGCTTGGCAAGGAGAAAATCTTTGTGCTCAGGAAAGTTCAGGCACTTTTTCTGCTACGTGATGTCTTCCTCCTACCTTAGTTCCCATTACACCTCCTCACTCAGACAGACAAAACCCTTGTTGAAGTTCATGCTCACAAATTCTCCCACTCTTTCTAAAATTAGAAGACCGTTAACTCAACAGGAGAAAGAAAAGTCTGTTGGTAAACCACCAGCAACCCCTCTGTCAGCATCAAGGTACTTGTGAAGTCCTTAGTTTCATGCTCAGGTACAATTTCTTCCTGGGTATGTCCTGCCACTTCAGGGAAAATCAGTGCTCATTTAACAGACATTACTGGCATAAGATCAGTCCTCTGAAGGTTTTATCATTTTTAGAGAAGCATAAATGAATTGTTGAAGTGACAAGCCCTTCCGCAGTGTATTATTCTGCTTTCAGAAAGACAGAGAAAAACTTGTCCAGAAAGGAAAATATAATCAATCATACAAGCTTCATATTAGGGCTATTCTTCCTCCTCCTCCTTACTATTTTTCTGGATTTCCTTTCTAATTTTGCATCTGACTACGCAGTAGTCTTTCCATAGCCACTTGTTGCAGGAACGGCAGCATTAGATTGCAGGCTTTCTGATTTGGGGTGTACCTTGTTGTGCAAGAAGATACAGCGTGCCTGTGGTTTTATCTGTAATAGTAGTAATATATGAGACTGCACTGTGATGCTAGTTACAGACCTAAAAATGGAAAGAATTATATGCAGGATATTTTTATTGCAGTTAGTGGGCAACCATCTGCGTCCGTTATTTTTAATATAGAATATATTTTAGAGCTCTTCTCGCTGACAGTTTCTCCACTGCATTATTGCTTGAGTTTGCACTGTGGATACAACCAGGGCAGGAGACCTCCAATACATCATTTATTTATTGAAAAAGGAAAACTGAATTTTATTCCAAAAGTACAGTGGAGAGCTCTGTAATGTGTTTCACGCTTGGCTTTAATGCCTGTCAAGAAGTCAAAGCTTATCCACTTCTTTATAGCAGAAGAAAGTGGACATGCTCTTGACATTTTTTTTCCTACTAGATGTATTCGTGTAGGACGACTGGAAGGAATGAATACACATAGCACAAGTTGTCATGTAGCACAAGTTGTCAGGGAGCTGCCAAGTTGTTTATCCTGTTTCCTTCAGGTAGTTATTTTTTTGATGTTTGGCTCAGTTATGATAACAAACATTTGCAGATCAAAATGGTGTTTATCCAGGAAAGAAACTAAAGGTCTCAGACTTAGAACACGAATAAATGCAGGGTCAATGTTCTCACACTGATCCACTGCTTTCAAATTCCTATGAATTATTCTGGATTTTTTCCTACTTCAGTTGGCTTCAGATATCATTTTGAACATATCTATTCATCAGCATTGAATCAAAAGCTTGGCAGCTATTTCTTGATTAAATAATTATTCCCAAACTAATAAACATCACAGCAGGGTTTAATTAATATGTGTCAGTCATATGGCTTTTTTTTTTTTTTTCTAAAAATACAGTGCTCTGAAATTAGTACCTGCAGAATAACGGTGTGGGCTTTTTTTCTGCGATGAGCTATGGGAAAGGCAGTTAAAGAGTACGTTGATTGTATCCACTTATCTTTTTGCTTAGGCAAGGATGTCTCATTTTTAAAAGTTTCCTGCTAGAAAAGCTGCAAAAACCTCGTGAGGAACCCTCCACCCACCTTAACGGCCGTAGGACTGTTGTTATTGTAATGCACACAATTCTGCTGCGACTTTATTTTTGCGGTTGTTCGTTAGCAATGGCGTTAATCTCACTGTATGTCAGCGTGGCTGCTTAATTCTGCTACTTGATAAGCCTTTGAAGATATCATATGCTGGAAAGATAAGGTTCAGACATTTACAAATTATAATGAAATTGGCAACTCTTTAAGACAGGGTATGTGCTATTGCTGATCATGTCTACGTACAGCCTGGTCTGCGCTTTCCCCTTCCCCAGTGCGGCGTCGACCTGCAGTTGGTTTTCCTCAGGGCTGTGGGGAGTGGGATCTCCTTGCCTGGCTTGGGAGGAGCGATGCTCTACTCCTCCATCAAAAGTCTTCCACTAGCAACTTGGCTTTATTAGCCATCTCCCAGACCAGAACCCATGCTGAGATTCAGTCAACGTTGAGGATATAACTTATAGTTTAGAAATAGTAAAACCCAAAGCATTATACGGGCTTGCACGTTTTGTAGGTATGCATTCAAAGCGTTTGAGCAATTCTGAGTGTGCTGCCTAAGGTATATGGTTGTGATGAAGACACACTAATGTCTTTGACCCTAGATGAGATAAAAGCAATTAAGAAACACACTTGATTATTTTTGGATTTTATCTTTCTCTTTGGCATCTTTAATAATGAATCTCCCTATATGCATGAGCTTCAAACTAACTTTATCTGCTTGGTGAAAAGCATGTTTTGAGGTAAAAAACAGACCAAAAAAAACCCCTTAAATGTGTCTAATGGGTTCAACTGTCGTTTTCATACCTATAAACCTGGGAATTTTACCACGTTCTTCATGTTCACACTAAATGCAGACTTAAGGAGCAATATATAGAAATTAAGTTCTAAAATGAGCAAGTAAAGTCCTTCAAGTGTATCTCATTGCATGACCTTGATGAAACGAATATTTCTAATGTGCTGGGGCTGGAAGGGCTGGATAACTATTACCATATTTTGCATGAACAGTGTGCTTTGAAGTTGGCAGAATCTTTTCCTGGGGACTTTGTAGGATTAGGCTTTCTACATGAACAAAATTGCTTCCTTTAAGGAATGTATTTCCAGATGGAGCGATATTTGACTTGCGCATACTGAGATATAGAATGACTTCAAACAACCAGGAGATATAATGAGAACTGATATTATTCATAACCTCATCAAGAGTTACATTCATGGAGATTATGGAATGACCTCATCTTTTATTCGGACAGTGTCATGTATTCTGTTTTCACCGGGGGCCTCTGTGAAACACTGTCTGGCTGAACTGATTAATTTGTTTTCAATTTGCATAAAGACTTCAATTCTCGTAAATATTTTTAGGTAGATACATAACTTTGTGCTTAAGTAATCCCTTTGAAGGGAATAGGGCAAATTACTGGTTCATTTTGACCAGAAAAGAGTATTCATACAGGATTTGGAGTTTAATCTTATTCTATGGCTTCCTTGGTTACTGAGTCCTGCCTTCCCTGTAGCCTTTCTTCCAGTGGGTTTTACATGTCTAATCTTTGAAGGAGGAGAAAATTAGTTGGCATTCTGTGTACTCTTCACTTTATACAAATGATCATTTTTGATATTTACTGCTTCTGTGCTTAATTGGGTACTTAATTAATAGCAAATGTTCAGAAAACATAAAATTTCTTTCCACGAGGAAAGTAGTCTCAGGCTTTTTAAGAAGTCTGAGTTTCCCATCTCCTCTTGAATATGTATTTCCAAGTGTGCCGAATGGTTGTTTGACTGATGTGTTTTTAAATGAATACATATGCTTTATGACAATTAGACAAAATTTTTACAAAAGTTTGTCAAACACGAGGGCAGCGATAAAATCCCTGTGTTCATGCTAAGAATTTACTGCCAACCTGTGCGGCGTGCTGTGCCGCCGGGAAAGCATCTGGGCCGCAGCAATCCCAGCGTGTCTGGCTGTGGCACGTGTGCATTGCTGCTCAGAGGGACCTTTGTACCTTCCCATGCCAAGGCGGCATTTCTGAGCCAGCTCGAGAGCAGCCCAGCTACAGGGGAGGCACTGGCTGCCTCGAGTATCATATTCTTCCTTGTGAGAGGGTTTCTGAGCCTCCACTTTGTTTCTTACACATTGCTGGGAGTATCAGACAGGTTCTTTCCTCTCCTCGTTTGTTCAATTCTCCACCCATTGCCTTTCTTCTGTGTTTTGAATGGTGCTGGTGACGTGGTTCATTTTATGGGATACCAACTAACTTTTTTGCATCCTTCTCATGCCAGAACAGATGTCTACCAGCACCATTCCCTGGTAGTGCCAGGGTTCGGGAAACAGCGTCGTTCAACAGCTGCTGCTGCAGAGCAAGTGGTTTGAGCACAAGCTGCAGTGGGGAAACTGAGAGGCTGGCTGCTCCCTAGAAAGGTCCAGGGCTTGTTTGCTTTGTAACAGCAAAGCACGTGGTGTCTTCTCCACATCCAATTTGTAATGGGAGTTTCCTGAGCACTCGCAAGTGGTCTAATGCTGTGATGAAGTCAATGGTCGAGATTACCCCCGTTGGGCTGTGCTGGAAGTCCCACCACAAAGGCTGGGAGATCTTTGGGGTGTATCTACAAAGGTTATTAACTGCAGGGCCATGCAAACGAGAAGCTGTGCCTGGATTTATAGACTGAGAGTTTCTAGGTCAACTGAATAAAGGCATGCTGTAGCTGTAGCTTGCAACAGAGAAATCCAACCGGCCTTTATGAAGCATGAAATCAGGATTAAGTGCAGATGGAAGGGAATGACATTCAGGCGCTCAAACCACAGGAGTGGAGCACTACAGCACTCTTCTCTCTGTCCCACGGTCTCAGCTGAGGAGCTGCAGCTGGTGCTGCAGCCCATCCGCACCCTGTGATGGGTAGGTGCTTCCAGGCAGGGCTGCATGCATAGCTGTATGAATGAGCTGATCCCCAGGAGGCAACATCTGAAGAAGCTGAGGTCTTGCTTAACCCCAATCCCTTCCTTCCCAGGAGAGGATGAACTCTACCCTGCTGAATGCAGCATTGTTCTCCGTATGGCCAAGTTTTATGGCAAACCCCATAGGAAAGTTGACACTAGACTGAGGACTTGGGAGATGTGTAAGCCTATCGTTCCTGGTCTGGATTCCTCGATGAAATGTCTATTGTTTTCACCACACACAATTCTCAGCACCATTTTGCTGGCAGAGGAATGAATTGGGCTGAATGTCCCAAGCTCTTGAAGCTCTTTGCAACTTGATTCTGGGAGATGAGTCGTGCCAGTAGAGAGAAATGTTTGTACTGACAGCAGGGACACAGGATCAGAGAGCACATCTTATCTCCCAAGATTGTAGCTCTTGACTTGGTGAACAACTTCACTCTCCTGCAAACTAGTTGAACCTGGGCGTAGGTTTGGATATTGTTCTGTATTTTACCTACAGCGATGTGGGTGACTCTGTTCCCAGCTGTGTTCAGTATCAGCCATTGCTGCTTAATGTTAAGAGAAGTCCAGACTAGTTCTCAGGGAAATGTGTGGCGATGGTTTTCTTTTGCTGTAACCACTTTACTACATAATATTAGACAAAACTCTCCAGGGTACAGTGTGTTAAAGCAGTGTGAAACCCATTGAATCCCTTTCCTCACAAAGTATAAAAATAGATCACAAAGTATAAAAATAGAAACAGCCCTGCAAGCAGAGCACTTTTTCCTAGTGTAGACAGAGGTGAAATATGAGGGACCCACGCTGTGAAATGTTTTGGACAGCAGCTAATGACCAGCAGTCATTCTTGTGCTAATCTGTCCCTCTCTAGGAATATTTCCACTTACTCTTGGATTGCGCAGATTCGTTTTGTTTTGTTTCCTCTGCTGTCTGTTGCTTAATATCTGCTGGGAGGTGAGAGCTTTCAGGGCTCGGAGGTAGCAGAAATGAATATTCTACTGGGAAGGGAGACAGATGTGTGATCACCATGTCAAGTTAAGGGTAGCTGGGGAAGAAGGTGTCATTTATCAAATGCCATTAACTTGAGAAGTATTTTCTACTCTACAGATGAATCTGGACATTTTCATTAAGTATTTGACAATGGATTGTGTAGGCTGCATAATATAAAACATTTGAGAATACTTTAAAACATTATCTGACAAAAGCCTTTCCAAAAAAACAGATCCAAAGAGCATTTCTGTGAGCCATTCTTCATTAAAACAAATAACATTTGCCTCTGTTGAGAGCCAGAGGAGAGAGCACTTTATTTTCTCTTTGCTGGTGGGGATTGTCTACTTTCCCCTCTTTTCCCTGCTTGCAACTGTGCTGTAAAATTATGCCTTTTCTTTCAAAATCAACAACATTGCAATAGGTTATCCAGAAAAGTAATTGGCAAGCTTTTCCTGCTCGAAGCCAAACTGTGAATAAAATATGAAAGGGCTGCTTTTTTAATGCAATTTCCAGTTACTATTTTATTAAGCATTTAAATTTTAGTGTTAAGCTTTTTTATTGTATTTTTTTATCAGAAATCTCAGATTGTCATCTGGGAATAAAAGAATAGATATAAAACCTTAAGAAGTTTAAGAAATACTATGGGGATATAGGGCAAATCTTAGTAATGGCATACCTTACCCTCTCTGGAGTTAGTACATTAAAATATTAATGTGTATCTGCAATTCCTATTAAAAAAAAAAAGGACTTGTTCTTGCACAGGAAAAAAATCAGGTACTTGTTCTCAAAACTGTAATTACAAGGAAGGTGGGAGCTAAAACTATTAGCTGGCTCCCACTTTGTCACTGAAATGTGTTAGGTTTTATTTTGCTGCTAGAAACCGGTGTGAAAATCACCAATTGAAGTCAGGGCAAAAAAAAAGGGCATTAGCAGGACTGATGCAGGTGAAGTTCACGTTCACTGCATGTAGGTTCCAGAATCGAGTCAGTGAGTACATCTGGCACCAGCGGTGTCTGGATGCAGGGGTAAGGTCCGCCTGCATCCAGATTGCTGCTGGAAATGCACACAAATAAGAGCAAGTGTGTGAAGGCAGGTTTGCTACACGCCATTTACACGTATGTCTGTGGTAGGTGACTGGATAGGGTTAAATGTCCCTGGGGTAGGAAATGCTGGGAACATGAGCATCAAGAAGTTACTTGATATTCAGTTATGAAGCGTGGCTTTTCTTAATTGTACTGTTTGATGGCACAGACTGAAACAGATGCATTATGTAATGCTAAAATAAGAGAGAAGGCTGAAGTAGTGTTGAGAATCCAGCCACCCCCACAACGTAGGTGTCTACGAGTCTGGGGCTGCATCTGAATCAGATGATCAGAGCCTTAAAGTTTTCCAAAATGTCAGAAGTCACAGTACCAAAATTAAATGCAGCCAGGTGAAAGGGACTAAGGCGAACTTATGGGGGAGATGTGACCTGGAACTGCCTTCCAGCTTCTGCCCAATTTAGTGACTGAGAGGTGATCTGTAAATGTATTTAGGTGGTAAAGGGAGCAGGCACTTGCAAAGGTCCCAGCAGGCACCTGTGGACAGATAGATACTTTTGAGAAGTGACCAAAAGTCACTTTAGAAAATGTTTATTACTTATTTTATAAATTAGAAATAAACATCTGTGTATGAAATCTGTGCCTGATCTGTCATCTGAGTTTTAGTGCATGAACCCACTTGAATTTAAAACAATAATAGCAAAAAGTGATAAATAAAAGTATTTGATAAAAAGTGGGGAAACAAAGCTAGGATTTGTTCTTCTGGTTGGTTTTTGTTTGGACTTTGTTTTGATTTGGTTTTCCCCAGGTTGCTCTTTTTCTGCCTCCTAACTGTTATCCCACTTTCATTAACTCATGGAAATGCAAATGCATGTTATACAGAATGAAGGTGTTTTACCAACAAGATTAATTAGTTATTGAGGCAGCCAATTAACAGCACTGACTAGTGTTCTTAAAGTCAAGTACACAGTGCAAGACATGGTTGCTGTGTAGGATTAAACTGAAGCTCCATATCCCAAGTGAGAAACACAAACATAAAGCCTGTATCCAGCGGCTAGACACTTCCAAAGCAGAGGCAGACGTGACTGCTGTTCGGAGGAGATGTGCAAGAGCAAACTCCTTAAGACAGATCCATCTTAGAAGAAGGAAAAAATGACATTGCGTCTGTGTTGCATTTACTTATGCATCTGCTTTCGGCTTCAGCCACAATTTTCTTCAGAAAAGTACAAATTCTGTCAAATGTTATTGTGGCTGCCTGACTGATGAAATGGTATTTTTCCTGCCTTGGAGCAATTCCCACTCTGTTCTTCTGAAGACAGTAGCTACCTCCTCCTCCTGTTCCCTGAATGTCTAATCCCGAATATCTAGTTAAGCCAGACTTTCAGGTCTTCATCTCTTTTTTAAGCTTCCTGGTCACTGAGGTTGCACAGCTGGCAGCCGGTGCTCTGGGATCTCATGCCTCCCAAAGCCTGGCAGCAGCTCGGTTTAGCACCTGAAGTAAATTAGGCTCATGTTTTAGTGCTGCTACCAGTAGAGAAGGTCTTGACTCTGTCCCCAGCTTGTTTAAAACATGGTAATTGCTCTGTACCTCTTGTGGTGTCCCAAGTAGTGATGCACGGGGTGAGCGTTGCACCTGCAATGTGGCTGAATCTTCCTCCCGTTGAAATCTTCAGGCATTGCTGCTAACCTCAGAGTGGTTCCTCACGAGTTTGGTTTCCAGTCAGCAGTGGGATTTTACTTGACTGTAAACTTCAGGATTGCTTGGTATTTATGCCTTTAATATGACTAAATATTAAACTGATATTTCACTCATCACTACAAGTTGCTATGCATCAGAATTACATCTCATTAATATAGTCTCATTATATACAAGAACAATGTAGATAGAACAAATAATTGAAATAATTTAAGTATGCAGAAAGTTCATTAGGAGTAAGAGCTCATTTTAAATGTTACAAAATAATTCAGTGTCATTATTGTATTGCTGTTTATACATACTTGTGAACTTCCATCAAGTATTTATATTGGTCTAATTCAGAGCTGACATCCAGAAGTCTTCACTGATTTACAGTGATGAAGCAGATAAATAATTCTAATCTAGTTGTATGAAAACTCATTTCTGTAATGAAGTATCACATTCACTCAGATAGCTGCTCCAAATTGCAGCTTGGGTACCAGCCTCCTTTTGCTGTCTCTTCCCTTTCCTAGGACAAGTGGGGAGGGTGTTGTTGCCAGATGTGTATATATCCAACACCATCCTCTGTAGTTACGCTGTAATTCTAATTTCTGTGGGAAGCTCCAGGTGTGTCTACAGACCCTGCAGTTGTATTTTAAGTAATGAAAGTAAAACGTTTTCTACAGAATGCCACCTGGTAGATTTGCGGCACCCTCCCCAGTCCACCTGCCAGCTTGGAGTGGTAGCAGTTTGTATGGAAAGCCACATTGTTATGCTTTTAAATAGTTATATATGTAGTTATATTCCAATTAAGACTAAGTTTTGAGAAAGAAGTGGAAACAGACTTGACAGATTGGACGTTTGCTCTTTGAGCCTTACCTCTGGATGGACTCAAGAAGCAAAAGCCTTTCTATAGCCAAATCTAACTCGTGGGAGCCAGGAGGATGTCATGGCTCTCCGGAGGAGACCAGAGATGCACCATCTTTACATCCTGGTGTTTGCTGACCAGAAACCAAGGTGTGTGTGCAGGGAGAGAGCTGCTTGTTGCTCCCTGATGTCAGGAAGTCACAACTGCAGTTATGTCCTGCAGTTTGGGGACAGCCTGGCTGGTCACCCAGCTCTCCTTGGCATCCTGCTCCCCCGGCCACAGCTGCCCGGGCACCCGAGGTGTGAAGGGCCATGGGTGCCAGAGCTGGGTGCCTGCAGCCTCCGGGATGGTTTGCTCTGAACTCAGCATCCCTCCAGAGGGGTCTGTCAGCAACTGCTGCTGCAGACGCAGGGCTGGAGCTGCCGTCTGAAGCACGGTCCTGATTTTAGAGACTTTGAAATTCAGTGGTTTGTTGATGTGCCTGTTAGTTACGAAACGTCTCTCCGGTTTAACAGTTCCCTGGGGGATCTCTGCTGCTTGTTGTTCCTGCTCCCATTTCTTCTCCAGTATTAATTAATCTTTGTCAAGTGAAGCCACAAATTACTTGTCAGATCAATGACTGGGTTTCACCTGCTTTCCCTCGGGCTTTCAGTAAGAAAGGGTATCATTTACCCTGGGTGGATTACCAGAGTGGATTAGACTATCGTGGGTGTATGCTCGGCTTTTTTCTGCCACTGTGAATAAGAAAAATCTGATTTGACAGCCGCAGGTCAAGTACATGCTTTACATAAAGCTGTAGGTAATGAAGTGGCTTGCCAAAAGAGATGCTTGAGATTGTGAGCTAAACAGGAATCTAAAAAGCATCTGAGGTTCAAGGTGCTGACCTGAACACTGGATGTGTGTAGGATTACAAAAGCGGGGAAGGTTTAAATGGGCTATAAATATGTGTTTGTGGAGGTGAGGAGCACACTTTTCAGGAAGTTATTTCATAACTGCTCCTGGAGGTGGCTTACGCCTTCATCCTAGGAGGTGGTTCAGGATGTCTTGGAGCAGGATATTGCAGTAGCAGAATTGCTGTAGTGAACAAACTTCTTAATTTATGTTTTCCTTTTTCCTTTGTTTCTCCCTTCTTCATTATTCCCCCCCCCCCGCCCCCCCGTGTTTACATATGTGCATAGTATATTCCCTTTCTTTATTATAATGTAATCCATTTTAATAGAGTCCGGTGGAGTTTAGGCAGAGGAAATAAAAATGCCCAGCTTTGATGGGCTCCCTGGTGTCAGGTGTTTAGAAACAGCATGATTGCTGTCAGCACTCAGGAGAGAGAAAAACAACCAGCAGAACCTGTGTCGAGTGCATACAGATGCGCCACTGACGCAGTTCTGATGGACTGGGGCCGGGACATGAAAAGCAGCATATTTGCTTCTTTTAAGGAGGGAGAATGTGAATAAGATTAGGGTCATAATTTAAACATCACTGAATAAACATCATTTTATATTTGTGTGCTTTTTAGGCATTTATAATCAGCTGCATATGTTGAGGCTTTGTCAGGATTGGGAAGTAGGTGCTCAGGATATTGAATTTATTAAATTGGAGTTTATTGGATTTCCTTTGAATTCTTTCAGTGATGTAATGTCAGTGTTGTGCTTATCATGTGCAGCTGGCTGCTGTACGGCGTCTTCTGTGCAGCAGCAGATAAATACATCCATGTGTTTTGGGTATATTATTAATAACTAGAGGTACTCTGGATGAAGGACAAGATCCCAAATCTACTTTTTGGTTCGGCCAAGCTAGACTTGAAAGTCTGGAGTAATTTAGACCTGAAAACATAACTGTGTTCAAATTACTTTCCTTGCAGCTGCCAGCAGTCTGCGGTGTGTATTTTCCCCAGCTCTGTCATTTGGTACGTGTGCCCATCTGCTCCTCCCCAAAATGTTGTCACTTTTCATCCAACAGCATTTTCTTCACAATGTGCTTCAACCCCATCCCTTTGCTGAACAGTGTTACATGCCGATAAATTCTCATTCCAGTCTTACTCCTGATCTGCTGTGACTGAGTGTGCTTTTGGTCAATCTTTTGGGCTTTACAGCTCATGCAACATGTTCTGGGAGGTCGTGGTGATAAGAGGGCAACCAAGCTGGTGAAGGGTCTGGAGGGTCTGACCTATGAGGAACGGCTGAGGGAGATGGGGTTGTTTAGCCTGGAGAAGAGGAGGCTCCGAGGTGACCTTAGTGCAGTGTACAACTACCTGAAGGGAGGTTGTAGTGAAGTGGCAGTCGGCCTCTTCTCCTGGGCAACTAGCGATAGGACAAGAGGACACAGCCTCAAGCTTCGCCAGGGGAGGTTCAGGTTGGACATCAGGAAGAATTTCTTCTCAGCAAGGGTTATTAGACATTGGAATGGGCTGCCCAGGGAGGTGGTGGAGTCACCATCTCTGGATGTGTTTAAGAAAAGACTGGACATGGTACTTAGTGCCATGGTCTAGTTGACATGGTGGTGTGAGGGCAATGGTTGGACTCGATGATCCCAGAGGTCTCTTCCAACCTGATTGATTCTGTGATTCTGTGAGACACTTTAGATGGTGATTGAAGCCAAAGCCGAGATCAGGGTTAGCTGGCTTTGGCGGGACAGCACTTGTTCTCCAAAGGCAAGTCATTCGGAGGCTGTGTGCCTTGACAAGGCTGACCATGGGCACAGGCTCTGGCGTGTGTTTCCTCTCGTGGCAGATGCACACAAGATAATGGTCAGCCCGGGAGAGGAGCTTGGTTTGCAGTGCGCCCAACCCTGGAGTTGCCTGCTTCGGTCTCACTACCAGTGCAAGCGATGGCTGTGGCCAGGGCACCCGTCTCTGTGGCTTCTGCTGCTGCGCTGAGCAGACCATGACCATGAGACGGCCGTGGCCACCAGGGAGAGCTCACACAGCGGCTCGTCCAGCATAGCTGTGGCCACTGGGGAAAGCCAAGCCTTGCCCGGCTCGCGGTACAAAATGAGTGGTGATATCAGGTCATCAGGTGAAGAACAGCCCAATCATCCCCCTCTTGGCACTTGTGCTTGGGAGGAAGACATTGCTGAGTACTGGGCACGTCCCATCTGTAGTCACTTGGAAAACGTTCTGCTTTTCCAACTTCAAGGAGCCTTTGTGGTTGTAGGGACCTGTCATATGAGGACAGAGGAGTGTAGAGCAAGAGTGCTGCAAGCCGAAGCAAAGCCCAAGCCCTCCATAACATAGATACTAGTTTATGTACCTTTGTCTTTTGACATTATCTTGGGGAGCAATTAGATGAACCTGGGGCTGCACAGAGCAATATAATCAAGTCGTGGTTGCTGAGTCTCATTGCTGCTTTGCTGACATTTCTGAGCCAAAAAAAAATATTGTTGAGCCACTTTTGCTAGTCTTGGTTTAGAGAAGAGATTATTCGGTATGGCTGCAGCACAGTATTGATCTCTTATGAAACTATGTCAATGAAAAATTCAGTCATGAGAAGGCTTCACAGAGATGGTAGACTTGCCTTTTTGCTGCTGATTCTGTCTGATTATCCGTTATACCTCAATGAAAGAAGGAAATTGCCTAGGGCTAGAAAAAAAAAGAAGTTTTAGATTGGAGCCTGGAACTTGCACTTGGTCCCCAGTCCAGTCTGGAATTCAGCTGCTGCCTAAACATTCACCTTTATGAAGAGCTGAAGCAAAATAAATGAGAGCAAATAAGAAGGAAGAAATGAATGGAGATCTGCAGTGGACATCCAAGGACTCCCCTACAGCAACTTGGGGTTAGTCCGTGTTCTTTGTAGCTATCCAGCCCGGTGTTGCCCCACAGTAGGATAGCTCGGTTTGCTTTTATTACTTCGAGGGCTTTGCCTGAAAGAATCAACAGGATTTTGGAAAGCTGTGAAAGCTTTGTTGCTCTTTTTGGCTTTAATCATTGCAGCATAAATTTGTAGTCCCTGGGAGAGAATTTCTGTGCAATACCTTTGTGTATTTATTACTTAAAAAAAAGATTCTTAAGTTACAGGTTATTATTTCTGTCTTAGGCACTCACTGCAGGATGGAACTGGAGATAAATTTAGCAAAGTCTTGTCTTGAAAGTATAATAAATGTATTTCTGCTAGATTTTATTAACCTTTCTCTGTAGTTAAAAAAGGTAACAGCAACGAGATCTGAAAGTGAGGTTGGTTCACGTAATTCACCTTTCTGACATACAGTGTTTAGGTAGTTGGTTCTGGTTGGGTTTAAATTTCTCTACAGATATTTGGAGGATTCGTCCTACTCTTTCCTGGGTTTAACGAGGTGTTTATTTATAAGGTCTCAAGGACAACCTCATTAGAGATGTTTGTTTAGACCTGTTTCTACTACTTTGCTGTGCCACCCACTTCTTGGATTTCTCAAAGTTTTTCCCTGGAAAGACGTAAATTATCCTTATTTTCTTCATGCTGCCAGCTCTTCTGGATTTCTTCTGAATCTTGAAGTTCTTGATACTTGCTAAGTGTGTTTATTTTGTAATGCTTTGGATTGGCATTACCACTTCTTGCAAACTTTCCCCAGGAGCAGTTAAGTTTCGTGGCACAAGGTCGTAGCACACGGGTTGTATGAGGTGCTAGTGCCTGTCTGTTTGGTTGTGCTTAAAATCGCTTTCATTGACATTAAATATTGATATCTGTGGTTGTTACTGCCTCAATTTAATCTGGCAATGTCTCCTTAAGGTCTGTTTCATTCCTCTTCCAATCCAAAGTCGTCTCTGTTCCCAGTCATCAGTTCAAGTTTCAGATCTCTTTTTTCCCAAATAAAAATATAGAAGGAATTCAGAGGTTTAAAGATCTGCAAATTTTCAAAGCCAGTAGATTTTTAATATTTAGGAGTTACAGTGTCTCTCAGTGAGAAGCTTCCAAAGCACTAATGCTTTAACGAGCAACCACTTTCTCTGTCAAGCATCCATTCAGTAGTCCTGCATGTGAAGTACTTCCACAGTTGAGCCTTAATTTCTTCGGTATCTGTGAGTTCTGACGTGCCATAACATTGCAAAAATGCTATTAAATTTCAGTACCCATAGAGTATTTGAGAGAAGCTGCTTCTGCTTGCAGAAAGCAGTGAAAGTATTTTTTTTTCTTATGCATTTTCTCCTTTTTTTCTTTTTTTGAACTTTTTTTGTCCTTGCCCTCAGCAATCATTCCCTGAGGAGTTGACAGTCTCTTTTGTAACCATGAGGGCAACTGCATCTGAATTGGGATTTATTCACTGGGAGGGGAGGGAAGCAGAACAGAACATTAACCACTGCAAAGACAAATAAACCTTATTCTCTGTGTGGGAAATAAGTCACTGTGAAAAATGTCCTTATTGAGCGAGTCTTCCAGATGGCCGTGCTCGCTGCTTAGCTGGCTCCGCCGAGGGCCGAGTCCCACAGCAGTGGCTTTGAGAGCCTTGTGAATGGTTGGAGCATCAACAACCTGGAGGGAGTTTTGACAGCAGGATCAGCCCCTCTGCATGCAAAAGTCTGGTCCCTGCTGACATTTGTGCTTTACAAATTAAAGCCTTAATTTATAGGACCAAATGCTGTCTTGCTTTGGAGGGTTTCCTTTAACCACCATGATTAAAATCTGCTGAGAAACTATTTGCTTGCTCTCAGCTCTCTGCTGTGGAGCCCTAATCTCTGCAGCGTGGTGCTGAGACTGTCTTTGTATGCTGAGAAGTGTTTGGTTTGGGTTTGTTTCGCATTGGTTTTGTGTGCTGTTACATCACATGAAGCAACTTCTGACCTCGGTGCTGAACGTTGTTACCCCTGGGACCACTCTGGGGGGTGTGGGCAGATTCGTGCTGCAGAGAACAGGTCCCTTTCCTGCATGAGCTGTAATCTCAGGGGAGGAGGGTGCTGGGTGCTGCATGGGTGGTCTAGGTAGTGCTTGGGTGCTGGGTTAGACAGGAGGGCTGGCTCTTGCTATACGCCTTAATTCGTGGGGCACATTACAACTCCCATTACACCTTGGGGGTCCTGTTTGTGCTGCCTGCCTCATCCTATCAGTTGCTAGAATTAAACAGTTTGCTGCTTCTTAAAAGAGTATTGAAAAAAAACAAAATTCCCTACTTGATCTGTTTGCTAAGGCACAACTGTCATACTGGTTTAGCTGCAAAGTTTTCAGAAATAATGGTCTAACATTTTTATTGCTGTTTGTATTGCTTTAAAGTGCCTGATTTGTGACCAGTGGACAGTTTTATTGCCTTCTGTGAGCTTTGTTTCTGAGGCAGAATGGTTTTATTATTAAATGGATACTGTCGATTTGGGGGAAGAACCTCCCTTGGATATTGTCCCACTAAAAGAAAACAATCCTTTAAACAAAACCCATAAGACTCTTATCTCTTGACCTTTAAGATTTGATGGCTGTGGGCATGTCCATCCCACACCACAGGGCACAGGAGTGCCCAGGGACTTGAGCCACTGGGCAGTGCCATGCTGGGAAAATTTCAGCTCAGATCTGAAAGCATTAAAGGCACTCAGACTCTAAGGAGCTCATAAGTAAGTGTGATATTGCCCAAAAGGTTATTAGCTTTTTTTTTGTCTTTCTTACAACTTTAGATGTGTAGTCACTAAAGGCACAAAGAGCTTTTTTCCTGGTAGTTGCAGATGCTTTCAGTGCTCCAGTGTGCATCTCCATCAGGCTGTAGTGTCTCCACAATTAAGTGAGAGCCAAACTCTTGGGAAAAGGTGAGTTGTAAAGTGATCCAAGACCAAGGATGTAGCGAGGTGTTGCATGGGTCATGTCCAGTTGTTCCTCTGCATTAATTCTCATTTCACTTACTTAAACCCTAGACAACTAGCCAGGTTGTGTCTCTTGGCACAGTCAGTCATCTTCCACTGGAAGTGCCTGTCTCTCTCTGTTGACCAAGAGAGGGTTTAGACAATGAGTTTGGACAAAATGCCCAACTTCTGATTTTGTGGAATTTTGGTGAGTTGAAGCCCCACAGTGGATTTTCATCATGGTTGTCCATCCTGTGTCCCAGTTATTGTCCCCTTGCTCCTTTGTTTTTCACAATCAAATCACTATTTAAATGAACTTGAATTCTTCTATTAAGCTAGGCAAGTTTGTTCCTCCATTTTTTTGCTCTCACCCCATTACTTTTGAAGAGTTCCTACTCAAGCCAGATCTTCCCTACCCAACCTACCCAGGAAGCCCAGACATTTACGCTAAAGGAAAAGGTCGTCTTTTCTGTGTGACACCTAGAGAAGCCTGGCTTGTGCCAGTAAGCAAACACTGGTTACTGTGAAAAGTGAATCTGGAAAGTTTCTTAAAGTCCATTTAAACCTCTGTCATTTGCAAGCCCATATTTAGTGAAGAGGTATCTCTTCATGTGCTTGTTGTAGTGATGCAATAGCGTTGGGTGCAAGTTGCAGTGAAAATACGTTTGCTGGCTGTCTTACCTGGTATATGCAAGTCTGTCTGCATTTAACCCACGTGCCGTTTTTTCTGGGCAGTTGTTTAACGTTAAGGAATTTGCTGTAGAAACATAAGAGCAAAATGGCACAGTGAGGGAGGTCTTTTGGATCTAGCCTTCTACCTCTGTTATTTTTGTGCTGAAACATCATTAATATCAAGGGGCTTTTTCATCTGCTGGAAAACATCTTAAGTAGGGGTCATTCTCTGTGTGAATCTTGGCTATTTACAATACACCTCATTAGACCATGTTTAGAATTTAAATGAATTACTTTAGTGCGATCAGCTGCTGTAATTGCATAGGGAGCAGCCCCATATTGCTGCTCGTCATACCTGGGGACTGAGACACTGAGAAATTCTCACCACACCTTTTCTCTGGTAGCTTCAGTTATCTTGGATTTATATCCTGGGCTGAGCTAGCTGGGCTCACAACTAGTAAACCCAGCAGAATAAAAAAACAGCTTGGAAATCTGGTGAGGCAGTAAGTGTGGAACCCTGAGCTTCACATATCATGGGAACGTCACGTTACTGCTAAATCTAGGGACAAAGCCTTGGTTATAAAAATCCCCACGAGGCAATTTCTGCAGTCAGTTAAGATGCCAATATGTTTTATTGCATTTTACAGCATGTGCCATTTAAGTGAAATGAGCATGAGATTAGCAAAATGTGAATTAAGTTATAAAGTTGAAATAGAAGTGGATTTGTGAACTTGGAAAAAGTAGAAATGAAATAAACTCCAGTCAGAAGCAGAAGTGATGTCAGGATTGTCACGTTGATCTGCACGGCCATGAATGCCACGTAGAATTTAAAATAATTTTTAAAAATGTGTTATTAGGAGGATACTTGGAGGAGCAAAATGCTTGTTATTTTGCGTACTGTGGGTATGTGAAATGATCATCCAGGGACCGAACCGGTGTGTAGGGAGTTGCAGCTTATCTGTAGGATTCCTGGATGGATTGAACATGGAGTAGACCAGAATGCAGATGCCGCCTG